>NW_028280877.1:160000-760000 GCF_059751285.1 Brachycentrus maculatus | reverse complement strand
ACTACTTTTATTGTGTACCTACCTATTTCTTTCGACTATAATATATGTGAATACTTATATATAGTCACATTGTCTTTTCCAAATAGCTTACCAAAGTAGGGCGCCGTGACAAAATACTAAACTTGTAAGGGCGCCGCGGGCTGAAAAAGATTGGGAACCCCTGATATATACATATAATATTCCCGATGAGTAATTTCTATTTCTCATTTTGGGACATGGGATTAAGGTTAACAAGACTGGAACACAAATAATAAAGTAACAAAAAACCATCTCCTTGGCTTCCTCCCAGGTCAGTTCGGTATCTCGAAGTTCCGCTGAGTATAGTCGGTGAATGGTCTTCAGCGGCCTTCCGGGGCGCCGGAATCCTCGGGGTTGGAAGTAGAGACATGGGGGGTTAATGTTCTCGGGTTGCATTCTAGGGACGTGTCCAACCAAGTCCACCTTCTTATTTTGAGGAGTTCCAGCATGAGGGACTGTTGGGTTCTTCTCCTCACATCTTCATTCTCTTTTAGACTTTTAAAATCACTAATAAGTCAGTCTCCTGATAATTCTTTTGGGTAATATTTTATCTCTTATCAGAAGAAAAAAGATTATACTCAAGAGATTGTCTCTACGATTACTGATAAATATATAAACAATACAATCAGCGATGAGAAATCATATTTACGTGTAGTCAAAATATGTTAAGGAATATGAAATGATACATATTATATTACAAGGCAAAGTAGAAAGTAAAGGCAGCCTGGGAAGAAGACAAATATCCTGGCTGAAAACTTGAAAGTAAAAATATGCCATGATGATTCCCAACCACTAGTACACATTGTATTGGAATATTGAATTTGACCAACATCTTTTCCCCGCTCCAGACTCGACGGCCCGAGACCGATTGATGACGTTTTAATCCATTTATTTTTTGTATATCATTGTCATCATCATCCTATTATTATTATTATTATTATGTCTTTATAAGCGCCCTTGAGGTAGTATTTTACGAAAATGGCGCTATACAAATTATCCAAATTATTATTATGTTGGAATATTAAATTTGGCCAAATACTGTATTGGAATATTAAATTTAGTGATATATTTTATATATTAAATTTAATTGAACATTGTTTTCGAATGTTGTCCAACAAAATTAAAATTTTCAAATTTAGTCTCTTTTTGAGAGGCACAGCGTAACTAGTATGAGGTATATTAAAAGTAGAAATATCTAGCAAATTAATTCATTTGTAGTATTTTTTGTAACTATATTAAATTAATAAAATAAATATTAAATTTGATTGAACACTGTATCAGAATTTGAAATTTAGGAAGATATTTGATATTGTGTACAGTTATCGATCTGTTATTAGGTTATTTTGCTTTGCATCTTGCAGGTATCTGGCCCACGAGTGTCCGGAGCTGATAGAGAGGCTGGTGATCGTGTCGTCTCCCCACCCCAACCTGTTTTGGGATTCCCTCCCTCCCACGAGTCCGTTCAACTCCACATGGATGCACACAGCACAGGTCGGTCTAATATATGCATTTTGAACATACCTTCAAAGTAAAATATTCATTCATATGTAACTTTATACTATATCACATCGCTCACTCCTTTCAACAACGTCATATATCAAAAAACTTGATTTTTCAGGAGATCATTTTTAAAGTTTAATAATATAATACAATGTATTAAAAATAAATATCGAGCCACTTGTTGAACTTTTTACTGTGCAACAGATCTATTTAGGTAAAACATGCATGTTTTTTCTCCATTTGAAAAATATTTAGTATATTTAAAAAAATTATTAAACAATACCTTTTCTTCAAAATGAAAAAAAAAACAACACTTTCTGCCCTGTAGCGGGTAAATAAAGTTAAAAATATGCCGCTTTTGCTGGGATATAGTACATTTTCTGGGCATTCCGAAAACATGCACAACTGAAAATTGTCGATTTTTGATATATGACGTTTTTGAAAGGAGTGAGCGATATGGCATCTGTATTGTACTATTTAAAGGAATTGTAAATATTTTTCATTTATTTTATTTATTGTTTCGGCATTCACCTTGTAGTGACATGATGAAATTAAAACGAAAACACTTGTTTTTTACCACTTAAGTTATTTTATTTTATTTTAATGACTAATTTCGGAAGCTATGCTTCCATCTCAGGTCTAAATATAAAGTATAATTTTTTATTTAAACGTAAAATGTTCCGTATAATACCTCAAAATTGTATAAATATGACAACCATATATTTAGAGTGTTTTTCACGTTTCAAAAATCTCTTTTTGTACGTTTAGAATGAATTATATCGCTTCATACAAGATATCAAATCATTCAGGCGCCGCCATGTTGCATTATTGAATTGTCAGTTACGCATTGATAGAAAAAAAATGCAAATTGACTTCAAATCTGAAATGTGATCACAATTCTGCTTATTATAATACAATATTTAAGGTCCATAGTGACATCTGTTGGATTTTTGTTAAAGCTTTATTATAAGAGTATAACTCACTGTTACCACTCTTAAAATAGTAAAATATTGATTTTTATTATGTATTATTAGTGTATAATTACTTTAGTTTATTTTTTAAAAATATTAAACCTTTGCACTCGAGACTTTTTTTTGTATGACATACCAGTAATTCGAGTGTATTTTTTTGCAAAATTGCACAAAAATAGTTGATTTTAGAAAAAAATGCAAAAAAAAACAGCAAATTGACAATAAAACCAATAGATAACTGTTTAAAACGGTTTATTTAAGAAAAAAAAAGACAATTGGTTACTATTTTATAATTTTATAGTGTTTCAATGTATGGTATCTAACAAAACAATCGCCCAAAGGTATCCTAGGCTGCCCAGGACAAGTGTCACAAAATTCATAAGTCTCATGCCTTTACCAATTTTTGTCCCTCCGTGAGTCGCCAACCCATTTACCGGGGAATCTACCATGTCGACATATTGTTGCCATTCAAGTGCAAAGGGTTAAGTGTGAAGAATCTCTATTAGATGTACGATATATTTCCTAGGCCCAACCAACGCAATATACCATATTCTAATAAACTCTGGCACCATGAAAAACACATTTTCGACATCTCAACATAGATGAAGAAGAACATGGAAGTTTATTTACCTGGTTAAGTGATTCTTTCGAGTAATGTGAAGTTACTTGGGATTTGCAGGCGCCCTTCTTGGTGGAGTGCGAGGCCTTGCGCGACGACATGGCCCTCATAGACAAGTGCTATGCGCATCTGCAGAAGAAGCCCGCCAACAGCAGCTCCTCCACCCTGCTGGAGGCCTACAAGTACGTCTTCTCCCGGCGACAGGACTGGACGGGACCCATTAACTACTTCAGGTATTATAATACATCTACAACAAACGCATCCCTTCAATTTTAAAATTAAAAAGTGTTCCGCCGATAAAACAGCGTGCGACAGTGAAAAAACAAGATGGCGACAGAGAAAAGCTTTTGTTAAACTTTTGTTAAGCTTTTGTTTTGGTTTCCGAACTCTTGTTTACAAATCTGGGTTTCTTCACTTAGGAGTTATTTTTATCTTCACATAGACGAAGAAGAATATGGAAGTCTGGGTATTTACAGGTTATCAGTCATAGGGCGATTGTGCACTACCCGTAATTATACCGTCCGGCAGTCCGGTTTCGAAAAATGAAAGCGACTACGACAGTTTAGCGTGATCGAATTTATGCGCAGTGTGTTCACGCACGATCCGATAAAATTTAAAAAATAATTGATTGTTAAAAGCATTATATTTTGTATTTTAAAAGCATTGATAACATTTTGGTAATGTAACACTCTCCTTATCATTCATCGCTCACTTTGTGTAATACCATTTTTTAAAGTGAACAATGAATGATGAGGAGAGTGTTATACATATTATAGCTACATTACACTAAGATACATGCGTGGGCGTATGTATGTTTTTCCTGTGAACTAAAAGTAGGTGTTAAAATTCCAGGAACTTCATATTTTGGAAAGCTACGGAGGATCGAGGGAAAATAAAGATACCCGTTCTCCTAATTACCGGGACTAAAGATCCCCAGGTAAGGATTCTTCCTTCTAATCCTTCTTTCCTCCAATCTCGGTCCACATGCTCAGTAGCAATCAAGATAACTACATCATATTGATGCAGTTATCTTGATTGCTACTTGCATGGAGACGAGGCGATCACTCATGCGCTCCAGGGACCAGTCCAAGGTAATATGAAATAAACATTAGAGTGTAAAGTCACTAATATTTATATTCAACCCCTCCCCCTGGGATTTTATATCAAAGGACAGCAGTGGAGGACATTGAAAGCTGTCCCACCGCATGCCCAGATCTGATGCAGAAGCATCTAGGCTTCCTGAGAGATCTGCTCTTGCTTAGCAATTTTTTTTTTTGAACTAAGTTGCGAAATTGATTGAAAATGTGAAACAATATAAAATTGTGTCCTGATTTTACTGTGAATTTACATTTAAAAGCTTTCAATATACCTGTCACTGCCAATCTAAATAAATACAAGGTTGTAAGTTCATCACCAAATTTTCTAGATGTACCCCGGTGTAGGCAGTGAAAGGGATTAGTGTTTAGTTCAATTAGTCAGCTTGATCCGATTCCGACTCGACGTTGGCCGGTACACCGACGCCCACAACCTTGACCAGCACAGCAGTGGAGGACAGTGGGTTTATGAAGAAGAAGAAGAATATAATGCAATATAAAATTGTATTTGTGTTCAGGTGTCGTTGGAGGTCATGGTGCGTAGTGCAGAGTGGTGCTCGCAGGCTACGGTGAAGATCGTGGAAGGCGCGGGGCACTTTCCCCACCAAGAACGACCCTCTCACTTCAATCAGCTGCTTGCTGATTTCATACTCAGTAAGTTTTCCAACTGCGTCATCATCTGCAAGTCCTGCGCTCCCGGTTCTTGGATCTCCTTTCATCCATCTTAGATCTTTCATTCACCCAGTTGGTGCGTAGGGCATCGCATCAAATCGAGGCTGTGTTTACTCAATCGTATGAAAGCAGTGTGAACAGTACTGCTTTCCAGATTCCTATAGAGTTGTACAACCTGCTTCCAGTATCCATAAAGTCGTTAAAAATAGAAACTAAATATAAAAGAGTTATTGGTAAATAGATAATAGAAGTGGGTAGATCTGAAATAGATTGTATCATTCGACCGTGTCATATTTGATTGCATTAAAAATCTTTTTTCATTATAATTTTATAAATAAATAAAGTAAAATGTGCCCTCTGCACAGGAAAACTCAATGAGGGCACATTTTTGTAATTTGATATTTGTAATACTTATGTATATGATGAAATATATATAAATTAGTGATAACAAAATAAGAAAAATATATAAAAACAAAAATGGGCAGGTGCCGTGACCATAAAATAAACCATGAAATCACATGGTCAAGAAACCCTGCCCATTTTATGACTGAACCATGTGGATATAGTATTCTATCCAGTAGTGAATCACACTGCTGACAGCTTCATTAATTTTCTCATATTTTGCCTGTTTTTATTTTAAATGTGACTGAATTATTTCAGCCGATGACAAGATAACACACGTCCCCAAGTCCAGCTTGTCCCTCATGAGCGTAGACGCCGCACGCGGGCTGGTGGGGCGCATGCTCGGGGCCGTCCATCTCTTCACATGAGCGGCGCAGTCACCTCTCACCATTCACCTCCCACATGCCTCTGCGTTCCATGACATCGTAATTGTTAGCTAAAACCCGGCACGCAATCACAAATTTAGCTTATTTATTGCTGATGTTAACTCCCTGGAATGTATTGATTTCTGGTTTTAAAAGGCTCAAGTCATTGTGCACTCTAGGAACGGTCAATGTGGTTTGTTACTACTTGCAATATTACTCATTAGTGCGGCAAATTGATAATCACAGACTCAACAGCGAGATTGATTCTTGCCATTTTCACCAAAGGTAACGTGAACTTGAATAATATAAAACACAAATCAAACACAATTTGCGATTCTACTGAATTTTTCAATTATTTTTGTGACACCTTACGAGGGCGTTGTCAAACTATACAAAATTTGCAAAACATGCAGTAAAGATAGATTCTGTCATTATTTTTTTTGTATTTTTCAGAACATGTGCAATATCGTAAGTTCTTACGCTACAGTTAAAAGGTTTATTAACCCTCCACTTACGGTGCTAAAAAACTTCCGCGTGCACCAGTGATATGTGTTTTGTACACCATATGAAAATGTGGTTTAAAAACTGGAAAAATATAAATATTCCCAAATGTTTTATGCTTTTATTGACCATAGTTGAAGTTAAAATGTAACAATTTTGTAATGTTAGCTCTAAAAGACATCGCATGTGGCTGTTATAGCTGGCGTAGTGACACGACCGTCGCGCAAGACGATCTGCACACTATTGGACTGGCGGAGTAAACACGTTACGACATGTGACATGCACATATGACGCATGTTTGAAACGTTTGTGTATTGGTGATTTTATTCCCAATTTTTTCACAAATTATTTATTTCTGTCGCTGCAGATGAATAACTTAATATTTTTTTTACTTTCATTATTATAAGTATTTTACGGAGGAATAAAAAAATTCTGAGCCCGTATCTATACGGCTCGGTATCTATATCGGTATTTATTTTATATTGATATTCTCATTTGAGAAGTTGAGTTGTAGTAAATACATATCACTGGGAGGGAAAGGTTAAAATCTGTAGTGTATAATAAACGACAACAATTTAGCTTTTTCTACTTTTATTGTATTTGACTGATGAAATTTAAGTGGAAAAAGCTAAATATCTATCGTTTTATTATAGAATATGCAGTTCCACCAAGAAAAGTCAGTACAAAACTTGATTATACTCATAGGGGTTGTGGTTGTGTGTGTTTAAGATACAATTGATTTTGAAAATATATGTGGTGATCTCGCTAGGAGTGTGTAATAGTAAGAGTCAATATCATAACAGTTTAATATCATCACATAATCTCGATGAAAAATATATATGTTCATCTTAGTCAATAGGAAATATTCTTGCATAATTTTATTGCAAATATTTTTGGCACTTTTTTCACAGTTCAATGTATGTTGCCAAAACATTTGATATGAATTAAACATAGACATAATGCAAAACAATTATAGTTATTGTTATATTTTAAATTGTTATATTTTAGAAAAAAAAACATTTGCAATACAATAAATAATACAGTAGCAACATCTCCATTATTCTCCAAATATTTTTGGCACTTTTTTCACAGTTCAATGTATGTTGCCAAAACATTTGATATGAATTAAACATAGACATCATACAAAACAATTATAGTTATTGTTATATTTTAAATTGTTATATTTTAGAAAAAAAAACATTTGCAATACAATAAATAATACAGTAGCAACATCTCCATTAATTTGTTGTTTAAGCACGGTTGTTCATCAATAAATCATTCATGGTTTGTTATCAAGAAATTAATGCATAATTGAATCAATAAATCAATGGTTTATTTTCAATAATCCATAGTTTAATTTATGTATTAATTTTAAATCAAACACAAATTTTTTGTATTGTCAATATTATTAATATTTAAAGCATTTACTTTGTGGTTAGTCATTTTTACTTATTTTTTTTTTTTTACAAAAATGTTAATAAAATTAGTATATAACCACTCACCGAGATTTTTACGTCTACCGGTTTCGAGACGTACCCGTCTCTTCGTCAGGACAATCACTAACACAGCATGCAAACAATACTACCCTTCACCACCATAGCACCATTTAAACACTCAAAACTACACAAAATGTCTTACACATGCGATTTTTGGTCGAGCCGAAGACCAACATGCATTATAGTTTTCAATACAGACATGCGTTACGAGCCGAGGTTAAAAGTACAGATTTTTTGAGTCTACTAAGTTGTATTTTATTAACAAAAACACATAAAAAATTATATTGTGACAATTGTTTCGCCTTGTTAGGGCATTATCCAACGAATGTTTGATAACATTCGTTTGATAATGCCCTAACAAGGCGAAACGATTGTCACAATATAATTTTTTATGTGTTTTTGTTAATAAATTACAACTTAGTAGACTCAAAAAATCTGTGTTTGATTTAAAATTAATACATAAATTAAAATGGAGTTCTACAAATTAAACGCCAAATCAATAAATAAATCCATAGTTTATTTTACAATAAATTAATACTTCAATCAATGTGTTCATAATTAATTATCAATAGTTTAAATATTATTATTCTCAATTGTTAGTTAATTATCATTGAATTCATGGTTAATTTTCAATTAATTAATGGTTAAATATCAATGATTTAATGGATAATTATCAATAAATGAATACTTAATTGTCAATAAGTAAATGGATAATTTTGATTCATCCCGCAGAGAAGCTTTAAATTTTGTTATTTGTAGTTGAAAATGTTGATTCTTTTTGTTATTGTTAGAATAATACATAGTTTTATTTGCATGTTACTTTTTTTTGTAAATACATTTTTTATATTTAAATATTTTGTTTTGTGAATTCTTTGAGGCAATTTTAATAATACTCCTAACAAGTTTATTAGTGTTGTTACCTTAATATTTACATGATAATGCTATCAACGGTCATATACTTATTTTTTTATATTGCATTAACACGTTGACTGCCAACTACGAGATAAATCGTAGATTGCGTTCTTTGCTAGGACACCGACTAGGAGTTATCTCCTATTGCGTTTACTTGCCATATTTATGCAGCTACGATCAAATTCCTATTATATACGAAGGCCGACCCAAAAGTAACAATAAAAAGTCAATTTTACACACTTAATTAAATGATTTTTTTTTGAAAATTTACACACTTATGTACCATGTTATGAGCCGAAAAAAAAAATTGGTTAAAAACAGTAATGTTTGGAAGTTTTTTTTGACGTTTTTAGTCTCCCGATTTTTACGTTTCAGCGATTTTTTAAAAACAACTTTTTTTTAAACAAAAAAAAAAAAATATTATTAAAAACCTTTACTGACCCTCAAAATACTGTCCATTACACGCAATGCACTTGTTCCAGCGTTTTTCCCACTGCCCAAAACAAGTAAAAAACTCTGAAATACAATCAATTTCAAAGCTTTGAGTGACTCTTCTTGAACTTCTTGAATTGTTTGAAATCTCCTTCCTTTCAATTGCCTTTTCATCCTAGGAAAAAGAAAAAAATCATAAGGAGCAAGATCTGGAGAGTAAGGAGGATGCTCTAAAAGCTTGAATTTGCAGTTTGCATTTGAAGCAGTTTCAGTGTTTCTTGAGGTGATTTGCCTAGCAGGAAGCACAATTTAATGTTTGCGCGCTGTTCCATTTGTTTACGTCAAAATTTCGCCGAAACGTAAAAATCGGGAGACTAAAAACGTCAAAAAAACTTCCAAACATTACCGTTTTTAACCAATTTTTTTTTATTTTTCGGCTCATAACATGGTACATAAGTGTGTAAATTTTCAAAAAAAAATCATTTAATTAAGTGTGTAAAATTTACTTTTTATTGTTACTTTTGGGTTGGCCCTCGTATCAGTACTAATATGGATTGATGGCGCATTAGAAAAGAATTAAAAATCAATGCTGGCTTACATGAACAGAAAATTAATTAATAAATGAACAGAAAATATAATTATGTACTATAATTAGTTTTTAATACTATAATATGATTAAATGAAATTTGCTTTTTAGACCGAAATTTTGAAAATTGCCGTGGCAGTCAGTGTGTTAATAAATATGAATTTTAACCCTTTTTAGCAAATAAATCTTCATTCAGAAATCGATTAATGTCAATTAAAAAAAATATACATGATTTGTATGATTATACTTATTTTTATTACTTTATAATAAATGAAAAAAACCAACAGTTATTTCGTCATCATACTCAGATTTATAATTCATCACTTTAGATGTTAAAATCTTTTATTTTACTATATTATTTATTTTAGAATATATTCATATATTTAAATAATTATATCAGCCGCAATATTTTTGTATTTTTGTACTACTTGTTATATTATGTATTACGTTTTATTTGTTGTAAAAGTTAATAAATATTTTTATAAAGTTTTTGTTATAATTATTTATTTTTACCACCGATCTCGCTCTCTTTTACTATGTTTTTTATTAAAGTTATATTTTACTGCCAATAAGAAAAAATAATAGTCTATCCACACAAAAATACTTTAACAAGAAGTCATCATTTTGATGACTTAATGTTAAATATTTTAAAAATTGAAACACTGTTTTAAAACAAAGAAAAGTCATTTTATTTTTATAGCTCTCTCCAATGGTACCCTTTACAACTCGAGTTTTCCCTTGAAATTTGTTAGCAGACCTCGGATGGAATCATTTAATTTTAGTTTATCAAAAAATGGTATTATTAAAAAAAAATGTTGATCATTGACTAACTGTATATTTGTGTAGCTGTTAGTTATTAACATTTTATACAGCTTATTTTCCATTGGATTTTTGTGATAGGTCTTCTTCTGACCTTTATTTACCTTATGGTGCATAAGGCACCGCATCACTAGAGAAAAAATCACTTATATTGATCCCTACACCTTATACATGGTAGTCAAATGCGCTAACCACTACATAACAGGCGGACATATAAAATAATACATGAATGAAGGTAGTCACACCTGAGGTTTGAAACTGATCACTGCGTGTGCATGTAATTTACGATCAAGATTACACTGCTAGATTCCAAACCTGCATTCTATGCACCATTTTCGAAAGATAAATTCAGACAAAATGGTATACTAAAAACAAGAAGTTACATATCCGAGTAGGTACCTACCTAAGAATAATAATGAAAAATGGCGACATATTCAAGGGTAGAGGGTTCTTTAATACCCAGTGGGCGTTCTGCAAATCCTGCACCCCGTCAGTATCCATCTACACCTCAAAGTAGGTACTTTGCCTCTTTTTAACATCACTCCCCCAGCAATGCCCGCCCCTTCATTGTCCCATCTGCTCTCGCTGACGAGCCCTCGGCCCCTCAGGGCACGTCACTGACTGAAATACAAAGTATATGTTAGCACAATGGCGCCTCCGCGGGGCTACATGTCCATTGGCGCGCCCCCCTGATCGTGAAAATGATTGAATATGATCACGTAACGCGAACACCGCCGAAATTTAATTAGAGGCTCAAGGGTAGATACCTGGGTAGCTACTTTTGCTCTGCAGTAAGTGCACTTAACAGCCATAACTGTATTTTTTACATGGCAACTCAGAGATTCTAAAACATAAATATTTGAATTTTCACGGCTAGGTACTTATTGGGAAAGGTCAAGATTACAATTTTTCGAAAATCATCTCACATACTAGTTTTTAGAAATATTTTTTTACAAAAGAGTATCAGTATTAATCATTTTAAATATTGCTTTAAATTTGTAAACACATACATACACAGTTATGATATAAGTACATAAAAATAAATTATGGCTGCAGTAGATTGCGATGTAAATGTAAAAATAGGAATAAAATTAGCAACAATACAATATGTAAAAAATAACACTTAAAACTGCATAAATGAACAATACGTAGAGTTTAATAGTTTTGTGTCAAATGTGCATTGGTAATAAAAATATTACGTGATTAATTACTTTTCCTATAGCGCTGCATATTTTTTTATCTTGACATTTGATGTAACAGAGATAACGTATCAGAAGGAGCTCAAGGTGAAGTACATTACTGCTGTATGGGAAAGGACATTATAGTAGCTAGAAAGGAAAATAGCACTAATGGCTAAGTCACTCGGGGTCGCATACCCATACCACTATAATCTTGTAAAAGCTACCGCAACGGTACACAACTCACTTGAGATATTAATTATCTTTTAAATTAACACGTTCTTGACAAAGTTTTGTAATATGTAATTGGAATCTGGGAATATGAAATTATCGTTTTTTTAATCAACACATTTTCTTTAGTTTCCCTTCTTTAAATCCCTCTTTAATGCCTCTATCCCCTAAAAGTAATTCAGGGTGGACTTATCATACAAAAACTGTTACTGATGATTTATACATTCATACATTCATCAACGTCTATAAGTTTACACAGAGGGTGTACTGAGTAGTGAAAGAACAGTGTTTCAAATCAAAATCTGCGTTGAAATTATTCAAAGAAGAACAAGTGGGTACTGGTAGGTTCTATCATGAAATATTGACAAAAAAACACACGTAAAGTCTGCAAAAATGACATAATGGCCACACCAGATTTATTATAGTTTGGTTATCCTCGTTAAAATGATCGTTCTCATGATATGTTATTATTGGCTGATAAATTAATATGAAAAAACTGCGCAACTGGCGTCGCGGGTTCGGTTCCCGCGAATTGCAAAATAAATTCCAGAAAGATTTATTTTAATTGGTATGGGTGTTTATGATGTATTTATCACATTTAACTTCCCTATCCTTACCATCCTACCTCTACTTTTAGAGGCTTGTCTACACAAGCCTCTAAAAGTAGAGGCTTTGCAGGTTATTCCTTAAAAAAAAACGCAAATGCATTAACAAACCAATTAACTTACCATCACCTTTTTTCTCGAGCTATAAAAAGAAAACTACATTACAAAAATAATTAAATAATTTTTTTCTTGAATGTTTTTCGCAGATACTTTGTGGCACATTTTAAAAACTTTATAAAATAAAACAACTTTGTTTTAACCACTTTTTATTGATACCTACACTTTTTCCAAAATTATTTAACTCAATGTTTTAGAATTAGTACATAAATTCATTAATTGATTCCGCAGTCACTTTGTGGTAAAATCTATCCATTTTTAATTAATTTAACCATACGGTGTTTGATAATGATGCGGAATGCATCGAAACACTTGTCACAGTAGATTTTAAGAAAAAGTGGTATATACTAAGTAATACATTAATTAAAAATTAGTATCTACATAAACCCTGAGGATGACAAGGTTCTTATCGAAACCGGTTCTAAAAAGTGTACCAATAAAAAGTGGTTGAAACAAAGTTGTTTTATTTTATAAAATAAAATCAAAGTTTATTACAAACCTGGTCTTGTTTAAATAATGTAAATTAATATTAGTTTTGCGTGTATAATAAGTACATAGTGCCCATCGCTATACTGACTCTATATCCATACAACAGTATTAAGCGTACGTAGTTGGGGAGCCCTACCCTATGTGGATGAGCGCCATTGACTTTTCAATACGTTTCCACTGCACTAAATGTAATTCAATAATGTAAAGTAACAGTTAATGGCGAGGGATGATGGAGTATAACGCAAAGCTGCTTATATTATATAAAAATAACTGCGCATGTTTCTAGCACATATGTGTTGCAGTGATAGTAAAATAATTATCTGTACATACTTTGATAAATTGGTAGGTAATTATAACCTAATATTTTTTATAATTAAACACTTATATAACCAATTAATGAGTTTTATTTCATTACTTTTTTTTTAAATTACCTAACGTCCAAGTGACTCTGAAATCTAGCTACAGCTTATGAAACACCGCTTATCATGACCCTACTCAGGCTTCAACTTTTTAAGTTTCATAGCCTATGCCTACTCGTGAGTGGATTTACTCTTTATGTTTAAAGTAACTATAATTTCATGTAATTCATGAGTGAAAATTCAAGGCAAAAACACTTGCATATTTCATTACTCACGACTAGTTTCGAAAACTAACAGATGTTTTCATCTACAGTTGAAAAGTAAAACTGTAAATGAAAACGTCTGTTAGTTTTATATTATTTTTTGATATCTCATCAAAGATGAAGAAGAATATGGAAGTCTGGGCATTTACGGGGCTTACGACCGTCATAGGCTGGTTTAAGTGATCACTTTACACACGTGTAACATTCACCAATTCTACCCATTATTAGTTTTCGAAACTAGTCGTGTGTAATGAAATAAAACTCATTAAGTGATACAAAAAAATAATCAACACGTCATTCAAAAAAGTGAATGCCGAATCAATAAATATTATAACCTAAGAAATTAGAATCAAAGGGCGTTTGTGCACTACACGGAATCACACGGAATTTTACCGTCCGGCACGTCAGTTAGCGTTTTAAAACGATGATTGGCTTGGATTGGCTTGTGCCTTTGTCCATCTTTCTTCGGATCGATGCTCTTGATCGGTGCGTGAACACGTTGCGCGGACTAAAGTAACTGTCGTAGTGACAGTACGACAGTTACTTTAGTCCGACAGTTTACTGTCATAGTCGCTTTCATTTTTCAAAACCGGACTGCCGGACGGTAAAATTACGGGTAGTGCACAAACGCCCTAAGGTTGAGATTGAGATACCTATAGTAAATAATAAAAATAAAGAAATCAGTACACATGTTTTAAGATAATGTAAAATACGCCTCACTAGTGGTGACAACTTTGTAAAAGGCCAAAAAATAGAGATTTCGATCGATGTGACAAATACAATTTTTTATTTATGAACGTAAAAAAAATAGCTACTGTTGTGTACCCCTGCCCTCTAGGGATCTCATTTGGCAACATTGAATTACATTTCTCACTTGTCCATTGTTTGTCACCCCTGATATTGGTGTAATGGCTCCACACATCGCCAGGGGTACACGATCTTGTATATAGGTACTATATTTATTGTATAGCTGGTACCTAGCTACATAACGTGGGGTAATATAAATAATATACGAGTGTACTCGTATGTGTATGGTATAGTGAATGCAGATATGGTGACGGGTCCTATTACAGCATCATGTCTAGGATTTTCATCTTCCAAAAATAAAATAAATGTGTAATGAATCGCTTTTCATGCCAGTTATTTGGACCGGGTACAATTTGCATAACAACTGACGTACTAGAATTGTATCATTTTTATAATATGTATTTCATCATATCGCTCACTCCTTTCAACAACGTCAAATATCAAAAAACTTGATTTATCAGGAGATCGTTTTTAAAGTTTAAAAATATAATGAAATGTATTAAAAATAAACATCAAGCCACTTATTAAACTTTTTCTGTGCAACAGATCTTTTTAGGTAAAACCTTAGTGTTATTTCTCCATTTCAAAAATATTTAGTATATTGAAAAAATAATAAAACAATACCTTTTCTTCAAAATATAAAAACAACACTTTATGCCCTTGTAGCGGGTAAATATTAAGTTAAAGATATGCCGCTTTTACTGGGATATAGTACATTTTCTGGGCATTCCGAAAACATGCACAACTGAAAATTGAAGATTTTTGACATATGACGTTGTTGAAAGGAGTGAGCGATATGCAAAATTACAAAATTGCAATAATGTGCCCTCACTGAGTTTACCCGTGTCGAGGGCACTTATTACAATATTTATTTATAAAATTATAGTAAAAGAAAATTGTTTATGCAAACGAAATGATACGATCTATTTCTCAATTCTATTATCCATTTAAGAGTAGCTCTTTTATATTAAGTTTCTATCTTTAATGACTTTATAGATAATGAAAGCAGATTGTACTACTTTATTGCATAATAAGCAAAGATCTTTTAATCAAAATATGTATGTTTTAGGTTTTGTTTTATGTGTTTCTATAATTTATATTTTGTAGCTCCATGTACGTTATCATAAAGTGTGTTAATTGTGATTTGCGTGCTTTGCTGGAAGGTGCTTTCTTGTGTTGGAGAGAGTTATTTGAGAGTAATTCTTAAATATGATAAGCTAAAGGTGTCCGCCTCCGTAGTGTAATGGTCAGCACGCTTGGCTACCGTTCTGGAGGTCCCGGGTTCGATTCCCAGGGGGGTCAAATAAATATAAGTGATTTTTTCACTGTAATATTTATTCAATATTACTCTGGACTGGTACCTGAAGCGGAGGGCTGATCACCTTTCCTTCATGTGTAAACGATCAAGATAACACTGCGTTTCTATGAAGCAGTGCCCTATGCACCATTGGGGTGCGGATAAGGGTTATATTATTTATTATTAAAGGTGTGATACCTCAAGGGAGTACACAAGCTAACACTAGTACGAGTATGTAACTCCAAGTACCCTAACTGTTACCACTATCATCCTTTTTCTCGTATATTATTCCTTTTCCTCTTGTTTTACCAAATATTGATAATGTTCTTCACCCTGAACTACATTTTTATTTAAATTTAATTTATTTTTGTTTGTGCCAGAATGGATTCGTTTTCCACACGTAATAGGTGGCCTTACCTTACGTCGCAAATTAAACTTGAATGTATGGCATATAAATGTATGCACTGCAGGATATCGAAGCATTGATTTTACACCCCTGTTATTATGAATATTATGAAATGAAATAAATGAAATGAAAAAAAATATATATACATTTTATCCGCTTTTGCAGTTTATGTGTGGTTGGTGCATTTAGTTTTTTTGTTGAAGATCCCAGGTTCGATTCCCAGGAGGACCAAAATAAATTTAAGTAATTTTAACGCTAAAATAAATTAATATAATCTAGTATTGGTACTTGAGGTGCAGGATTAATCACATTTCCTTCATGATATTCACGATGAAGATAACAGTGCCCTATGCAACATTAGGTGCGCATAAGGAATGGAAGAAGAAAAAACTGTAAAATAAGAAGTTTTATTGTTTTTGATAGAACAGTTACATTAAATTATTCACATATCGCTTACTCCTTTTAAGAACGTCATAAATAAAAAAATGATTTTCCAGGAGATCGTATTTAAAGTTTGAAAATAAAATGAAACGTATTAAAAATGAATATCAAGCTACTTATTGATCTTTTTACTGTGCAACAGATCTTTTTAGGTAAAACATGAATGTTTTTTCTCCAATTGAAAAATATTTACTTTATTTAAAAATAATAATAAAACAATACCTTTTCTTCAAAATGCAAAAAAAACGTTTCTGCCCTGTAGCGGGTAAATATTAAATTAAAATTATGCCGCTTTTGCTGGGATATAGTACATTTTCTGGGCATTCCGAAAACATGCACAACTGAAAATTGACGATTTTTTATTTATGACGTTCTTGAAAGGAGTGAGCGATATAGGTACGAGCACCTATTACAAAACAAGTACATACATACTTGTACCGTTCCAATGACGAAATCCTACATTTGCCGTAACAAAAGGTTGCTGAAACGCACAAATGTGTGCACACCGCCGCAACATAAGGTTTCTGAAATGCACAAATATGTGCCCACCGCCCCAACATAGGTTTCTAAAACTCACAAACATGTACCTACACGCCGTAAACAATGTGTTAACACAGCGACTATTCGATACAGTACCTTATGCAACCCAAAGCCTAGGTAGACCAAAAGAAGAAAAAGAAGAAAATTGTTAGGTCAGTAGGCGTTACAGCATATTGCTTCGCCCGGTACTTAAACATTTTTATGACAGCCCAGTTCCTTAAAACCACAAGCGAGCAAAAACACGTCAAAAGGCTCAGATTGAGGTTTACCTTCCACAAAATTACGCTCTTTGTGTTGGTAATAATAGTTTTCTAGTCGCTTAGCGTCTGATCCCGATCCGCGGGAGACGCGTCGCGAACCCGACACCCGACTCCGGCGACAATGCGCCGACATAATCTCCATTCTCTCAGCATAATGCGCGTGTTACTAAATCAAATTACACCGAGTGTTAAAATGTCAAGCACTGTTTCGAGGTGCGATTGTGACGTGCGAGCTACCGGCTCACCTGAAAGTATCATTCAAACCCGTATCTGCACCCCAATGGTGCTTCATCATATAAACGCAATGTTATCTTGGTTGTTACTTACATGAAGGCAAGGTTGTAACTCCTGCGCTTCAGGGACCAATCCAGGGTTATATTAAATAAATAATAGAGTAAAAAATCATTAATATTTATTTTCACTCCTCCCCCCCTCCTGGGAATGGCAAGCATTCACTAGGTTTACGACCAAGCATTGCCTGGCTTAAGCAATCACTTTATACACTGTGTAACGTTCACCAGATAACTTATGTAGAACGTAGAATAATAATAATAAAAATAATTTATAAAGGGCCATTTTCATAAAATACTACATGAAGGGCGCTTTTAAAGACGTAGATAATGAATTATCATTAGATAGAAAAAATATATTGTGCCTTTTTCTCGGTTTCTTGGGCTGGACCAAGGCCAAGATGTTCTTACTCTCTCATCGTCTCTTTTGAGACACCTTAAATATATATATATATATATATATATATATATATATATATATATATATATATATATATATATATATATATATATATATATATATATATATATATATATTTATATATTTATACATATCTTCTTCCTGGCTCCATCCCAACTTATCGCCATTGTAGACTGTTGGGGTCAGCTCTCCTCGTCCTCAGGTTGTAGGTCCTTCTGTCATGGACAATGTCACCTAGGCCATGCCTTCGAATCACGTTATATTTCTGTAGCATGTCTTTCGAGGAAGATATTTTCTAGAAAGGTATAATGATATAATTTTCTAATCATCCTGTAGTTAGTTATAATAATAATATAATGATATTCGTTCGTTACAGCTGATTGTAACTGTATTGGTTAAGGGTGTGAAGAAAATAGTTTAGAATGGGGTGTCATACGATACTTGTTACCTGGGACAAATATTATAACGTAGGCATTATAATACCATCGTAATGCGGGTATTATGGTCACAAAGTGGGACATTTACTACTCAAATTTGAACACAAGAGAGAACCATATACATACATACGCAGCGTTATCTTGATCGTTAACACATGAAGGAAAGGTGATAAGCCCTCCGCTTCGGGTACCAGTCCATGGTAATATCGAATAAATATTAGAGTGAAAAAATCACTTTTATTTATTTGAACCCCCCCCCCTCTTAGGAATCCAACCCGGGACCTCCAGAACGGTAGCCGAGCGTGCTGACCATTACACTACGGAATGTTTAACCTTAGAATACTAAACTATCGTAAAAAATACGACTGCGAAATTACGATTTCTGGAAAAAAAATGTGCGCCCTTATTCCTTCCTAATGTACATTTAACGTGTTAACAATCGAGCTTACACTGCGTTTATACGACGCAGTGCCCTATGCACCATTGGATGAGAATGAGTGTTTGAAGAAGTAGAAGAAAAATTGAGTGTAAGTCCCTCTCCAAGCACAAGAGCTTAGTCTCCTTTTTGGAGAGGCACAGCGTAACTATATTCTAGTTATATATCGTAGTCATACAGGAGAAAGTGACCAAATGTATTATTTTTACTAAAACATGATCATTGACTATTTGATATTTTACTAGCTCGGTATTGCCCTGAAAAAAATCCCAAAGGATTTTAAACTTGGAAGTATAATTATTGACTTGTTAAAAATGACTTAACTGCATTGATGTTTATTTTTTGCCAAGCAAAGGTGACTTAAATGGCCCTCCTGAACATTTTACGTTTTGTTAGTTGGTCAATTACTCCTGTACGACTACGATATGTTTTAAGTAGAAATGCCTTGTAAATAAATTAAATTGTAATATGTTGAACTACATGCATTATTTTTTTTTAAATGTTAATATATGGTACTTCTATTGACCCCTCCTTTGGCGAATATGACTCCCTGATTGGTCCGAGAGCGGCATCACGTCCCAGGAGCTCGGTAGCGCTTGAAAGGCACCAAGGGTACCTACCCCGTCACATTTCTGCGCCCCTGCGCGCAATTATTTGTCGTCAGCCCTCTAATGACCACCCCTCCGTGTTGCAAAATAAATCTATTATTGTAAAAAGGCAACCATTACTAAATGTATGTATAATATAACCCCCAACGCGATATTATTCGGTAATACTCACATACTGTTATGTGCGAAGTACCTACTCTAACGTAAAATCCTAATTTAGGTAGGTTCCTAATAATGTACCTACTAATTTACGATATATTTATTTTACATAGTATAATGGTCAGCACGCTCGGTTACCGTGCTGGAGGTTCCGGGTTCGATTCCCGAGGGGGGGGGTTAAATATTGTACATGAATTGTGGGTATACTGGCAAAAAAACGTTAACTCGAAAATATGCAATTTCGACATAGTGATGCAAATTATAAAGTTTTCAACGTTCTATAAACTGGCAAAATGCACTTAGTAGTTTGAAATGTCATATTTATGTGGTTTTAAAAGTAAATCAAACTTTGAAACTTTTTACTGTGCAACAGATCTTTTTAGGTAAAACCTTAGTGTTTTTTCTCCATTCGAAAAATATTTTATATTTTTAAATAAATAATTAAACAATACCCTTTCTTTAAAATGCAAAAACAACACTTTCTGCCCTGTAGCGGGTAAATATTGAGTAAAAAATTATGCCGCTTTTGCTGGGATTTAGTACATTTTCTGGGCATTCCGAAAACATGCACAACATTAAAAATTGACGATTTGTGAAATATGACGTTGTTGAAAGGAGTGAGCGATATGTGTTCACTGGCAGTATCCAGGATTCATACACTTTGTCTTGAAGTAGGCAAGTCTATTTCGCTGCCGGGGGGTCCATGAAGACGTCAGTGAAAGTGTGATTTATAGGGCCGGCCCTCCCCCGCGATACCTCGCAGGACCCAGAAGGGTTAGATTAAGGAAACACCGTGTAATTATACCATTCTAGCGCGTAGATTGCTCGATAATCACCATCCCTATATCATTCGGAACACGGACAGGTGTAACTCCTTATTTATTCCATCTAATAGGTCTAAACAACTATATTAGCATAACACGATTGTTTTACACACTTGTTTTTTGTATCACTGTATTCAATGTTAATTTGCATTAAAATAGTATTTTTTTTATTTAATATGGTTAATAAGTTTTTTTTTCATAATTTTAATTCATTTTCTAGACATTTCTACTTTTACGATCTTAAAATTAATAACGCAGTTCTCTCCAATAAAGAGACTAAACTCTTGTGCTTGGAGAGGGAATTAACTAACTAACTAACTAACCATCACGCCATTCCCCGCAGACAAATTTTAAACGATAAATTAACTTAATAATTTAAGGGTAAAGTAGTTTTAAATTTAAAAAAATCATAAACACAGTAGGTATCTACTAAAAATAAGGATAAAATAAGACTGTCATTTTTGAAAAAAACAGAGTCGCAAAATTGTATAATGTATAAGGGTACGAAAATGTATGATGAGATGCCTAGATGTATGAAGAATGAAAACAGTCCGAAAGAATTTAAAAAAAAACTTTTTGTCTACTGTAAGAATATGTGAATATATGTACCTATATATGATGTAAATTAAGTGCAATAAATATTTAAAAAAAATATAATTAAAGAAATAAAAAAAAAAACAATTATAATCTCAACAAACTCGAATAAGAATATGGGAGCTGGAATATTTACAATGCTTATGACTTGACATAGGCTGGTTAAGTGATCAAGAGGAGAAACCTAGATTTGTGAACAAAATTTGGGCACACTCAAATGTGCAGGTCCTTAAAAATGAATTACGTTTCTAATATTGCACAAAAATTCATTTAAATGCAAATCTGTTGTGTTTACTGTATTCTATCGAAATCTTAATTAAAGTTGCGACAAAACATGACCAATACTGTGTTAAACCAATATGAAATCATTGTAGTAATTTTTTTTATTATTTATTTATTTCATAGATACATACATTTTTTACAATATGCAGACGACTCTTTAGTCATGGCCTGTGTTGAGCCGAAATACATGTTAATACAATTTATTATTATTTTTAGTTTTTTTTTAATTATTAGATTATATACATTACATACAATAGATACAATAACATTATAAAGGTTTTACAATAAAATAATTACACCTGGACTCTAAATTAATTCACTTTCTACTTCTACCTTGTCCCTTCCAACGAGAAGCAACCATCGACGGACGCCGTTCTGAAAGACATGATCACTACTGGAATTTTTAATAGTTACGGAATGTACCGGAAATAATGGAAATGTAACGTTTTGGTGAGGACGTCCACAAATGTTGGCTTGGCGATTAATATTGCACGTTCTTCTTTAGGATTTACAATGTATTGTAAATCACCCCTACATCTAGCCATTTTCCTAAAATCTAGATTAGCAGATATTGTACCGAGGTGCTGGTTAGATAAATTTCTTAATTGTAAGGTGCTTCCTCCTCCGACTAGTTCCTGTTACCGGAAGTTGTTCAGACAGGAAGCCGGAAGTCGTAACATCCCGCCGCCGCTATAGCCGCTCTACTTATCGCTAGGTGTAAAAATTTACATCATAATCCAACTTTGTTCGGGAATTGTTACATTATAACCCAGTATTCGTCATGTCGCAACTCAATTTTTCTCTATATCCGGGTAACACCTTACGAATTTTTTTTCTTTCTGAAAACACCGTTTTTGCATTGAAAAAATAAGTTTTACCTGGAAATAATTATATGGTTTTGAAAGTTATTGAAAGGTGAAAAGTTAAAAAAAAATATATTCAAATATATATTTTTCCATATACGAATATATTCTAAAAAACAAAACGATGAACTTTTTTTAAAAAATCGGGCGTGAAAAGACATGTGACCTCTCCGGTGGTCTCCGGTGGAATGAATTCTGTGTTTGGGAATACCCCCTTATGTAAGCAAACGAATTAAATTAACGTTAGCAAACGAATGGTTAAAAACAATAAAAATGTATGTAAAAAGAACTCCACCGACAAGACACAAAATGGCTTGGTGGGTCTGCATTTTTTAAAAAATATGTTTAAAATTGTGATTTAAATAAATGTATACAGTTTAAATTAATAAAAAAATAAAATAAAAATACTGCAGATTTAACGGACGGTTAAGACAATGTTACCATACGATGCTGAAAAGCTTGTAGGTAGGTACCTATAGCTTTTATTCGTCATAAAGCTTAATTTAGTATTAAACTTCTAAACTAACCAACCAATCATCGTGCCGCTTATCCGCAGGGGTAGGCAGAGAGAATAAAACGCACAATCACTCTGTCTTTGCAAACATTGCTCGCCTATTCCACATTCATACATCTCTTCATAAATTCCCGCCGATTATTTCGACTCTTGGTCTGACCACTTTTAAGTATTTGATCTACTGATTATATCAAGTTTTTCTCGGTCTTTCTCTGCTTTTATTTCTAACTAAATTCGCCTCATACATTGTTTTACTGCTCCTTCCTTACTCATTTGTTCCACATGCCCAAACCATCTCAAAACACCTTTTTAATTTTATCCATAATGCTTTACTTAGCATTCTATCCTTATATCACGTTCCAAAAAATTGAGTAATGTGGTTGTCAATCATGGGTAGAATGAATGGTGAATGTTAAACCTGTGTAAAGTGATTTCTTGACTAACCTATGACAGGTCATAAGCACTGCAAATACCCAGACCTCCATGTTCTTCTTCATGAGATGTCAAAATGTAAAAAAAAACAAGATGTATAGGATTTGGACCCATTCGAAATGTTGTGAATCTCTTTTTTTCTTCGTTTATTTTTTTTATTTTTTTTAACCATTCTTATTTTGAAATACCTCCCGTTTCATTCCCGCGAATAAATCGACTCGCAGAGTGAGACGCTTCCGCCTATTACCCGCCATGTTGTTTCCGCCAGAGAGAAAATTAAAATGGCGCCATAGACAACACGGCACGCCGTTATTAACACAATACGAGGGGTAAATCACGTTTTCCCTCCAATTTCCTACAGTTTACACAGAGATAACTCCTTAATTACGGCTTTTTGGATAAATTATCGAGCCATTTAAATACTGTCGACTTGCGTGACTTGTACATAATAATGTTAATTTTTTTTAAATAATTGTATTTTCTCGTTACAGCTTATAAAGTCCGACAGCGAATTCATATATGTAGACAGCAATAGATGCCTCTAGTGAAAATTCTAGTGATTCATGTACAATGTTTCAATTGGATCATTTATTAGTTATATATATATATATATATATATATATATATATATATATATATATATATATATATATATATATATATATATATACATATATATATATATATATATATATATATATATATATATATATATATATATATATATATATATATATATATATATATACATATATAAAACTTATTCTCTATATAGCTTCTTTTAATACATTTAAGAGAAATATTGTTGATGTCTATTTGACTTTGAAGTTGATAAAGAAAGTTTATATTATTTGATAAAAACGCATAATGTAAGTTTATTATATAGTTATACTTTTATGTAAATGACAGTTTATTTTATTTTTAGATTACTTAAGTGAAAACTTCTAATTGGAATATTATTTTTCAAATTTTATTATATTATGTTCTTTTTGTTAAATATTCTGTTGGTTTTCCAATAAATAAGAAATAAGAACTTCCAAGAATTTGAGTAGTACGGTTGTCAATCACGGGTAGAATTTGTGAATGTTACACGTGTGTAAAGTGATCACTTAAATCAGCCTATGACAGTCGTAAGCCCCGTAAATGCCAAGACTTCTATATTATTCTTAATCTATGTTGAGATGTCAAAAAATAATGTCATATAGACAGATTTATTTCAAACAGTTGCTCGAGAATATATTTTCTACAATATTAACTAACTACCCATCACGATTTTTTTGACCATCTGAGGCAGAGAGGATAGAATGCCACACTTCACTCTGTTCCCAGCATTCACTCTCATTTCAGTATCTTCATCAATATTTTAACTCCTGGTACCAAAATATCATTAATCAGTCTTGATAAAGAAGCGGTTAGCTTCGAAACCGATAGAAATTATAATTAAGTTATAATAAAACATTTATGGTGATTTTAAAACAAAGTAACATATTAATTATAAAATGAAAAATCACAATGGTAGTACTTCAAATATAAATCATACTATTTTTATATATTTCAAAGTACATACATAGATTAATCGTTGAATTAACAACTTAAATTTTAATTGCGCAAAACCACATTTTACACAGCATCGAATTTAGTATTTTCAGTACGGGCTTAAATATTCTTAACGCGGTATTAATGTGTTCTATCTACAAATTACGGAC
Organism: Brachycentrus maculatus; assembly: GCF_059751285.1. Lineage (NCBI taxonomy): Eukaryota > Metazoa > Arthropoda > Insecta > Trichoptera > Brachycentridae > Brachycentrus > Brachycentrus maculatus. Next base: position 735,054 of record NW_028280877.1, on the reverse strand, counting down.
GATAATAACACCTTCAAATCTCGGCGTATCGTTTACCGTTTAGGTACTATCTATACAGCAGTGAGTGATGGATTTAGGAACCCGAACCATTGAATATGAATTAGGGAGTCTGACCATTAAGCTACCGTGCTGCTTGTTCAATTGAAAACCGCTCAACTGACGAGGATTTAAAACATCGTTAGGTTTACCTTTAACACCTACCTAAATATATACTTTTTTATTCTATTATATTTTTAAATCCATCTCCGGAAGTGACTGTCATTCTTCTACCATTATACTGGGTTTATTCCATAAACAAGATTATATTAAACGTTTTAAGTGTGTCTAAAATCTTGTTCACAAATCTGGATTTTCTCTGCTTAGGAGTTATTTTTTACATGAACCCCGCTTGAACACTTGATTTTAATTTTTTTATTAACTTGTGTATCAATTTAATCCAAGATTCAGGCTTTGCAATACAAAATAAAAATCAAATAGAAAGAGTTTTTACTCAATGAAAGCTTTTCTCATACCACTTATAGATGGCTGTTGTGAACTCGCGCATACCTATTGTGTTACGAGATTGATCAATACATCTAGAAGTTTATTTATTTATTCATTTTTCAAAACATATTACATACATAAGTCATATATATATATAATATTCCTGATGAGTAATTTCTATTTCTCATTTTGGGACATGGGATTAAGGTTAACAAGACTGGAACACAAATAATACAGTTATAATAAATAATTTTAAAAAATAATTAAAACTAATACATTGCAAAATATAAAAACAATAAACAGGTATAATAAATAGGCATAAGAAGCATATTTAAAAGAAATAAATGAGAAAAACATAAGGTAAGAAGCATTTTTAAAATAAACAAATGAGAAAATATAAAAAATGAGAAAATATAAAAAACATAAGGTAAAAACAAAATAAGAAATATATCTTTCCATGAAGTATTTTTCAGATCATTTATTTTTGATCTCCGAATGGGTTCTATTTTATATATGCCAGGCAGCTGGTTAACTTGGGTATAGGCAATATATTTTATTTTTAATAAGTTTAAAAAAATTTAAGAGTGTAGTTGTCAATAATGGGTAGAATTGTTGAATTTTACACTTGTGTAAAGTGATCACTTTACCAATCCTATGACCAGACTATGATAGACCAAGTAAATGCCCAGACTTCAATATTCTTCTTCATCTATGTTGAGTTGTCAAAAACAAGGTTATACATAGATTATCGTTAACTTAACTTGGCAGTACATAGCGGAGTCCTGGTTCCAATCCTAATGTATAGAAGTGGAGAATGCAGTTGGTAAAAGAAGGATAAAAGTATACGGAATGCGGTCTAAATGCGATCTCTCAGCGCGGCAATACCATGTATGATAGATGTTCGAATAAGGAATAAGGAAATAATGCAAGGCTGAGATAAGCATTATCTATGAAATTGAGAAAGGTGTATTGAGATGGTGTAGACGTGTGGAACGTGTGGAAAACAAATTTATGAGGTGAATGTAGTTGGAAAAAGGAGCAGAGGTAGACTGAGGAAAACTGGGGATGAGATGGAGGATGACAGTAATTTACGAGAAAAAATATGATTTTTACTGGATAAGGTCAGATATTTAAACTGTTTTTAGTTTGAAATGTCATTTTGAAAGTAATTTGCGAATTCGGGATTAATTATATAAATAATTCCATCAATTGAATGCATCGAAACACTTGTCACAACAGATTTTTTGAAATAGTGGTATTTACCAAGTAAAATTTAAATGAAAAATCAATGAATAATCTCTAACGGTGTTAAACTCGGTAAATTTAAATAAAAATAATTATTTTCAAGTGCTTTTTCTGCGTACCCAGACTGGTACCTCGAGCGAGGTAGTCGTTGGCTACTCGTTACCCAGTAAAAGGGTAATCATTAACGTGTTAAGTGTTGAATGAGGATTAGATACAATACTTGTGCTTCTCTCGGAGCTGGTATGGGTGGGTAGATACTGCACACTGCCGTACCTGCTCACTGTACGTACGCCTGTCTGTAGTGGTAGGTAGGTAACGGGTAACGCGAGATGAATTTAATAATATAACTGGTTCTCGTAAGGAGTGCGTTCGGAATCTATTTTTTACCTTAGACTTGATCACTTTATTATGTCAAATTACTATTGCTATAAAAAAATATAAATAAAAGATTATAATTTATATTTGAAGCATTAACTTTGTGATTTTCCATTTTATATAAATAAAAGAGTTGTTAGTACCTACTTAAAAAAATATATTCAGTAGGTATATAAACAAATTGCAGTGTGCACAAATCTTTAAATATTATACTTTTCAATATCGTGCATATGACGCTCACTTCCTTTCAACAACGTCATATATCAAAAATCGTCAATTTTCAATTGTGCATGTTTTCGTAATACCCGGAAAATGCACTATATCCCAGCAAAAGCGGCATATTTTTAACTTAATATCTACCTCCTACAGGGGAAAAAGTCTTGTTTTTGCATTTTGAAGAAAATGTATCGTTTAATTATTTTTTTAAACATACTAAATATTTTTTAAATTGAGGAAAAACATTCAGGTTTTACCTAAAAATATCTGTTGCATAGTAAAAGATTCAATAAGTGGCTTGATATTTATTTTTAATACATTTTATTATATTTTTAAACTTTAAAAACAATATCCTGAAAAATCTAGTTTTTTTGATTTATGACGTTGTTGAAAGAAGTGAGCGATGTGTTATGTATAAGCGCCCTTAAGGTAGTATTTTAAGAAAATGGTAGTATTTTAAATAAATCATCTATAATAATTATTATTAGATGAAGATATTTAACCTATTCCCAACATTTTGAGTGTTTCCAAATACTTGTTGACATATTTGGGTTTTCTTCACTAAGGAGTTTTTGTTTTAGATATATCAACATAGATGAAGGAGAATATGGAAGTCTGGACATACCTATACAGCGCTTACGACAGTCATGGCTAAGCGATCAAATCATATGAGAAGTCAAAAAACTGTAGAAAAACTAAACTAATTTTTTTACTTTTTGTAGTTATACTCTGTATACATTCAAGCATCATGGGTTTGTTTATTATACATATAATATGAATATAAAACATGATTATATTTCAGAGAACCCTTCCATTTCACTGTGAATTTATAAAATGAGTATTCACAAAACGTCGAGCCTTCATTCATCTACGATCGATCACTGTGATCAGTGATCGTTGATCAGGTAAGTTGTCCGAACGCACTGCCTCAGGATAAGACGATATTTTGAAAGTCATCGCGATATGGGATTGGCGTTTATGTAATTAATAAGTTTATTGGGAAAACATTCAGATAAAGCTCATCGATTTATTTTTATTTTTTGTTTTTATTCAAATGATAAAAACCGCTTCAATAAAAGCATTTATAGAAAACGTTGGAAAACGTTTTTTTTATCACTTCTTCATTGGCAAATAAATTAATGTAAGAAACTTAAAAAATCTTCACAGTTTAGTTGAAATCTCTGAAGAAACAATGTAAGTATAAAAGGTTTTACAATCTGTATTTTTTTAAAAAATATTCGTGAAATCAAGTGTGAAATCATTGGTCGTTCAACTACAAGAGTCAGAGCAGCAAAACTTGATACTCTTGTTAATGCCTCGTCAGCGATACCGCGGTACGTACCTAAACTTCGCGAAATTTACGTACCCAGTTGACGTATTTATCATTGGAATCAGAAAACTGACGATAGTATGTAAGAGTTACAAAAAATTGAGTAGTGTGGTTATCAATCGACGGTAGAATGGTGAATGATGCACGTGTATAAAAGTGATCACTCAAATCAGACTATGACAGGTCGTAAACCCTGTTATACACAGACCACTTCATCTTTGGGACGATGTCAACATGTATCAATCAAGTTCTTCTTCTTCTTCAAACGCTTTCCACAACCGGTGGTGCATAGGGCACTGCATCACATAAACGCTGTGTTATCTTGATCTTGAACACATGAAGGAAAGGTGATCAGCCATCCGCTTCAGGTACCAGTCCAGGATAAATATTGAATAAATATTAGAGTGAAAAATTACTTTTATTTATTTAACCCCCCTCACGGGAATCGAACCTGTGACCTCTAATACACTACATTACACTACGGGGGTGGAGGTCAATCAAATTACCTAAAGGTGACATGTCGTATTTTATACGCCACTTCATTTAGATAATTTTTCGAATATTAATGATGATGGCGTTCTATCCTCTATAGGAACTTAAGCAGTGGCTACCAAGGTGCGTAATGTATGATCATTAAGGTGTATTTTATCACTTTCAAAAAGTAATTTGGATTCATTCATCGTACGAGGAGATTCTGTGAAGACATCTCGTCGTACCGTCAATAGCTTCAAGAGGTACCTACATAGATGGTAAGTAGGTGTAAGACTGGAATTACAGTGAAAAGATAAAGCGTTAACTGCGTAGTGTAGATAACTTTAACGTTACTTTGAATTAGATGTCAATTTCAAATTAAGGGAAAACAGTAAAAGCGAAAACAATACATTTTACAAAAAAAGTTTCTATTTTTTTCTAAAAATTAGTTAATTTTTTTTTATATATGAATATTGTTTAAGAATCGCCACATTGAAGATGCTTACGCTGTGAATCGATCTCCCAGCTCGACCGCCAAAATACACGTTCGTCATCGTCGATATATCGATCTGTCGATAAGTCTATTTTTTATTTTTTATTTTATTTTAAATATAAGTGATTTTTTCACTGTCATATTTATTCAATATTACCATGGACTGGTACCTGAAGCGGAGGGCTGATCACCTTTCCTTCATGTGTAAAAACGATCAAGATAACACTGCGTTTATATGACACAGTGCCCTATGCACCATTCGGGTGCGGATAAGGGTTTTATTATTATTAATGCCTTTGAAAATTTTAATATAAACATGTAGGTGCGATATCAATAAAAAATTTACTTATAGATATATCGAGTGTGAGCACTTTAACGGTAAATAATTCATTTTTACTGAAAATAAGTAATATAAGTTCACAGCATATTGAATTTTCCAAATCCTTGTTCACATATCTGGATTTCTCCTCTTAGTAGTTATTTTAAAGTTTTGACATTTTAACCAGGTCTTAAGCCCTGAAATTTCCAGGGTTTAGTATTTACTCTGATTCCATATTCTTCTGGCTTCAAATATTTATTTTATAAATTTAATTTTTACTTAGTAAATATTACTATATCTAAAAATCTATTGTGACACGTGTTTCGATGCATTCCGCATCATTTGCAAACAGGAATACATCAAAACACGTGTCACAATGGATTTTAAGAAATTGTGGTATTTAATTAGTAAAACTTAAATTGAAACTTGATAGATTTTATCACAAAGTGACTGCCGAATCAATTATTTAAATTAAAATATAATTTTTGAGCTATATCTTCATTGCTTAGTTTATGAATTATCTTTTTACAACATTTTGAGTGTGTCCAAATACTTGTTCACAAATCGCCCACTGCTTTCAAGAACGTCATAAATCAAAAAACTTGATTTTTCAGGAGAACGTTTTTAAAGTTAAAATATAATACAATGTATAAAAATAAATATCAAGCCACTTATTGAACTTTTTACTGTGCAACAGATCTTTTTAGGTAAAACCTGAAGGTTTTTTCTCCATTTGAAAAATATTTAGTATATTTAAAAAAAATGAAACAATACCTTTTCTTCAAAATACAAAAACATCACTTTCTGCCCTGTAGCGGGTAAATATTAAGTTAAAAATATGCCGCTTTTGCTGGGATATAGTACATTTTCTGGGCATTCCGAAAGTATGCACAACTTAAAATTGTCGATTTTTGATTTATAACGTCCTTGAAAGGAGTGAGCGAAACATGGATTATCTCTAATTATAGGAGTATTTTACACATTATTTTTTTTACATCTCATCAAAGATGAAAAGAATATGGAAGTCTGGGCATTTACGGAGCTGACGACCATGTAAATGCCCAGACTTCCATATTCTTCTTCATCTTTGATGAGATGTCAAAAACTAATATGAGATATCTTTTCATTGTAATTCCATCCCTCATGATAGTAACGAGTATGTGTTGAGAACAGTAGCTGAGTTATATATATTTTCATTATCAACTTATTATATTATACTTACTGTACACGATGGCCATAGACTGACAGCATCTTTTGAAAGAAAAAACAATCTTGCTTCAATTGCAAAAAAATAGCAAAATAGCAAAAATAGCATAAAGATGATATCGTATATCATAAGATGCATGCTCTAACTTAGAATCAACTTACTAAGTAACCATCGTACCGCTTTCCCGCAGGGACAGGAAGAGATAATATAACGTCTTCATTCTGTCTTTGCAAACAATCTTCGCCTCATCCACGTTCATGCATCTCCACATACTTAATACTTGATCAAATACTTGATCACGCCAAGATTTCCTCGATCTTCCTCTGCTTTATTTACAACCATGTAGATATAAATATATATATTGAAAGTGGTTAGGTTAGGAGTCGTAACAATCGGCGGGTATGTATGAGGAGATGCATGAACGTGGAAGAGGCGAAGAATGTTTGCAAAGACAGAGTGGTGTAGCGTTCAATTCTCTCTGCCTACCCCTGCGGGGAAGCGGCGTGATGGTTAGTTAGTTAGTTGGTTTAGATATATACGCCTCATAAATAAATTGGTTTTACTGTTATTTCTCAACTCATTCGAATCACATGCCGTGTGATCGGATGGTACCTATATACGAGTGGATGTGAATGAAGCTAGAAGTGTATGTCAGGATAGACGAGTGTGGCGTTCCATCCTCTCTACCTACACCTGCAGAGAAACGGTATGAGGAAGTTGTAGATAGCCGCAAATTTATTTCATTCATTGATTCGGCAGTCACTTTGAGGTAATATCTATCATTTTTTTTTTTGACATCTCATCAGAGATGAAGAAGAATATGGAAGTCTGGGCATTTACGGGGCTGACGACCGTCATCGGCTGGTTTAAGTGGCCGCTTTACACACGTGTAACATTCACCAATTCTACCCATCATTGACAACCACACTACTCAAATTCTTGGAAGTTCTATATATATGAACCAATTTAGAAACCTTGTTCTTGAATCACTAGAGATATCTATTGGTGAGATGTAAAGAAGCTTTTTTACTAAGCAGAAACTCTTATATTAGTATGTTACACGTGTGTAAAGTGGCCACTTAAACCAGCCGATGACGGTCGTCAGCCCCGTAAATGCCCAGACTTCCATATTCTTCTTCATCTTTGATGAGATGTCAAAAAATAATATGAAAATAACTCCTGTAATTGGAGATAATCCAGTTTTTGTGAACAAGTATTTGGACACACTCTAAATGTTGTAATATCTATCCATTTTTTATTTATGTTTTACTTGGTAAATACCACTACTTCTTAAAATAAATTGTGACACGTGTTTCGATGCTCTGCGCATAATTGACGATGGTTGAAAATGATGCGAAATGAGCAAGGAGAAATTTATTTTTATAGAGAGAACTATTAAATTTAAAAAGGAGTAGCTTGCACACAAAAAAATTGTCACTAGGTTTTGGCTACATGGCTCGACAGTTACTTGCCACCCTTCACCGTATATTATACATATCAATCTTAAGGTCGAGTCTTTATACTAAACGAATGGCCAATTCTCGGAATGAATGAGTTTAATTAATGGCGAATTCGTTAATGAATGCTAAAATAAGTTTTGTGCCCTAATGGCGCCCATAAATCCGGCCCGTAATGGCCGCTCGACTCGCCAACGGCTAATGCTTCATTTATTATTAAATTGCGTTTTAATTTTTTCTTATTTTATTTTATTAACACCTTCAGACGTCATATTATGGGGGCCGTATGGGTCAGCGATGGTTCTTCAGTTGATATGGTCCATGAAAAATTCTTTTTTTTTCATTCAAACCCTTATCCGCACCCTATGGTGCATAGGGCACTGCATCATATAAACTCAGTGTTATCTTGATCATTAACACATGAAAGAAAGGTGATCAGCCCTCCGCTTCAGGTACCAGTCCAGGGTTATATTGAATAAATATTACAGTAAAAAATTCACTAATATTTATTTGAACCCCCTTGGGAATCGAACCCGTGACCTCCAGTATGGTAGCCGAGCGTGCTGACCATTACACTACGGAGGCGGACAATGCCCCATGAAAAAAATACTAACTAACTAACCATCACGTCGCTTCTCCGTAGGGATAGACAGGGAGAATGTGTCAGTTTGTGGTCCCGTGGTCAGTGTCGTGGACTCTTGAGTCAGAGTTTCTCGTTTCGAATCCACTCTACAACAATTTGATACTTATTTCTGATAATGAGCCGCTTAGGCTCACAGAAATAGTATGAAATTGAATATGTAAATACAACATTTTGAGAATGTCCAAATACTTGTTCACAAATCTGGATTATCTCCAATTAAAGGACTTAATTTTCATATTATTTTATGACATGGTCGTCAGCCCCGTAAATGCCCAGACTTCCTTCTTCTTCATCTTTCACGAGATTTCGAAAAATAAAATGAATATGTAAATAATAAAAAAACACAAATATTTATATTTAAATATAAAAAAGAAGAATATTATGTCACACTGGTCTGTATATGCGAACAATCTTCACCTCTTTCACATTCATGCACCTCATACATACCCGCCTATTATACCAATTTTAAACAATCTCTTTTTACATTTCGACATCTCAACATAGATGAAGGAGAATATGAAAGTCTGGGTATTAATAGGGCTTATGACCTGTCGTAGGCTGGTTAAGAGACCAAAAATTTGATTAGTGTAACTACACTGCCAAACTTGGGTAGAATGGTGAAAGTGTGTAAAGTGATTATTTAACCTATGACAGGTCATAAGGCCTGTAAACACCCAGACATCCATATTATTCTTCATCTATGTTGAGGTGTAAAAAATAGCTGAAACATTATTGAAATGATTGTTTTCTAATTATTTTACATACTGGGAGACGCCTGAAAATACATATTTTCAATTTTAATAAATATTAAATTTTAACCATTTTTTTGTTCATTTATTTTGTGTTGTGTTGTGTTTGAGTGTGCCCGAATTTTTGCTGAAAATTGTGTGTGTTGCGATGTCGAAATTTAACTCCTAAGAAGACAAACTCGAGTGAACAAGTATTTGTACACACTCAACATGTTGTGAATCACTTTTTGTCTATTGTGTGCATCACAGTTTGCGAAGCGCTGGACATATTCAAGAAAATATATTTATCCTCCGAGATTACGCGAAACAAATGTCAAAACGTGAAGAAAAAACACAGATTTTTGTTTTCTGACATCTTGATTTCACCTCGGACAAAAACTCGACGGATAATTTGTAAAATGGCTTCTAAAGGTTAAATGATTTCGCTATAATTCATGCAATTTGGCTAGATAAGTAGGCACGTAGTTAGTAGCTTGGATTGGTCCATTAAGCACCACATAGCGAATAACACGGGTTCATTTCAGGCGGGATAATCGATAACATGCAACTTAATTTTCATTAAACACAGGTAACATAACGTAATTGTTATTTTTGTTAAAACTCCGTTTTTGTATCGAAAAATAAGAGTATCCGTTATACATGGTATTATTATTATATATATATATAAATATATTTTATGTCCTTTTGATAATTTTTTAAATATTTACAACATTTTGAGTGCGTCCAAATACTTGTTCACAAAATCTGGATTATCTCCAATTACAGGTGTTATTTTCATATTATTTTTTGACATCTCATCAAAGATGAAGAAGAATATGGAAGTCTGGGCATTTACGGAGCTGACGACCGTCATAGGCTAGTTTAAGTGATCACTTTACACACGTGTAACATTCACCAATTCTACCCATTATTGACAACCACACTACTCAAATTCTTGGAACGACCTATATATATATATATATATATATATATATATATATATATATATATATATATATATATATATATATATATATATATATATATATATATATATATATATATATATATATATATGTAATAAAATAACTAGGTACCTACCTATACATTTTATTAAGTACTTACAAAAAGTACCTACATAAAACAGTTCTACCACCAGATGCCGCATGCGTCGCTCAGAATAAAACAAAAGACTTCCGATAATATTATTAACTGTCAGAATCAGATAGATAGATAGATAGATATAAAAATTATTATAAAGATTAATTAAGAATAAACTTTTATTGTCGTTTCTTTAATTACAAAGCAACACATTGTTTATTTTATTATTATACACCCACTTTACATATTATTTACACTTAATTTTCAAAAGGAAAATATTACCACGTTATATATATATATATAAATATATATATATATATATATATATATATATATATATATATATATATATATATATATATATATATATATATATATATATATATATATATATATATATATATATATATATATATATATATATATATATATATATATATATATATATATATATATATATATATATATATATATATATATATATATATATATATATATATATATATATATATATATATATATATATATATATATATATATATATATATATATATATATATATATATATATATATATATATATATATATATATATATATATATATATATATATATATATATATATATATATATATATATATATATATATATATATATATATATATATATATATATATATATATATATATATATATATATATATATATATATATATATATATATATATATATATATATATATATATATATATATATATATATATAAATGAACCAATTTTAAAACATTATTCTTGGATCACTAGAACTTCACTAGAGACATCTATTGGTAAGATGAAAAGAAGCTTTTTACTGAGCAGAAACACTTTTATTAGTATGTGAGGTCCGAATCCTGGATTATAATCACACACATGAGAAACGCTAGAAAATACCATTTTCATTTTTATTGTTTAAGCTTATAATTTGACCAGTTGATTTATTTACAACATTTTAACAAATAATATGAAAATAACACCTGTAATTGAAGACAATCCAGATTTTGTGAACAAGTATTTGAACACACTCAAATGTTGTAAAAAAAGTTCCACTAAACGTGTGTTTCGCTTAACGAGTAAGATTCTGAAACGAATTATGCTCGTAATGAGAGGTTCCACTGTATTTACCAAGTTAAACTGAAATTAAAAATATATCTACTATCCAAATTGAACATGGACCTTCAAAAGGATAGACCAGAATTGGTAAACAGAAAAGGGGTAGTGTTTCATCACGACAACGCTTGACCACATGTGGCTATGATGACCCAACACAAGCTAAATGAGTTAAATTGGGATGTTATCAAGCATCCACCGTATTTTCCAGATCTTGCTCTTTCTGATTTTAATTTATTCCGATCACTGCAAAAAAAAATTTAATGATAAAAAAAATTATACAATAGAGCAGGTAAAAACATCCCTTACTTCATTTTTCGCATCAAAATCTACGGAATTTTTTACTACTGGTATTTATAAGTTGATAGAAAGATGGGAGAAGGTTATAAGAACTGATGGAAATTATATAATTTATTAAATAAATAATACATATTTAAAAATAAAAAAATATATATGTAAAAAACGGTCAAAACTTTTGCATCAACCCAATAGATATTATTTTAAAAAATACTGCACATTTGACAAGCTCAGTAGTAAAGTAGGCACATACGTACGTTTACTTATAATTCTCTCCGTATATTTTTATTTCTTCGTTTTTCTTCGGTTGGCTCCACCGACACCAAGACGAGCGCAATTCGGCCATTTTCAAAATTGAAAAATGTGCCAATGTAAAAAATAAATACTCCGTCGGAGCATTCCATTAAAGCAACTCTCGGATATCTTCCCTTCCCCGGGATTTACAATGGAACTTTTACAAAGGGCTCCCATGAATTGGAAACTTTTCAACTGCTTTATACGTTACTTTCTGCGGGGGCGGCGGCGGGGGAGGGCGAGGGGAGGGGTGGTCTTTGTGGAATGAAATCCTGAAAAATGCGAGGATCTTGCATGGAAATACCATCCGTTACGCAGGGACGCATCCAGAACATAAGAAAAATATTCCAAAACCCATAACACACAGTATTTTATCCCATTCCGGTCCCCCAAAATAAAATTAAAAATCTAGGCAGACAGTTACATTGCAATTGAAAAAAATCATTTGTCGTCTGCTCCACATACTGTTGTAATAGATACGAGTGACAAAAATGTAAGCTTGGAATTTAAATAAATAATACTTATGATGAAAAAAATGTCGAATAACATCCGACATGGGACCTAAGAGGAAAAATCGATGTCGAATAAGATTCGACATTGGACCAGTAAGGGTTAAACACCGAACATCATCAAATACGTAGATTTCCATATCCTTCTGCATCTATGTTGAGATGTCGCTCACTCCTTTCAAGAACGTCATAAATAAATTAACTAGATTTTTCAGGAGAACGTTTTTAAAGTTTAAAAATATAATACAATATATTAAAAATAAGTATCAAGCCGCTTACTGAATTTTTATGAATTTTTTAATATGCAACAGATCTTTTTAGGTAAAATCTGAAGGTTTTTTCATTTGAAAATTATTGAGTAAATTTTAAAAAATAATTAAACAATACCTTCAAAATGTTAAATAAATTATGTTAAAAATATGCCTCTTTTGCTGGGATATACTACATTTTCTGGGCATCTCGAAAACATGAACGAATGAAAATTGACGATTTTTGATTATGTCGTTCTTGAAAGGAGTGAGCGATGTCATAATGTAAAAAATAATTTCATTGATTGATTCGTCGCTTTGTGGTTATAAGAACACAACTCTAAAAAATCAGATATACGATGTTTTAAAATAATGCGGAGTGCATCGAAACATGTGTCATAATAGATTGTTAGAGAAAGTGGTATTTTTAATGTGAAATATGCAAAAGTAAAAATAAAAAAAATACAAAAAAAAACATAATTTTTTGCAGATTTTTTTGGCACATTTTATAATTCATTATAAAATTTAAATAAAAATTTGTTTTAAACCACTTTTATTTTTTGGTACTTTTCTCCAACCAGTTTCGACAAGAACCCTGTCATATACAGGGATGGATATGTACACATGACCTGACAACATTCAAGTATTCGAAATACTCTCATGCCATGTCGTCTGTCTTACTCTGCTAATACTGCTTCTGGAGTTGGAATAATCGGTGGGTATGTATGAAGAAATGCATGAATGTGGAAGAGACTAATAATATTTACAAAGACTGAGGGTGTGGCGATCTATTCTCTCTGCCTAGCCTTTCTGGAAAACGACGTGATGGTTAGTTGGTTAAAATTACAAATGAAAATACTTGATTTTTTACCACTTGGGTTATATTTATTTTAACGACTAGTTTCGGAAGCTACAGATGCTTCCATCTGAATATAAACAGTTTACTGGTCGAAGCTAGTCGTTAAAATAAATATAACAATTTCATTATGTCTTACCATAAAGTGAATGCCGAAACAAGAAATAAAATATGATAGTAAACTATCATATTTTATTCAGACCCGAAGATGGAAGATGGACTAACTTTGTTGGTTAAATTTGAATTTTTTTAAAAACCCTAACCTGCACCCCAATGGTGCATAGGGCACTGCATCATATAAACGCAGTGTTATCTTGATCGTTAACACATGAAGGAAAGGTGATCAGCCCTCCACTTCAGGTACCAGTCCAGGGTAAAATTGAATAAATATGTGAGTGAAAAAAATCACCTTTATTTATTTGATCCCCCCCTGGGAATCAAACCCGGGACCTCCAGAACGGTAGCCAAGCGTGCTGACCATTACACTACGGAGGCGGACAATTAAAAAAAAATATTAATAATGAAAGAAAATTGAAATGATCTACTAACAGTCCTGAGTACCGACCTGAATTCGAGAGCAGGAGGATAATCCGGGAAACAATGGAAAAGTCTGGAGAGGGGAAGTTTGAAAGAAAAATCTTTGTTACCGTCTGAGATTCGAGTTCCTTCGGCACACAGAGCCTTCCACCCTCACCGCTAGCAGTCATCACACACAGCCTCCCACCCAGCATCTCGCACACAGACACAACACGAGCCCATTTACTGTACATACATACATGTGTATTGTTATGTAACAAGTCTGTGAGGATCTCGGCTCAGAGCGGTGAGGGAACACTCTGATTTTGAAGCAAACACATATCTATACATTTTTTTTGACATCTCAACATAGATGAAGAAGAATAAATAAGTCTGGGCATTTACACAGCTTACTTTATCCCTTTACACACGTGTAACATTCACCAATTCTACCCATGATTGACAACCACACTACTTGATTTTTTTAATTACCTAACGTCCAAGTGACTCTGAAATCTAGCTACGGCTTATGCAACACCGCGTTTCATGTCCCTACTAGGCTTTGACTTTATAAGTTTCATGGCCTATGCCTACTCGTGAGTGGATTTACTCTTTATGTTTAAAGTTACTATAATTTCATGTAATTCATAAGTTTAAATTCTAGGCAAAAACACTCGCTCGCACTACTCGAATCTTGGAATATGTTCTATATATATATATATATATATATATATATATATATATATATATATATATATATATATATATAAATATGATCGAATTTCGAAGCGTTGTAGGTACTTGAATCACTAGAATTTCACTAGAGATATCTATTGGTGAGATAAAAAGAAGCTTTTTATTGAGCAGAAACTCTTTTATTAGTATGTGAGGTCCGAATTCTGGATTATAATCACATACGCCAGAAAATATCATTTTCATTTTATTATTTTAGCTTATAATTTGACCAGATAACTTATTAACAACATTTTGAGTGGGTCCAAATACTTGTTCACAAATCTGAATTATAATTTTAGCTACGTTAGTATGTAACCACTTCTTGATGTCAGTGAGTGGTAATATTACTTAAATTTTAGTAAAAAGGAAGTTACAAAATAAAAATGACTAACCAAAAAGCAAACGCTATAAATATTAAAAATATTAGTAATAGAATACCATGCTGAATGGCCTATTTAAATGAAGCGGTTACAGTGGAACCTCTCATAACGAGTAATTCGCATAGCGAGAAAAATTTTCATAAATAATAATTGTAAAATGTGCTTTTGGCACGGGAAAACTCAGATACATTAATGCAATTTGTAATTATATATTTGATGTTATAAATAAATCAATATAACTTACTAACTAACTAACCATCACGCCGCTTCCCCGCAGGGGTAGGCAGAGAGAATAGAACGCCACACCACTCTGTCCTTGCAAACATTCTTCACCTCTTCCACGTTCATGCATCTCCTCATACATACCCGCCGATTGTAACGACTCCTAACCAGACCACTTTCAAGTATTTGGCATACCTGATGGTGCCATGTTTTTCTCGGTCTTCCTCTGCTTCTTTTAAATATAAATCAATATACTTATACGTATTATATAAAATTGTAAATACCTGTATTCATGTTGGCAATTTGATAGTACAGTATATAGGGGAGGTGTCATATACGAGGGTAGGAGATGTAGAGAATAGAACGGAAGACAGAACAGTAGAACGGTGGGTATTATGTATTCTGTGCCTAAAATATATTTCTAACATTTTCTCCCTAATATGGTTGACTTATGTGAGTGTATCCAGATTTTCCCCTCCGTTCACAAACAGAACTTCTCGTCTAGCGGGTGTTTCAATTCTATTATCTTGTCTTTTATCTACAGTGTAGGCATAGAAATAGAACGCCACACGAATCTGTCTTAAAAACATCCTTCTCCTGTTCAGTATTAATCCATCTCCTCGTACATACCCGCCGATTATTTCAACTCCTGACCTGACCATATTCAAATAAGTGAAATATTTGATCATGCCAAGTTTTCCTCGGTCTTCTTGCTTCTATTTCAGGACGTCAGACAGGACAAACATTTAGTCCCGAGATTAGCGGTATCAAACATATGCCCCGACCCTTTTATATATCAAAAATACCAAAACACATCTCACCTGTAGCACTCATATAACAGGCAATCAGCACAACATACCCACACACATAAGAAGTAGGTCTTCTTCTTCTTCTTCTTCTTCGTTTTTCTAGATCCTAAGGATCTGTTTGTGCCTCCGCTTGTAGCTCTTGGGATGTTGACTCCCAGCTGTCTTTCCACCTTTTTGGAGGTCTGCCTGGGGGTCTGCGTCCTTCAGGGATTCCTTGAAGGGCGATACGTAGAAGTCTGTCTTTGTCTTCTGACATTCTGTTTACATGATCATTCCAGTATCGCTTTCGTTGTCGTCCCCACCTCACGATATCCTCCGTCTTACACATGACGTAGGTACTTACTAAAAAGTATAATTATTGTGTATTTTATGGACATCCTTTATCTCTATAGACGTATACAGCCTTTATTTTCCGTGTTCCTCGTGAATATACCTTTCTACGTGTCAAATCTAACTCCACTCCTTCCATACACCTATATACCCCACCCTCTGAGCCTACCACCCTCACTCAATCGATACCTGAGTGAGAACAACTTACTTAGGATTTGTTCTGAGATAAAAATCTACCCTTGCTAGGAGGCCTGCGAGAACTTTATATGAGGTGTTCCTGACGCAGCAGAGTTGATCTAACATACTCAGATGTTTGTATTGTAAGAATACAAACATCTAAAAATACATATACATTAAATGTTCTTTCGCTAGAAGTTAGAAAGTGCAAGAAGAAGACCTGGGTAAGATCCGGTCGTATCAAACGATCTTTATAACTGGATTTTTTTCGCTGAAAAGATCCTTTTACTGAAAACGGATCAATTGAACGATGTATGTTTCTTTGAACGAGAAGAAAGAATTACGACGACTCACTGATAAATTGTGGAGCTAAGATCTACAAAAAATCACTGGAAAAAATGGATTTATGAATCAGTGGATCAGTTATTTGGTAAATCTCCTATTAATTTTGAATTAGCTAACGTCCAAATGACTGAATTATAGCTACAACTTTTGCAACACCGTTTATCCTATGCCTTTTGTGAGTTTAACTTTGTGTGTTATACTTAAGTCGAGAACACAATGGAGTCCTGGTTACAGCCCTAATGAAAGTTGAAAATTATTCATCTGTCAGAAAACGTTTCGACTGAATGCAGTCGAAACGCTTTCTCTCAGACGAATGTGCGCCAAAAAGTTGTGGACAACTTGGAAACTTGGCATGATCAAGTATTTGAAAAACTTCAACGGTTTCAAGTGTTGACCAGTGTCAAATGAGGAGTTGGAATAATCGGTGTGTAAACTCCTCATGGAGAGATGCATGAATGTGGAACAGGCGAAAATTGTCTGCAAAGACACATAGGCGTGGTGTTCTATTCTCTCTGCCTACCCTTGTGGGGAAGCGGCATGATAATTAGTTTGAAATTGCGAATTTAATTTTTTTACATAGTAAAAAAAAAAATGTTTTGAAATGTTACCAGGAGAACATGAACTGCAGTCTGTATGTAGATAGAAGGATAGTATGGCGGGAGGTGGGGCCAATAACAGCCACCCCGCGTTACATGGGCGGGGTGGGAATTTGAATACAGGGGGTGGTCCACCCTCCGGCTTCATTACATATTCATATCTCGAACCGCCACCCTCACAATATTGTAAAGCACTAAGTGCATATTCGATCGAGCGACAAAACTAATGTTCCGGCACTTACAATCGTATTATTTTCCGTTTATTTATAACTGGATTTGGTTTATTTATAACTGGGGCCCTGGTACCAACCCTAATCTATGGAATTAAAGCGTGGAAATGGCAAAATAAATGATAAAAGTAGACTGAATACTGAGAAATGTGCGGAAAAACTATATATCGTGGGTATACTGGCAAAAAACGTTAACTCTAAAATCCCTGTTTGAATAATGCCTGTTATTTAAAGCTTTCAGCCTGAATAATATACCATCTATATTAAACTTAAAGTAAATTTTCTTTTAAAACTACATTTCAAGCCACTAAGTGTGTTTTTCTAGTTTATAGAACGTTGAAAACTTTATAATACTGATCATTAAGTAAAAATTCCATATTTTCGAGTTAACGTTTTTTGCCAGTACACCCACGATATGATAAATGTCGAATGGTTAAAATAATGCAAGAATAAGATAATCATTGCCTTTCTACGAGGTATAATGGTTATCGTGTTTAGTTACCGTGCTGGAGGTCCCGGGTTCAATTCCCAATAGGGGGTGAAAATAAATATTACTGATTTTACACTATATAATATTTATTTAATATTACATAAGATTATGTTCATTTAATTTTATATTATATTTATTTAATATTACCCTGAAACGCAGGAGTGATCACCTTGCCCTCATGTATGTAACGAGCAAGATAAAAATACGTCAATACGATGCAGTGCCCTATGCACCATTGGGTGCGGATAAGGGTAAGAATTAGAAGAATTATTTACATGTGTGTAACATTCACCAAATCATCCCGATGATTGACAATCACACTACTATTTTTTTTTTAATTACCTAACGTCCAAGTGACTCTGAAATCTAGCTACGGCTTATGCAACACCGTTTATCATGACCCTACTCAGGCTTCAACTTTATAAGTTTCATAGCCTATGCCTACTCGTGAGTGGATTTACTCTTTATGTTTAAAGTTACTATAATTTCATGTAATTCATGAGTGAAAATTTTAGGCAAAAACACTCAAATATATTGTTCAAATTCGAAAAATATTGCTTGAATTGAGTAGAATTTCACTTGAGACATCTATGGTGAGATGAAAAAAAAATGTGTTGGTACATTGTCTTCTATTGAATTGCTATACACAAATTGTGTATAGGTATGAACTGTCACGTAACTTTGAACTCCTGCATACATTTGCAAATCTGAATATTTTATATGCCGGAGGCAACGGGCAAAAGTAATATTTTTTGCTCTGAAACGTGTTCACTGCGTTTGTTCAGAACGTCTGACACTCAACTCTAGTGGTCATAAAACTACCTTCTTCCTCTTTTTCTTCTAATCATGATCCGCACTTAATGGTTCGTAGGGAAATCAAATATTTATTTTTTATTTCTTGAATGTTTTTCGCAGATACTTTGTGGCACATTTTATAAACTTTATAAAATTAAACAACTTTGTTTTAACCACTTTTTATTATTAGTACACTTTAACTTGAGAATTTAATAAACCCTGATGATGACAAGAACCTTGTCATCATCAGGGTTTATTAAATTCTCTGTATTCATTCTGTATTCATTTAATAAAAACATGCGACGTTTTTCTACCATTAAAATAAATATTTTGGTTCCCTAATTTTGGGACACTCTGTCTGGCAATTTGTACAACCATGTTAATTAAGATTAACTGTATTTATCTGAAATATTTTTTGGTAGAATATACTTGGGTGAGAAATCAGTGATTAAAGTTATACCTGCGCCGGGCCAGACATTGTGGCCCACGGAGCTGCCTACTAGAATCATACGGGCCAAAATGTCTGGCCTACGGAATGGTAAGAGTTAAATATTAATAATATTGAGAATGGTGAATGTTGCACGTGTGTAAAGTGATCACTTAACCAGCTTATGAGAGGTCATGAGCCCTGTAAATACTCAGACTTCTTCGTCTATGTTGATATGTCGTTTTTAAAAAATGTTATGTAGTTTTTGGCTTTCTGCTGTCAGTCTAATTGGAGAATATCACACTTTAAGCTGTTTTCTTCCGAGTTGCTCTGCTGGAACGGACTTAAGATATAGAAATACCTCGTTGGATATAATATTTTGATGGTGTTATTAGGCAGGTTGCTCGCGAATGCGTCGAGTCACGGTGACGAGTGGATGCGAGCTCCATTGGCGCCAGCTGGACCCGTATCATCGTCTCTATCAATCAACAGCGATATACAAATACATTACGGGGTAAAAACAGAACGGCCCACGTCAGGAACCAACTCGAGACTTGGAGTCACACGGTGAACGCGAACTGATGTTACGGTATCTGAAGCGATCGAGGAAGGAAACACAGCTGTATAGAGTAGGTATACACGCACAATCTAGGTCGAAAACACAAAAACCATGGATAAAAACTCAAGAATGTATATTAAAAAACATAAGTATGCAGGAAAACACAACAATCTAAGTTAAAAACACAAAAATCTCTCGTAAAATCACAAGGAACTAGGTGACAAATACAGCTAGGTACCAACACAAGTATATAAAGTACGAAATAGGTACTACAATTTAAAAAGCGCAAGAATCTCGGTTAAAAATAGAATGACGTAATAAACGCAACAAGGTACCAGCACAAGTATATAGGGTACGAAAAAACCTAGGTTTAAAATACAAGAATCTTGGGCAAAAACGCAATAATCTAGGTAACAAATGCAACAATCATGTTGAAAACACAAGAATCTCAGGTAAAAAAACCTAGGTAACAAATACAACAAAGTACCTACCCAATACAAGTATAATAAAATAATAAATAATAATAAAACCCTTATCCGCACCCCAATGGTGCATAGGGCACTGCGTCATATAAACGCAGTGTTATCTTGATCGTTTACACATGAAGGAAAGGTGATCAGCCCTCCGCTTCAGGTACCAGTCCAGGGTAATATTGAATAAATATGACAGTGAAAAAAATCACTTATATTTATTTTACCCCCCTTGGGAATCGAACCCGGGACCTCCAGAACGGTAGGCGAGCATGCTGACCATTACACTACGGAGGCGGACACAAGCTTATACAAGTATATAGGGTATAAATACAAAAGTTTATTTATAGATTTGGCGTTTAATTTGTAGAACTCTATTTTAATTTATTATTAAATGCTAAAATCAAATATTTATTTTTCTATTCCACTAAGTTGCATTTTATTGTTAAAACAATACATAAGTTGTATTTTATTGTTAATACATAAAAAATAAATTTTGTGACGTAAGATATGGCATTTTCAAACGAATGTTCCAAATGAAAAAGTCATCTTTCTGTAGCATCCATGAATTCTTTGGTCTTCCTCTAGATGTCTTTCTAGGAAGATCCATGGCGATCGCCTGGTTCACAATATCTCCAGGTTCTCTGAGTCTTATGTGCGTTATTTATATTAAGCACATTTAATAAAATACTAAAATTTGACCAAACCAGAAATCTGTCAGAATGAATGGTCTTGCAAGCACCCCTTGACCAACCCTTTAGTTCTGTGGCAACTCGGTGCACTTGTTGTTGTTTATTCAGAGGGTTCGTGGTTCTAAGCCAGACAGATTCGGTTTTGTTATTGTTGTAGAACGGGATTCCATTTCTGCTACGAGTATTAGCCATTCCACTGTTGGTTCTGTCAACAAACTAGATTGGCCCTTCGCGATAAATACGGTAATATAATGATGTCTTTTGCTTTTTGTATGCGCGACCGTTTCGTATCGAGACTTCTCCGTTTATTCTTTGTCTAAAATTTTCACAATCTGCACAGTTTAAAATAAATTTGATTTTTTTTTACTGAGAGGAAAGTAGCACTTATTGAAATAAAAATGGGATTAAAAATGGTCGATACTTTACTTATGAAATTTATTTCTTGGCTCATTATTGAAGTGAGTAGACTAGCTAACTTTATTATTTTTTTGTTTTACTTGATAAAGACCACTATTTATTAAAAATGGTATTGCCAAGTACAACCTAATTATATTGACAAATCAATTAATGAATTTGGATAAGTTATATCAAATATTAGTTTTTTTTACAGATTTTTCAATCTATTCTAGATATATAATGACTTAAATTAACATTAGTTATTATACGTATATCATACACTCATACTGTACTGTTGTGAACTCATATGTACTGTATCATGGTTTAATAATATATATCTATATTGAAAGCTGTCCCACCGCATGCCAATATTATTAATTCATCTGATAGAGAAGCATCTAGGCTTCCTGACAGATCTGCTCTTGCAAAGTATTTTTTTTTAAACTAAGTTGCGAAATTTATTGAAAATGTGAAACAATATAAAATTGTATCCCGATTTTACTGTGAATTTACATTTAAAAGCTTTCAATATCCGTGTCACTGCCAATCTAAATAAATACAAGTTTGTAAATCCGTCACCAAATTTTCTAGAAGTACCCCGGTGTAGGCAGTGAAAGGGATCATATATCTAGGAGTTTAAAAAAAATAGTAGTGCGGTTGTCATTCATGGGTAGAATGGTGAATGTTGCACGTGTTTAAAGTGATCACTTAACCAGTCAGACTTCCATATTCTCCTACATCTACGTTGAGATGTCGAAATGTAAAAATAATTTAAATTAAATAAACAAATCATTGCATAAAATTTTGTGGGCCACTCCTTGAAGTGATCTAGTTTAGCGTGATATTAATTCGAGTGCCATTGTATTATACAATAGTTCAGGCCGATTGATCCAGGTGAGTAAATGAACTCAGTTCTGTTTACACAGCAGCCGATGGGCCACTCCCAAACTGGATAGCTGTGGACCACTGGTCAACACTTGAGGCGCCGCTACCCTGGTGTGGTGTGACGTAATGCGAAGGGTGACAAGTAGACATGTGACTAATTGGTATCTGCTAGTTTTTAGATAATTTTGGGATAGTATTCGTTACTTTTTCGCAGTTTATGTAGTATTTTTGTTGGGAGAATCTATTTTAAGATAAATAATAAAGTCTTGGGGACATTCTACGAAAAAAAAGAAAATGGTTCAAAATCTGCAATATTCCATGTATATAAAAATTGTACTCGGTTTTATACATATTTATAATCAAATCGATAATACAAAATTGGTATGCAACCATATCACGTCACTTCTATCTAGTGGGTACGTGGAATATTGTAGATGGATATCGTAGTTGAGCAACAAACTAGTATAAAGTATAAAAATCTTCTAGTACACAATTATGACAATCGCTTCACTCACAACAGGGTTGATGGTCCCAAGAGTAAAATATAAATATGGGAGTAGAATACTTCAATATATAGTCCGAGCATTTTTATTCATTTTTTGCCGACGAAGGTAAGATGGATCAAAGCCAAAATCAAAGAATGGGTAGGTGATCAAAAATTAATACTGTGAAAATTTTAAAACAGTTTTTATTTATGAATTTGTACATGAATGTAAATATGTACATATATATAACTTAATATTTATATATATATATATATATCGCTCACTCCTTTCAAGAACGTCATAAATAAAAAAACTTGATTTTTCAGAAGGTTTTTTAAGTTTAAAAATATAATACAATATATTAAAAATAAATATCAAGCAACTTACTGATCTTTTTACTGTGCAACAGATCTTTTTAAGTAAAACCTGAAGGTTTCTTCTCCATTTGAAAACATTTAGTTTATTTAAAAAAATAATTAAACAATACCTTTTCTTTAAAATGCAAAAACAACACTTTCTGCCCTGTAGCGGGTAAATATTAAGTTAAAATTATGCCGCTTTTGCTGGGATATAGTACATTTTCTGGGCAATCCGAAAATATGCACAACTGAAAATTGACGATTTTTGATTTATGACGTTCTTGAAAGGAGTGAGCGATATATATATATATATATATATATATATATATATATATATATATATATATATATATATATATATATATATATATATATATATATATATTTTATAGTAATCCTGTAGTGATGTTCTCACATTAAACGTCTATGTATACATATTGATATCTTATTTGCTTTAAGAAGTAGGTACTTTTATATGGGTATACTGTAGGTGCCTACACCGATATCTGTGTAGGTACTAGCTATAGCAGTGGGGCTGGACTCGGTTCGGTTATCATTGTGTGCCCAGTGTCAGGACCGCACTCGGACCTAAACCCTTAAAATCCATGTATATCTATGGAATAATTGTGCAATATCTAAAATGTATTTAGCTACTAGGAAGAAGGCTAAAAATTAATATTTTCCACGTTAAAAAGACTATTCATAACTGTAACGAATGTGGTTATGTTAGTGACACAATGGTGACAACAACATTGCCACTATCGTGTGCAAACCCGCGTAATCTGGCAAGGGCATTCTAGATTTGTCTATCCTAGAAAGCAGTCACTCACTTATTTTACTTATCTTTCAATATATCTTTTCTTTTCAAAACCTTTTATAATTACGTCAAAGAAAAATGTATGTTTTTAATCCAAAAAATGTTTTAGGAAAACAATTCTCCTTAATTTTTTACAACTTAATTTCAATTAATTTTCCTTAAGGATTGCTGGGCGTTAAAGAATATTAAGTGAGGGTTGTGTAATTATCGCACCAACTGCGGAGGTCCTGACTAAAAAGTTACATTTCCAATAGTGCACAAAAGAATTCTTTAAATGCAAATCTGTTATGTTTACTGTATTCTATCTAAATCTTTAGATTATTTTTAAAGTTGCGACAAAACGTGACCCATCCTATGTTTAACCAATACGAAATCATTAAATGGCACCAAAACGTAACAATTTTACAAACAAGATTCCTGATTATTAAAAAAAAAATCATCATTTATAATGAAAATTTAACGTTTTGGTGAGGACCTCTACAACTATCGTATCTTCTTACAACAACAACCACAAACCCTTATCCGCACCCCAGTGGTGTATAGGGCACTGCATCATATAAACACAGAGTTATCTTGATCGTCAACACATGAAGGAACGGTGATCAGCCCTCCGCTTCAGGTACCAGTCCAAGGTAATATTAATAAATATTAATAAATATTAGAGTGAAAAAGTCTCTTATATTTATTTGATCCCCCCCTGGGAATCGAACCGGGGACCTCCGGAACGGTAGCTGAGCGTGCTGACATATTTAATTAGCTAGAAGAAACAAAAATCCACTAAAAGATCTATAAACCTTGTACTTAATAAGCAAGGTAAATAATAAATACAATTTTCATCTAAAAAAAACCATCGTATCTTCTTTACACAGTATTTATACATAATATGAACGAATATCGAAAAGCACATTTAGTTTGCCCAGTACAGTCCTGTGACTGGTATTGTGAGACGTAGACGCGAGGGAAGAGTCACGGATTAGCCAGTATTAAGACGTCAAAATCACGATCCTTGATTGCCGCGTCATACCTCCCGTGGCCTCTGGATGGGAACAAGGACTTAGCCATACATAGGCACCCCCTCCTGCACACACTTACCTACACATAGGTAGGTACTAGCTAGGTAGGTAGGCAGATATAAACAATATAATCGATGAACACGTCCAAAATTGGAGAAATAAAAAAATACTCCATTTTGCCAACCATTTTATCGACACAAACCATAATTTAACAAAAACATTGACTTCATCAATTGATTCGGCAGTTACTTTATGGTAAAGTTTTACTTCGAAAATACTACCATTTCTTAAAGCTAGGAAGTAAATGCCACTATTTTTTAAACCAATGACATAATTCAACCTTCAATGTCCCTAATACATGGACATAACTAATTTTAGAGTTATGTCCATATATATCCTTATATATGGAGATAACTATAAAATTTAGACTTAGTTTCACCTGCGGTATTTGAAAATGATGCGGAATGCATCGACAATAGATTTTAAGAAATAGTGGTATTTACCAAGTAAAATTTAAATTAAAAAAATATTAACGTTAAATTCTTACACGCATCTAGTAAAGGTAGAAAAATAGATTGATTAGTTATCCTCGAAATAAGAAGATTAAAAAGTTGCTCTGATAAAGAAATATTTAATGACCAAGTCACATACATATCGTAGTCGTACAGGAGAAAGTGACCAACTAACAAAACGTACCGTGTTGAGGAGGGCCATATAAGTCACTTTTGCCTGGCAAGAAAATAAACATAAATGCAGTTAGTCATTTTTACCAAGTCAATATACTATACATCAAAGTTTAAAATCCTTAGGGATGTTTTTCAGGGCAATATTAAGCTAGTAAGATATCAAATAGTCAATGATCACGTTTTTGTTAAAAATGCACTTGGTCACTTTCTCCTGTATGACTACGATATATTCACCTGTAGATACTATACCCATTAAAAAAGAAACAATAGGTACTTTAATTACATATCGATAAGAAATATAATATAATAAAATATAAATATTTCATATTATTTTTTGACATCTCATCAAAGATGAAGAAGAATATGGAAGTCTGGGCATTTACGGGGCTGACGACCGTCATAGGCTGGTTTAAGTGATCACTTTACACACGTGTAACATTCACTAATTCTACCCATTATTGACAACCACACTACTCAAATTCTTGGAAGTTCTATATATACGAACCAATTTAGAAACCTTGTTCTTGAATCACTGGAACTTCACTAGAGACATCTATTGGTGAGATGTAAATGCCCAGACTTCCATATTCTTCTTCATCTTTGATGAGATGTCAAAAAATAATATGAAAATAACTCCTATAATTGGAGATAATCCAGATTTTGTGAACAAGTATTTGGACACACTCAAAATGTTGTAAGTAAATATTTCAGATACAAAGCACTTCCCCATACAAATGTAGATATATAGTAGGAGTTGTCATCAAACACTTCCAGATTCACCCATAAATTAATTAAATTAATCAAAGTGATGGTCAGTTAGCTGTGTTTAGTTTACCCCTAACCATTTGAGTCCATATTCGCGACTTGCAAATTTACCAGACTATAATATTCTAGCGTTTATTTTGTGGGATTTTGTGAGATTAGCAGCCAAGAGTCCCAGGAGCCTAACGACCTAACCTATCGCGAGTGTATGATGCATCTCGCTTGTGTATGGCGTGTTCCACATAAACCCTCGTGGGACTCTCTCCTCTCCGGGCGCGGGGATGGGGCTCTACTCGGTGGGCGAGTGGACGCCGCGCGAGACGAGCAGATTTGTGTAAAGGGTGAATAAGTCTGACTGACGGATCGGTGCTCTGCGGTAATGGACCGAGAAAACGCGACAGAACTGGATTGGGAGGGACATTTTCCAAAAAAATCCAAAAAGTATAAAATTTACTAGCTCGGACCGAGAAATACGTGTCCATTTATGACATCTGAACCTATTTACAACATTTTGAGTGTGTCCAAATACTTGTTCACAAATCTGGTTTATCTCTAATTATAGGAGTTATTTTTCATATTATATTATTTTTTTGACATCTCATCACAGATGAAGAAGAATATGGAAGTCTGGGCATTTACGGCGCTGAAGACCGTCATAGGCTGGTTTGAGTGATCACTTTGATTGAAGAATTTGAGTAGTGTGTTTGTTAGTAATGGGTAAAATTGGTGAATGTTACACGTGTCTGTTAAAGTGATCACTTAAACCCGTAAATGCCTAGACTTCCATATTCTTCTTCATCTTTGATGAGATGTCAAAAAAAATATATATATATATTCTAAACATATGTTCAATCATAGGATTAAGAACAACAATGGTGAATGCTATACGTGTGTAAAGTGATCACTTAACAGGTCATGAGCCCTGTTTTCTAGACTTCCATATTCTTCTTTATCTATATTGAGATCATTTGAAATTCAAATGATGTATCTATGTCAACATGTAAAAATTACTCCGAAAGTGGAGAAACCCAGATCTGTGAACAAGAATTTGGACCCTCATCCGCAACCGATGGTGCATAGATCACTGCATCATATGAACGCAGTGATCATATATCATTATATTGATCGTTGGCACATGAAGGAAAGGTAATCAGCCCCCCGCTTCAGGCGCCAGGGTAATACTGAAAAATTTTTGATTATAAAATCACATATTTATTTGATCCCCCACTGGGAATCGAACCCGGGATCTTCAGTACGGTAGCCGAGCGTGCTGACTATATTTCAACTATATTTGAAAGGGCTAAACCGTAGGGGTCCAAGTAACATTTTTTTAATTTAATTTAATTTTTTTAAAAGTAAAAATACTTTTGTTTTCTTGTTTTTCCATCTACTTTCCTTATAATTTTACACACACACGCACACACACACACGCACGCACACACACACACACACACGCACACGCGCGCGCGCACACACACACACACACACACACACACACACACACTTCTTTCCTCTGTTATTTTAAACTAAATGAAAAAGATAGTTTATTTTTCAATAAAGATAATTTTCTGTGGTTTAAAAAATCTCATCAAATAATATGTTGTTTTTTTTTACACGTCACTCTATATCGCTAGTAAAGTGATCACTCTTTACACGCGTGTATCTAACATTCACCATTCTACCCATGATGTTTTGAGTAGTCTGGTTGTCAATCACGGGTGGAATGGTGAATCTTACACGTGTGTAAAGTGATCATTTAACCAGACTGACGGGTCGTAAGCCCTGAAATGCCCAGACTTTCATATTCTTCTCTTATCTTAACGTTAATCAAAGTTACCGCCGTAAAAAAAAGCTTATTGAAACTTCAAGATGCACTTAAAAATTCATACTTATTTCATTCAGGGAGATGTTTCTTTTAACAAAGAAAATGATCTTTTTAAATCAGTCGACCATGTCGGACATAATAGATATATGTTCAAGACGCTTCTTTATGAATCCTTTCGGCAATTTTTGTAGGTAGATACATACATATTTTTCTCATATTCCTTACCCATTGATACAAACACTCATATTTTTATGGATCACTTACGATTTTATTTCATAAAATACCTTTTTTTACATTGTTATGTTTGATACTATATTGCGGTATCGATGGTGGGTAAGAAGTATAGGGTTGTGCATTTCAACTACACTTCAAAATTCAACGATTATTTCATTCTTTTGTGTTTTTGTTACAAAGCATCACATCTCAAACCTTTTTCAAGATGTTCACCTAAGTACCTACGTACCTACCAGGGGTATAGGATCCACACGGGCATATAAACAGTACCTACCACTCTATATTTTGTATTTTAAAAGTATTGTTAACTTTGTGGTATGGTAATATAACACTCTCCTTATCATTCATCGTTCACTTAATGTAATACCACTTAAAAACTCTATTTCGCGACTATCGGTTTCGAATAACTGACTATTATTTCATCACGCCAACTATAGTCTATTAATGACCTTATGATCAGGGAGTGGTTATACCGAAGCAGATAGTCGCGAATTATAGTTTTTAAGTGGTATTACACAAATTGAACGATCAATTATAAGGAAGTTTGCGTGCCTTTTGCACCATTGGGTGCTGGTAAGGGTTAGAAAAAAATAGTTACCACAGTTAGATAGGTGGTATGGACATGTGGAGCGATTGGATAAGGAGTGAATGACTATAAAGTATATGTGGTGAATGTGAAGAACAGAACGGGGACGGCCGTTAAAGACTTGGCACGATCAGATCAATCAGAACCTAAAATCTGGTGGTGTTAAACGTCTCCGTTATCGGAGGGCATGTACCAATGGATATGAAGGAGGCGAGGAGTGTACGTCAGGACAGAAGAGTGTGACGTTCCATCCTCTCTCTTGCCCCTGCGGGGAAACGGCGTGATGGTAATCGTACTTACGACACTTGTTGGTAAGTCGAGCGACGATATTTGGTAGATAAATCGATGTGACCGCATCAGGAATCAAACCCCGGATATCAAGGCAGCAGGCTTGATATGCATGCACCTACATTCGGAGCTGGACAAAGATGTACATAGATAGGTACTTAGGTACCTTATTTGAATTTTCATTGATTTTTTTCTCACCCCTATCCGCAGCCAATCTATGGTGCATAAGGCACTGGCATCGTATTGACGCAGTGTTATCGTGATCGTTACTTGCATGAAGGCATGGTGATCACTCCTGCGCTCCAGGGAACAGTCCAGGGTAGGTACCTAATATTAAATAAATACTACAGCGTAAAATCACCGATATTTATTTTCACCCCCCCTCCTGGGAATTGAACCCGAGACCTCCAGCGCTGTAGCTAAACGAGCTAACCGTTACACATTGAAATTTGAACATTGAATTTTAATTCGACGAATTCTCACACCCCTGACTCTCCGGCTATAAAATATTCACCCAATGAATATTTATAAAATGTAAATTGTCGTAAATCGTAGAGACGCATTTGAAATTAGAATCCGAATACACTCTCTCTCTCCCGCAACTCCCAACCGTCTGTCTCGATTACACCGCGCGGGGCGGGGCCTGCGCGCTGAGTGGGCGGGGCCTCCCCCCATTGGCCGGCTCGCCCGCGCCCCTCCCACCACTCAACCGCGAGGGGAAAGTTGCCAGTTGCCAGATTGAGGATAAAACATGTATCCGATTTTTTCCGTGAGGCGAACGTAATTGAATAAAATCGAGTATGGCTGGCAAATGTTTTTATTTTTTTTAGCTGAATGTGCGCAGACGGCGTATTCTGGTTTACAAAGCGTGGCAAATTGAATTGACGCTATTATTGGCGATGCGTTTTGCATTCAGAGTGCAATTTAGTGCCCGCCTTGTAGTGTGATGGTCAGGACATTCGGCTACCGTGCTGGAGATCCCGGGTTCGATTCCCAGGAGGGGAGGTCAAATAAATATAAACGATTTTTCACTCTAATATTTATTCAATATTCAATGTTACCTACTGGTACCTGAAGCGGAGGGCTAATAACCTTTCTTTCATGTTAACGATCAAGATAACACTGCGTTTATGTGATGAAGTGTCCTATGCAACTTCGGGAACGGATAAGGGTTTAATTTTAAATTTACTTGGTAAATACCACTATTTCTTAAAATCTATTGTGCCGCGTGTTTCGATGCATACTGTTATGATGCGGAATGCATTGAAACTAGTATCACAATATATTTTAAGGAATAGTGGTATTTACCAAGTGAAATTTTAATTAAAAATGCATGGATATTACCGCAAAGCGACTGCTGCATCAATTAATAAAATAATTGATATTGCATGGGACTGATGTAAAATGTATAAATCCGTGATTAGCGCACTTTGCAAATGCAGTGATTAGCGCACTTTGCTGCCGTGCTAGAAGTCCCGGGTTCGATCATCAGGAAGGTCAAAAGTCTACGTAACCGGAAGTCATGTATGATCAGATGTATGGATGTGAAGGAGGCTAAGAGTGTGTGTCAGATGTCAGGACAGAAGAGTGTGGCGTTCTTTCTTCTTTGCCTACCCCTGTAAGGAGACAGCGTGGTGGTAGACGTGAAAATCTCCTAAGTGGGGTGTAATCTGTATGTTTAAAGTTGAAAAAAATAGTAAGTAAATGAAACGAATTTGGGATATGAGGAATAAATAAAACCATTTGATGTAATGTTTCTATATATATTTTTAATGAAGATAATTACTTGTTGCGTCTGCTCTCTTTAAAGATAATAAAGGCCTTTTTACACTATGTCGGCTGAGCCTCTACTACCTACGAGTCAAGTACAATTTCGGCAAACCGGTATTTAAATTCAAATTAAACTCAACGAGAAAAAGTTAAAACTCCCAAAATTTAAAACACCCTTTGAAATAAATAATATTACCTTGTGAAACAAATATCTTTAATAAGGTAAGAGGTTTCTTCTTGTCACCAAAAACTATACAACCTAATAAAATTAGACTGTGATATTGGGTGACATTTGAGATCAATGTCACATTAAGCCAATACCAAACTAATAATGAAGCTTTTATTTTATATTATTTTTTTATTTTGTTTGGGCTTTTGTTTTATTTTTGTTGTTTGTTTTTCTATTTCATCAACAAATTATGAATGCCAGTGGGTAATTTTCAAATCAATTAATGGGGATAAAAACTCTACCCATAAATACCCTATTAAGTAATAAGTATTTTTTCATTTTCTATTTTAATTCGTTATGTAAATTCGAAAAATGGACTATCTCGAATTGCTCTTCAGTAAAATGGACCGTCTCGAATTGCTCTTCTAGAGAAAAAGACCACCTGGAAGACCTCCGAAGCAGTGGAATGACAGCTGGCAGTCTACGCAAGAGACGGATAACAATCAGATTCGAGCATCTATAAAAAGGAAGAAGATGAAGAAATTTGAAAACTGGTTTCTAAAAACTGAAATCGCTTTAAATCAAGTCCAGAATCATATTTAAATTTGTCAAAATTTAACTTATTTACACATATATGCTTGTTTGATATTGATCAGAATCAACCCACTGAATGTATTTTACAGGCAATAATTCAAAAATTGAGTAAAAGGTAAGAAGTTACCTACTTCAGTAACTATTTTAAAAAAATAGCTATGTACTTACATGTATTAAAAAATCTAGCATTGAACCTACGTAACAGTTCCCAAATATTAACAATTTTAATTGTGTATTCATACTTCCATTATTTCAATGATGGGTACATACAATTTTCATGTTGAGTTTAATAATTTAAATTCACCGGTAAGCGTAGCGATAGATTCATCAGTCCGCGCGAAATGGGTTAACTTAGAAACGAGACAAATTCGCCGTGTTAACACATTTCGTGCGGCGCGAATATTCATGCAGAGGGTGTATTCTACTAATTCACAAAAAAAACATCGAGGGTCAAGAACAAAATCCGTCTTATGTTTTATACATATGCGTGGGGCATGCTTTCTATCGATGTTTTTTTGAAAATTAGTAATTTTGCAGGTAGGTACAAAAGTGTAGATATTAACCATATTTTTCATTAACAGATACAATTATCTACAGAAAGCCCCATTGTACGTTTTAATTTATATAACAATTTTTTTAAAGAAATGTCGAAATATTTTGATATTTTAAAAAAAAAATTAAATAAAGTAAAATTGGTCCAATTCCTACATATCTACAAATTAATTTAAATATGAGTTAGCTTTAATATTTTGCATGTAGTCTTAATTTAAGTTTTACTTGGTAAACACCACTAGAAATAGCAGTATTTACCAAGTAATACTTAAATACAATTGGATAGATTTTACCACAAAGTGACACTAATGAAATCCTTTGTTTTTGTTAGGGTGTAGAAAATTTTTGATTTCGTTTACAAATGGTGATTGATCATATTAAAAAATTCTTATTTTTCCAAAACTGGGTATTTTACCCAACTGATATGATAACATCTTCATA
The DNA here is from genome assembly GCF_059751285.1 of Brachycentrus maculatus. Lineage (NCBI taxonomy): Eukaryota > Metazoa > Arthropoda > Insecta > Trichoptera > Brachycentridae > Brachycentrus > Brachycentrus maculatus. The sequence goes on along the minus strand of NW_028280877.1, from coordinate 702,004 downwards.
TAAAAAGTCACTAAAACCAATTTGAAATACAATGTAGATACGTACGAACCAGAATGAAATGTAAAACTATCGAATAATGATATTGTAAAACCAAACGCAATACATTGGGGTATTTTTGTATCTAATAAAATAAATTACATTTCATAATAAATAAAAATTCTCGGACAGTCAAAACAAGATTCCATTCTTTTAAAACAATAATTGACTAAGTTTGTATGAAATATATTACTTTTTTAAATAATGCCAAGCACATTTATAATCATTTTTAAAATTGCTTACTTTTGTAACCCGAGCCTTTAACTAACAAATTGACGTTTCTCTAGGAATTTTGTTTAAAAATATTTATCGGAGAACTGATTCTTTTGTCGTTTTTTACAAATTAAAAATATGGAGAATTCTCTTTTCGCAACAATTGTCTTAACCACTGCTAGATATTAAATTTTAAATATTTTTAATACGTACATTTATTTACACTTACAAATCTAAGTTGTGATGAGTCTTCTTCAAAGATACTCAATAATAATAGTTTAATAATGGATAATATAATCACTTACATTTTTATAACTTTAACATAAATTACATTTTTCAATTCTTCCGCTTCCCTGACTTAAAAAGCATTAACAATTAACTATATGGAGTAAGAAAGATTTTTCGTTTTTGTAATTTTTATATTAACGTTTTCAGCACTTGTTATTGTTTTTTGCACTGATTTTTGCTAAAACTATCAAAATCCCAACCACGAGATTTAATTATCATACAACTTTCATGTTTTAGTTAGTAATTGATATGATTTCTTACACACGAACCACGCTATCACCTCATTCACCATATTGAAAATTGGGACTCAAGCTGTATATTCCAAGTGTGTATCCAGTTTCTTTTCAATTCCTTTTAGAAGCGCCAATAAATGAATTTATCCAAATCCAGATTTTTGGTCTATTAATCCTTCATAAGTTGTTTTTATTTACAATCTATTTATCTATCACCTGCTTCAGTTTTTGTCATTTTGAATTCCACGAAAGTTTGATAGATATACCTATCTATAATTTCAATACCCCATCACCAGATAAACATTTTATTAAATGATGAAAAATTATTCGTTTATGGTGTTTTTGGTGTCTTTGATTCCATCATTTATTTGCTCGATTACTGAGTTTAACAAATTGTTTGATGTTTGCAATTGTTTACACACATATAGCAGCATTTTTCTCAGAAGTTGTTTTTTATTCGTGTTTATCTGTGAGTTTTTTGTATCTCTGATGCCTTCCTTTATTGCTTGATTACCGAGTCTAATCAATTATTTAATATTTGTAATTATTTAAACATTTGTGGCTGCATTTGTTTCGGAAATTCCGTTTTGTTTGTGTTTCTGAGCAATTGATATATCGACTCATACGTCTATAGAAGCATTTGTCTCAGAAATTGTTTTTATTCGTGTTAATCTGTGTATTTTCTGTATCTCTGATTCTTTCTTTTATTTTTTAACATGTCAACATAGATGAAGAAAAATATAGAATTCTGGCCATCACCAGGGCTTACGACCATCATAGACTGGTTAAGGTGATCAATTTTCACACGTTCCTTTATTACTTGATTACAAAGTTTAATCAATTCATTAATGTTTTCAATTGATAAAATATTTGTGGCAGCATTTCTCTCAGAAATGACATTTTGTTATTGTTTATCTGTAGCGTTTTGTGTCTCATTTCCTCCAGTTTTCTCACTTTGATACAAAGTATCCAGAGTTTATATAATTATTTCACCAATTACTTTGGCCATCGCGTCCGTTTTGCTTTCGACTTTGGCCGCTCGATTTGGTTCAGTCTCTCGCGCGCGATCACGAGGGCGGCGGCGTGAAGGGGCGGTGCAGGGGCGGGTTGGGCGGCGGCAGGAGGCGCGTGGCGGCGAGGCCGGGGAAGGCCGGGAAGCGGTAGGCGGCCAGCGGCGAGGGCGGCCGCGGCGCGGGCAGCGAGGGGCCGGCTACGGAGCCCGGGGAGCCGCCCAGGCTGATGTCCGAGTCGCTGTCCGAGGGCGGCGGGGAGCTGCCGCCGCCGCTGCGCCCGCCTTGCTGCTGCAGTCTAGAAACGAAAAGAAAAGAAAAACATTAGTATCCCAATCAGAATAGAAAAAGATTTATGTATTAATTTTAAATCAAACACAGATTTTTTCAATCTCCTTAAGTTGTATTTTATTAACAAAAACACATAAAAAATTATACTGTGACAATTGTTTCGCCTTGTTAGGGCATTATCAAACGAATGATTTTAGGGCATTATCAAACAAGTAGACTAAAAAATTCTGTGTTTGATTTAAAATTAAAACATAAATTAAAATGGAGTTCTACAAATTAAACGCCAAACCAATAAATAAAAAAAATAGAAAAAGATCATTGTACTCTAGTAGGTCAGACTCTACATATTGTTTTTTTTTGTTTTTTCGAATATATACTTCATGAAAAAATATTTTTCATAATTTTTTTCGACTCCTTCCTTACCTTTCTACTCTTTTCTTTTAAAAACCGTATATTTTTATTTCGAAGGAAAATTTATTTTTTCAATACAAAAACGGTATTTTAAGATGAAAAAAAAATCGATTAAGTCAAATGTTACCTGGGTACAAGACAATGAAGTTGCTATTTATCGAATACTGGGCCTTAACACCTTAAGAGCTATTGAAAGGTAGGTAAGGAGTTTAAAAAAGTTGAAAATATTTTTTCAGTAGGTAAATATATATTCTAAGACGCATTCTAAAAAAAATTGCACGGAAACACATGATTAAGTACCTACATAAAATACTTAGATCAGGAGTTAGAATCGTAGGCGTGTAAGTGTGAGGAGATTCACGAATGTGGAAGAGTCTACGATTGCAACCAAAAACAGATTGTTGCTACGTTATAGAACGTCTCTCTGCCTATCTCATCCTGGAAAACGGCATGATGTTAAGTAAGTTTTTAGTTTAAATCTAAATAAATAGATTTTAAAATTAACCGGATCCACGCGGCTCGCATAACCGTTTGTGTTTTTACAAGACATGCCCCATACGCGGCTGACATAAGCGTTTGTGTTTTCACTTTGCTCCAAGTTTCGAACCTCAGTTCAACTTGGAGGGATTTTTTCATGGTGTGGAACTTTGGATAAAATAATACGTCAATCCTCGGCCTTATGACATCTGTTGAAATATCTGACTAATAATTTGTAACATCACAAGGATAAATAAAACAACAGATCCCTGATTTTTCTTGCGGTCGGTAATTAGTCCGCGCCATAATCATGCCCTATATCTGTCTCACTCTCGACGCTACGCATCGCCAGTGGGTAAGAGTGACACACGATGCGTGCTTTGATTTGTTTATGTTACGATCTAATTTGTTTATATTACGATATATTTCAAGAATAATGTGACACACGTGTATTATAGAGTACCAAAAAGGCACAATGAATCCCATTGAACGTTTTTGTTTAGGAAAATAAATCGTTTCTTAACTAAATACATGATAAAAGTAATCATTTAAAAAACGGCGAAATACCGCCGCGCACGGGCGTCTCTTAGGAACAAAGTTAACGCGTTTAAAAGGTTAACCCAGCGTCGTAAATTCAAAACCTCAAAGTTGCCATTTTAAGCGTAAATATTTAGCTCGTCTGGCAAGACGCACAGTACGCAGGGCTTAATCCTAAGTCAACATCCCTAATCCTCCGGTCGGGGCGGGAAGGGGTAGGCAGAGACGGGGTGACTAACTACTAACTGCTACGGCAAACACAGGGCCATGCATTATGCATAAGGTACGGCGGTTGCCGCAAGTAATTGTAATCTAATTTATTCCGAAGGGACAACCCTTATGGTACGCGAGTTTGCTAAAGGGGTATATTTGACTATTTATTTAATTTTTAACTTTCAGAAATATAGTATAAAAATATATATAAAAGTATTTAAATTTAAATGAAATATTTAAATAAAAAGACTGTGTTTTGATCCACTCATATTACCACTCACAAATGTGAGTGGATCAAAACACAAAGTCTTTTTATTTCTCAATATAATATATTCTTAAAAATAGTTCATCGTCATGACGATAGTTCATCGACACCACCCGCAGTCGAATCCGGGGCTTTGGGAATGGTAGTCAAACGCGTTAAGCACTGCACTACAGAGGCGGGCGAATTAACTACGATTTCTAAACCTCTTCCAGCTCTGAGCAAATGTTTGAATTTCACATTACACAGTGGAGGCGGTTTGTGGCATTTAATAATCAACTGGCAAATAATTCCCGAACAAATAATAAACACCGAAGGCATCCCCTCTCTCCTCTACCTAGAATAGCGCAGTGACGGGTCGGATTTAGTTTTGAATACCTTACGTCCAAGTGAATCTGAAATCTAGCTACGGCTTATGCAACACTGATTTTCATGGCCCTACTTAGGCTCCAGCTTTGCAAAAAATTAAATTCACGTTTGTAAAATAATTCAGTATTTAAAATAAGGGTCTTTGCTAAATAAAAAGCTTAGATACTTAACTAAATAGAAAATATCATTAAAATGTAACTTTGTTTTAAAATCACTTAAAATATTTTATCATAACTTAATTATTCCCGAGGCTAACCGGTAGATATTATAATTAAGTCGTAATAAAATATTTATAATGATTTTAAAACAAAGTTACATTTTTATTATAAAATGGAAAATCACAAAGTCAAATTCAAATATAAATATATAAATAGTAAATATATAACATTTTGAGTGTGTCCAAATACTTGTTCACAAAATCTGGATTATCTCCAATTACAGGAGTCATTTTCATATTATTTCTGCTTAATAAAAAGCTTCTTTACATCTCACCAATAGATGTCTCTAGTGAAGTTCTAGTGATTCAAGAACAAGGTTTCTAAATTGGTTCATATATATAGAACTTCCAAGAATTTGAGTAGTGTGGTTGTCAATAATGGGTAGAATTGGTGAATGTTGCACGTGTGTAAAGTGATCACTTAAACCAGCCTATGACGGTCGTCACCCCCGTAAATGCCCAGACTTCCATATTCTTCTTCATCTTTGATGAGATGTCAAAAAATAATATGTAAATATATAATATGATGGTTTTCAACACCTGCCTTGTTGTTTATATAACATAAAATTTTGTCTAGCCTCCCACTAGTCTTATGATGTCGGTAACGACGAAACCCAGTCACTGGTCAAATAAAATAAATATTGAAAAAACTGCATAGTTGTTATTTTATTATTTACACTATTTAATAAAATTCGTATGTATGAATTAATTTTTAAACTCAGGAGTTAATATCTTTAGTCAGTTGGTTAGTTAGTATTTTTGTTTCCTCCGCTTCCCACTAGTCCGATGATGTCGGCAATGACGAAACCTGGTTCCGCAGTCGTTTCAATCTACCAGTATAATAGGGTTACGTTCTCTTGAATATTAAGTCAATACGGACGATCAAATAGCCCCCAATTTGCAAGTAATGACACGTAAAAATGTGAGCGCATTGTTTGGGCTAGCCCTGGACACTGCGAGGGCGGCTCTGGGTTGATTGAGGCGAAACAGCTGTCACTGCGGTCTGAGTGTGGTTAGCGCGCTTCCGAGCCATTTCATCCCAATTGCTGCTCTTCTACCCTTTGCCGTGCGCGTTCTCATCACTGCCGGCTCGTCGACCGCATTCTAACCCTTTATCGCTGTACTACAGCCCTTACAAAGGACAGCTTAGAACGGGGACAATTTTTTAATTATAATTTTTTATTTTTTTATTTAAAATTGTTTATGATACAATTACCTACTATACGTTTATACACATGGCTAACTAATAATTTGAGTTTCGCTGTGCCTCTCCATAAAAGGGACTGAGCTCTTGTGCTTGGAGAGGGACTTACACTCGAGGTTTTATTATTTTATTTGATAAATGGTAAAATTGTCTTTATATTTCGTCTTTTTAAGACATTATCAAACACTGACTAAAAATATTTACAAAATGTCCTTATATGTATACCTACTAACAATAATTGCTATTATTAGGTCTGGGAGTACATATAATGGTGGGTATTTCGGTGGGTAATGTGGATTTCTATGAATGTTAAGATAAGCAATGTAGTTAAATGTTAATAAGGGTATATGAACACAATTTGTATGGCTTTAAAATTAATATTATATAAGACAATTTTACGTACAAATATATATACATGCACATACACACATACATATATATAAAAAATAAAAAAAATAAATATATATAAATATATATATATATATATATATATATATATATATATATATATATATATATATATATATATATATATATATATATATATATATATATATAATATATATATTTATAACGTGGTAATATTTTTCTTTATAAATTGGGTGTAAATAATATGTAAAGTGGGTGTATAATAATAAAATAAACAATGTGTTGCTTTATAATTAAAGAAACGACAATAAAAGTTTATTCTCAATTAATCTTTACAATAATTTTTATATCTATCTGATTCTGACAGTTAATAATATTATATTTTTTCTATCGGATCTCTTTTGTTTAATTCTGTGCGACGCATGCGACATCTGGTGGTAGAACTGTTTTATGTAGGTACTATTTGTAAGTACTTAATAAAATGTATAGGTAGGTACCTAGTTATTTTATTACATATATATATATATATATATATATATATATATATATATATATATATATATATATATATATATATATATATATATATATATATATATATATATATATATATATATATATATATATATATATATATATATATATATATATATATATATATATATATATATATATATATATATATATATATATATATATATATATATATATATATATATATATATATATATATATATATTTACATATATATAAGACGAAGACGAAACGCGTCACGTATTAACATATACATCAAAAAATGTAGAATTCAATCCAATAAACCTTGTTTAATTTTGGATAAATTACCCAACAATACCAACATTTTACATAATCTTTCTGTCAAAATTAATTTCAATTGGATAACCGGTGGTCATTTTCTGTCATTTTTTTTATCCCAGACTTGTCAAATTCGCCGTCTCGTATAATTGCCTCTATTCCAAGAGCTATCAGTGAGCGAATACGTGTCACATAATGAATGGACTCACTGTGAGCATTACAATGGTGGGCCTCAAACCCGGGTCTTTGTTTTAAGCTCCTGTATAAAGAACGGACTGCTCTTTTGTATACAAAAATCATTATGCTGAATTCACGAATATGATATGCTAACTGGGACATTTTTGTTTAGAGCTTTACAATACATTTTATTGAAATTAACTCAGCCTTTGAAAAAATGATGTATGTGACACCAGCTAAGCAAATGAATGGACCTATTGAAGATATGTGTGTAAAATTAGCGCATGGGGAAATTAAGGAACAGGTTGATTTTAGATTTTTGACATCTCATCACGGATGAAGAAGAAAATCGAAGTCAGGGCTTATGATTTGCTGGTTAAGTGATCACTTTATACACGTGCAACATTCACCATTCTACCCATGATTGACAACCACACTAGATATTAAGTTTTTTGGAACTCCGGCTATGACTAACCCGAAATAAAAACGGTCATTGGTTCCAAATCTTAAATTTTCTAAAGTTATTCATCAATATCCTGGAATTTTGACACTAACTTGAATTCGAATATTCTAGTATTTTTATATGCCTGTGTTGTTTTACACACATAATTTTCACTGCAAATGGCAGCGCCATCTGTTGAGCGACACCCGCAATACTAAAAATTGATCATGGCGGACAGCGTGCTTCTTGAGAGCTACATAAGTATTGTATACCCACAACAACTATATCTAATCTTTTGTTTTTACAACCATACATGTATTTTATTCCAAAAAAGCAACAAAAACGGTGTTTTAAGCAAAAAAATCAATTTTGTTGAATGTTACCTAGGCTTAAAGAAAATTTAGTTGCGGGCTATCGATCATCCCGCCTTAAGATCCTTGGTTTCTTCGACATCAAAGCTTAATTCCATTCCTTTCTAATCAAACGTGCTATCCATCGAAATGGATTCTTGTTTAGGCGTTGAAACAACAAGCTGTCTGTCAGGATGGGAACCCGATACTCCTGCCTGCTGCCACAAGCCACGGAGTGCATGTAACCCGAGTAGAGGACGAAGAAGACCGGAGAACGGGAGACCTTTCCATTTGGGAGAGGAAGGTCACACGTAATGAGCGACATGTGATTTGTTTCAAACGTTAATTGAATGCGTACACTTTCTCGACAGGGTCGTGTGACAAAAATAAACTAAAAAGTGTTTTATTTTCGTATTTACTTATATCTAAATCTATGAGGTGAATGTGGTTGGTAATAACAGAGGAAGACCAAAGAGAACTTGGCATGATCAAGTATTTAAAATACTTGATCTTAATTATAGGTCAGGAGTCGGATGAATCGGTGGGTATGTATGAGGAGATGCATGAACGTGGAAGAGGCGAAGATTGTTTGCAAAGACAAATTGGTGTAGTATTCTGTTCTCTCTGCCTACCCCTGCGGAGAAGCGGCGGGTTGGTTAGTGTGTTTTTTTTACAATTAAATTTTTATTTGATCAGATATAGTGATTTTATAAAAAGGTTTTTTTTCTCTAGTTATAAACATATATTTTTTGTGGTGATTTTTTTAAATCATCTGTATAATCTCATAGAAATTTTAAGAAAAAAATCACGATTTAATCTCTGTCAATGAGATAAAATGTAATACGAGTAGGTACCTAGGTACTCGTACTCTGATAATTTGCCGAAAAAATGATTGATTTTTTGACATCTCACCAAAGATGAAGAACAATATGGAAGTCTGGGCATTAACTGGGCTGACAACACACTTAAAATGTTGTAAATAACGTACAAATTCAAAATGCGACCTACTGCGCGAGAAGGCAGACGTGTTGACTAAGCATAATTTTTATTTGAAAATATATATTGAAAGAATATATATGGATTTTTTAAAAACTTACCCTTCGATAACTCTTTTGTTCTCAAAACCATGTTTGTATATTTTTCGAAGTAAGTCTAATTTTTTTAATACAAAAAAGGTGTTATAAGAAAAAAATTGCCTAGGTTAATTAATAAAAAGTGTGTTGAGGTGGTTTGGGCATACGAATCGAATGAGTGAAGAAAGGATAGTTTAAAAAAGAATATGTAGCTGGTAATAGAAGCAGAGGAAGACCGAGGAAATCTTGGCATGATAATATATCTTCTCATATGTAGACTTTTGTTATACATAGTTGTGAAGAACTGTAATTGGTACTCATGATAATTTTGTTTGTATTCTGATTTATCATATATTGTAACTGTTGTTCTTCCTTCCAATAAAATAAAATAATATGAAAAATATTTTTTTAAATACTTCATATGTATGAGGACATACATGTATTTATTTCGATGAAAAACGTACTTTTTTCAATTCAAAAACGGTGTTTTAAGAACAACTAAAAGTTTCGGGATATCAAATGTTTTAACTTGACAATTTTTAAAAACGGCAATTTTTTAAAATATATTTTTGAATACCCGTCCGTAAAGTGTTGTCTGTCAAACGTTAGACAAGTGGCGCCACGATGTAGCGCCACGCTAGTGCGGCGAGAGGCGACATCTCTCGTGACTGTTCGGCAGCGGAGAGGCCCTAACTCCAACCAACACGTGGCAAAACAAAAGGATGCTTCAATTTACATCTCATTCTGTTTTTGTAATAAAAAATTGAAGCAAACTTTTAAATCGAAACAAATTTAGGAAATTAATGTCTAACATATAGTCTTTGTGGAATGCATTAAAACGGTTCTCCAAATAAAATTTTGATGGGTTGGCGCCCTTAGGTTATGTGAAACAATAGATTGTAATGGATATCCCCCTCTTCATATGTCTACCCCTATTCTCAATACAGCCACGCGCCTGGCAAATCACCCCTTCCCCGAGCGATTATGGTATTATTTTACGTCTGACGAGACGGCGCTGCCATGTAATTACAGCACTAATGGAAAAGATGAAAGACTAGAAGAATACCGACGCTGCGTGGTTTCCACGCACATTTGATCCCGCGAAATTAGTATGCTAAACATATCCCTTAAGGACCGAAAAACGAAAGTCGTAAACTGCAACATAACAACATAACACAAGAGGAATTCATAAAAATTAAAATAAACCCATAATTAATAATATCCCAATGACTAAAGCCTCCTCCCTATCGTCTACGTTCTCACTGATAAAAAATAAATAAAAATAAGAAACAGTTTCTTAACCATTCTCGATCTTCAACGTCCCAAGGACCCAAGTCTAAAATTTAAACTTAGCTTTAAATAGGGTGTTTGAAAATGATGCGGAATGCATCGAAACACTTGTAGCAATAGATTTTAAGAAATAGTGGTATTTACCAAGTAAAACTTGAATTAAAATCTAAAGTTTGGATAAGGGAAAATACCAAGGTTAGAGATGCGGATCAAAGAATCGAGGAACAATAGTGGAACTGGGCAGGTCATGTGGCATGTATGTCTGAGGATAGATGGACGAGTGCGGTGCTTGACTGAAGGCCTAGAACAGGACGCAGAAGCATGGGTAGTCCTCAGATAAGATGGTCCGATGACATTAGGAAAGTGCAACGCCTGCACTGGAAGTTAGTCGAGTGCAACAGACAACTGTGGAAGTCCAAGAGGGAGGCCTTTGTCCAATACTGGATATAATAAGAAGGCTGAAGTAAGTAAGTAAGAAAATCATCGGAGACGTCTCATTTCAAAAGCAGCCACATCTACAATTCAAACAGAGACACATATTTATTTTTAATTTTAGTTTTACTAGGTAAAAACTACTGTCGGGTTATGGTCCCGTGGTTAGTATCGCGGACTCTTAAGTCAGAGTTTCTCGGTTTGAACCCACTCTACCACAATTTCATACCTATTTCTTATAATGAGCCACTAAGGCTCACAGAAATAATATGAAATTGAAATATTTGTGTGAATAATAAAAACACAATTATTTAAAAAAAAAAAATTTTTTCTTTAAATCTATTGCGACACGTGTTAAGATGCATTCCGCATCATTTTCAAATACCATTGAATACGATGAAACACGTGTCATAATAGATATATTGAAAACATAGAAACAGTGGTATTTATGTAAAACTTAATTAAAAAAATGGATAGATATTACTGCAAAATGACGGAAAGAAATACTTGATATATTTATCTCAATATTTCGAAATACGAGTTTGTAAGGGTACTCGTATTGTACTGTATTGTACCTACATACATGACTAGCAACTGAGAATGCCCGCGGCTGTACCAAAATGAGATTCATTCCTCATCTGTCCTGCAGAGCGTGTAATACGGACTTCGTACAGGCCCGTATTTAGCCAAAAACTATAAATTAAAATATTTATTTATTTGTATGATTAAAATGTAATTTTGTTTTAAAATCACTATAAATATATTATTATAACTTAATTGTAATATCTACCGGTTTCCAAGCTAACCGCTTCTTTATAAAGACTGATTAATAATTAAGTTATAATAAAATAGTGAATTTAAAACAAAGTTACATTTTAGTTATAAAATGGAATATCACAAAGTTAGTGCTTCAAATATAAATTATATATATTTGTGTTTTTTTTTTTAACATTTGTCGAGAATATGGTACATTGCACTCATTGCTTAAACGAGTCTACTAAATAATAAAATGATTGACAACATTTTAAGTGTGTCCAAATACTTGTTCACAAATCTGGGTTTTACTTAGGAGTTATTTTTAGATTTTCGACAATGAGATTAATGATATACGTAAAGTATCAGGCTAAATAAAGGGCCTCTGCTAAATAAAAGCTTTCTCAAACCAACCATAGATGGCTCCAGTGAACTCACACGTAAGGCGTCATGAGATTAATGATATACGTAGGAGTACCTTGCATACATCTAAATAAAGGGGTCTCTGGTAAATAAAAGCAAATCATTCGTAGATGGCTCCAGTGAACTCACACATAAAGCGTTATGAGATTTATGATACATACATGGGGTTCCAAAAAATTGAGTAGTGTGTTTGTTGATCATGGGTAAAATTGTGAATGTTGCACCTGTGTAAAGTGATCACTTAACCAGCCTATGCAGGTCATGATCATGTAAATACTAAGACTTCAATATTTTCCTTTATCTTAGTTGAATCTTTTTTATCTAAGTTTTCTATTTTTTTATTTAATAAATAGCTGAAACATACTGTATTATACACAGCGTTATATGTAAATCAGGGAATGTACAATACTTGAAATAAGCTAGACATATTACTGCAGATGTGATTACGACGTTCTACGAGACGAGCAGGGATAATGCAGATACGAGATTGAGTCAAAACGTTGTATCTGACAAATTTGTCGAAAAAAACACAGAAAATGAAAACAAAATTGAATTACGCACGGCAAATCCAAGCAACCCTTTCAATGGTAAAAGTTTTCTACAAAATAAACTTAAAAAAAATTATTTTAGAAAAAATTACAATTCAATTGTATCAATGTCTTATAAAAAAAAAATAAGTATGTACGGTACTTTAAGAGTATGTACAGTACCAGAGCTAATAAGCCACGTCCCCGCAGGAGTAGACAGAGAGAATAGAACACCATACCACTTTGTCTTTGCAAGCAATCTTCGCTTCTTCCACATTCATGCATTTTCTCTTACATACCCGACGATCATTCCGAATCCTGACCTGATCACTTTCAAGTAAATGAATTACCTGATCATGCCTATTTTTCCTCGGTCTTCCTTTGCTTCTATTTCATAATTTATGAGGTGATTGTAGTTGGAAATATGAAGCAGAGGAAGATCAAGAGAAATATGACATAATCAAGTATTTCAAATATTTGAAAGCGGTCAGGTCGGAAGTCGGAATAATCGGCGGGTATGTATGAAGAGATGCATAAATATGGAAGAGGCGAATATTGTTTGCAATTCAATTTTTTTTAAACCCAGGTAACATTTAACGTAATATATATTTTTGCCTAAAACACCGTTTTTCAATAGAAAAAATAAGTTTCTTTAAAAAATAAATGTATGGTTTTGATAAGAAAAAAAAATATTTAAAGGTAAGGAGTTAAAAAAATATATAAAAATATTTTATCAGTATATTCTGAGAAAAAAAATCAAATAAAAACATGTGCGCAGAAACACGTATGACCCCCAGCGCGGCCAGTTGCGTTCTGAATTTGAACGTTTGAAATCTCAGCCTCAATGAAAAAAGATATTGTTGAAATGGGTACTTACTTACGCATTAAAAAATACATTGTTGCAATATTTATAGGAATAAAAAAACATACAAAATAATGGGTCGATATTTGATATTTCGTTGACCCTTATTTTAATATTGAGGAATGAATTTATAGTATAATAATGTTATACAAATATGTATGTACTATAGAATTCTGTTAAATTTACCCTCGGTATTATTTTAACATGCATGTTAAATTGGATAAATGGTCGGGTATTATCTATCGGGTGTCGGGTTACTGGTTCGATTCCCAGTAGAGCAAGTAATGTGCATTGGTTACTGGCAGTTAGGCATTGTTCGCAGAATGGAGAACGTACATTTTTTAAATATGATATTATTTAGAAGCAGTGTTTTTGGAACGTCTAAAATTGTTAAGTGTGGAAATATGATGGGTTAGTGGATTAGGGCTGCCAAAAATAGTTAGCCACCCTACGCACAAATAAAATGTTAAAAAAAACCTTCAAATTTAAAAGATGGAAAATGTTTTATCTCAAGTTCAGAAATCTATTATGATAATGACATGTCCATAAGGTGAATTATGAGGAAAAATAATAATAACACACAGAAACACAGATTGTTGTGGCGTTCTATTCTCTCTGCCTACGAAGAAGAAGCGGCGTGCTGTTAAGAAATTTACTTTAAAAAGTACATTTTTACGTTGTTATACTTTTATTTAATTTAATTAACATTATTTATGGTGTCTTATTTAAAAAATATGACGAGAAAATAAGACAAACAAATGAGCTATGTGATAAATCTTGATTGTGGAATTGTTTAATTCGCCTTTTTTTAGCATAACTATTTTTGTTAATGTAATGTAATGTTCATTATTGTTAATGTAACTTTTTTTATTTTGTATTTTTTTTATATGTAAAGCTGTACAATTCCCGAAAAAAATATATATTTAAGATATTGAATCCATTGTGTCTATTCGGCTGTCCAAACTTAAAACACAGTAAGGGACATTTTTTTTGTAGTACGTTTTTTTTTGGATTTTTGGACTAAGTAGAATCTACTTAGTCCATAAATGCAAAAAAAAATGTACTACAAAAAAATGTCCCTTACTGTGTTTTGAGTTTGGATATTGTATTGTTGTATCTTTTGTATTGTTTTTAGGCATCAACTTAATTCATTTATTATTAACTATACACATAGAAACTAAATATGCCATAAATCCTTGTAGGTACATAATAGCCAAGGAGAATTTTCTTAGGCAACAAATAAATATAAAAAAACAGTATCTCTATGTTGGTAGCCCTGCATTATTTATAGAATTATTGAGTTATTACGAAATAATGACAGACAACGGGGAAACCACGTCCCTACGATATGTGGATAGGTACTTGGGTACTGTATAGTACAGATATGGTACAAAAAATGAAACTTAACACCCCCTCTAAATTCATATTTCTATAAACACTATTAGGAGTTACTATACGGGAATAATTTACGTATGAATTGGGGTAAAATCGCACATGGTCGGGTATGTTGAAAATGTGGTAAGAACGAAGGAAAATGTGAATAAAAAAAATAAAATAAAAATTTTACATATTCACGTGATAGAATGGAAATTTCTTAAAAAAATAAAGAATACGAGAGGGAACGCATCTACTTAAAACGTTATACGACCATGCAAAATTTGGATTAAAAATATTTCGTTTTTTCAATATTTACAATTTTATTGATTGGTGCTTCGATTGGTAATGCTGATATTAATATTTTGTGATAGCTAAAATGTGAGATATATGTCCGTAATTTAACATTTTTATGATATTCATTTTACATTCATTCAAACCCTTATCCGCACCCCAATGGTGCATAGGGCACTGCATCATATAAACGCAGTGTTATCTTGATCATTAACACATGAAGGAAAGGTGATCAGCCCTCCGCTTCAGGTACCAGTCCAGGGTAATATTTAATAAATATTACAGTGAAAAAATCACTTATCACAAAAACCCTCCCTGGGAATCGAACCCGGGACCTCCAGTACGGTAGCCGAGCGTGCTGACCATTACACTACGGAGGTGGACATTATGATAACGAGGAATAAATGTTACTTACACAATGCGTGGTTCTTCAAGTGTTCATATATAGCTTCTGATGTCTACATCTATAATTTCTTCGATTCGATAATTGATACTAATTGGACCTAGAATTGAGATTTAATTTCAAGGACGCGTATTATTATTTACTAGCCACATTTCGTTACATGAGAGAGATGAAAGATGTAACGTAGAGAGAAGGAGAGAGAGAGAGGGCTAAACATTCCGACGCCACGAAAGTGAAACAAAAGAAAGAAATGGATGCACAACGATACAAAGTGATAATAAGGTAGTGTCGCGCATGCGCACGTTGTAGACGCTATTAATGAACAGTTGAGGTACCACGTATTGTGTAAGTAATATTTATCACTATGTTTGAACTAACTCAAAAAATCAATAAAAAAATTGAGAATTACAATAAACGAGTATGCAATTTTTCAAAGTAGGTACATTAGGTTAGGTTTGTAAATGAAAGTTAAATTAAGGAAAGTATGTAAAAATACAATTAAATAATGTTGAAACATAATAATAATAATAAAACCCTTATCCGCACCCCAATGGTGCATAGGGCACTGCGTCATATAAACGCAGTGTTATCTTGATCGTTTACACATGAAGGAAAGGTGATCAGCCCTCCGCTTCAGGTACCAGTCCAGGGTAATATTGGATAAATATAACAGTGAAAAAAATCACTTATATTTAATAATAAATATAACAGTGAAAAAAATCACTTATATTTATTTTACCCCCCTTGGGAATCGAACCCGGGACCTCCAGAACGGTAGCCGAGCGTGCTGACCATTACACTACGGAGGCGGACATGGCGTAATGGCATGTTGAAACATACGTAAGAATATTGGAAGTATATATATGAAATAAAATTAAGGAAAACATGTATAAAATTTTAAAAAATTATTAAAACACCAAATGACATGAATTTTAATTTAAATAAGGGTTATTTTAGTATATTAATTATAGATTTATAACTTTATACTTGTAAGAGTTGGTACTGACGAATGTAACATAATACCAGAGTGGTGTAAGTCTGTAATAAATGAGACGAAAAATGCGACCAAGTGAAAAAACGCGTTCGTGTTGTAACCGATACCCGTCTCAAGGGGAATCATGTTTGACCAACATACTTCACAATTACAAAGTAATTACTCCATTTCTACGTTTCGATGGTCACCCAATAACCAGATCATGTAATGTTTGGTGGATATAGGGGACACCAGGTTCCGAAGTAACATGGGTTCAATGTAACAACGCGTCTTTCCGCTACCAAGTAACTTTGTGTCACATTTAGGGTGATGCCTCGCATTGCGAACGCTGCGCACTACGAACATTATTTTAGTCATTTTTTATACAAAAATCCATCAATAAATATAAAATGGCGGTATGTATAGGTAAACGAAATAGATCGCGTCATCGGCCACCTCATCCATTATTAAACGACTCATGACGGATGGAGCTAATGCATAATTTATGAAACAGGTTTTATAAAATTAACAGTGTTATCGTGATAGTTAACATACGAAGTAAAGGTGATCAGCCCTCCGCTTCAGGTACCAGTCCAGGGTAATATTAAATAAATATTACATTGAAAGAATCACTTATATTTATTTGACCCCCCCTGGGAATCGACCCGGAACCTCCGGAACGGTAGCCGAGCGTCCTGACCATTACACTACGGAGGCGGACAGGACATTGTAAAGACCAATACATCTACAATATGATTTTAAAAAAATACATCAAACATCATTTCCCAATTTATTAATAAAGTAGGTAGATACCTACCGATTTTTAATCAGTTCACTGCCCATTT
Source organism: Brachycentrus maculatus (assembly GCF_059751285.1). Classification (NCBI taxonomy): domain Eukaryota; kingdom Metazoa; phylum Arthropoda; class Insecta; order Trichoptera; family Brachycentridae; genus Brachycentrus; species Brachycentrus maculatus. Next base: position 684,843 of record NW_028280877.1, on the reverse strand, counting down.
CTTATCGCTGATTCCAGCGCGGTTTCTCAAAGATCGCATCTACAGATCCAGCCTGAGATTGCGGCCAAACGAGAATATTATATCGACTTCAATGTGTGTACCTATACACATCTCTGTCCTTTGAGCCGCACCGATACCGCCCGGTGTCGATTACGGTGTTGCCATGTGTAATTAAATGATACCCTTGATCTCTATCGATATTTTGGGATGTGGTCAGCGCTAGATGATCTGGAGATTGGTACAGATAGACTTGCTCCGTATTCTTGGATCTTGTGACTGATTTTTAACATTCATTTTTACATCTCAATACAGATGAAGAAGAATGTGGTCTATATATAAGTTTAAGTATTTACAAGGCCTATGATCTATTATAGGCTGATAAGTGATCACTTTTTACATGTGTAATTTTCACCATTTTACATATTTATAAATATATATATATATATATATATATATATATATATATATATATATATATATATATATATATATATATATATATATATATATATATATATATATATATATATATATATATATATATATATATATATATATATATATATATATATATATATATATATATATATATATATATATATATATATATATATATATATATATATATATATTCACAACATTTTGAGTGTGTCCAAATACTTGTTCACAAAATCTAGATTATGTCCAATCACAGGAGTTATTTTCATATTATTTAGACTTCCATATTCTTCTTCATCTTTGAAGAGATGTCAACAAAAAAATCAGAATAAATACATATCTTTAATTGACAATTTCTTTCACATGTGAGTTCTCGACACCACCTACGGTCGAGTTGTGTAATTATTTATTTAGCAGACACCTTCATCAAATGTTTGTAAAATTTTTTCCCAATTATATAAATATATATATACGCCTGAAAATACAATATTATCTACAGATTTTATCTTTTTTAAAAGCATTTTTATTTTTACAAGCTTCCAGTGTATCTGTCAAAAGTTCTAGATGTTTCTTTACTCAAGATTTACTCAAGATTTATATTGATATCTCGACAAAGATGAAGAAGAATACGGAAGGAAGTACCTTTTTTATTTAACTTATAACTGAAAGAGTTATATTAATAAAAAAATGAGCCTGTCCACACATTTTTTTTCAAATCTGTGTTTGTTTACTTGTAAGTGATTTATATTGATATCTCGACAGAGATGAAGAAGAATACGGGAGTCTGGTAATTTTACATCCTTGACCTGTCGTTCTATAATCAGCTGATGACAACAGCCGTAAATCTATCATTTATTCATCGATCGCGCGATGCCTGTCAATGTTAGATGTATTGAGAGAGTAAAATAGGATTTTAAATTATATGTTGTATGCAGAGAAGAGAAATGCATTGAACAATAATAAAACAAGGTGATTACAACGATTTACGATATTAGGATGTATCAAATATCGCGTTTGTACTCCGTTTATTATGAGTGACAGCCTAATGAGCAAATTTATCCAATAAACCTCAATTATGCAATTATGCTCTGCAACTCGTGCCCGGCCAATGGGAGCGCGTCACGTGATTGGGCAGCAGCCAATCAGGGACAGGATACGAGGCAGGAAGATTCGAATTTCAAATATCCTTTTGACAGGGCGGGAAAACGATTGTGACAGATTTGTCCGTCGATTTTTCATTTGAAAACAATCCCGAAGTAGGAATAAGATAATTAAAACCCTTATCCGCACCCAAATGGTGCATAGGGCACTGTGTCATATAAACGCAGTGTTATCTTGATCGTTTTTTTTACACATGAAGGAAAGGTGATCAGCCCTCCGCTTCAGGTACCAGTCCATGGTAATATTGAATAAATATTACAGTGAAAAAATCACTTATATTTATTTTACCCTTCTTGGGAATCGAACCCGGGACCTCCAGAACGGTAGCCAAGCGTGCTGACCATTACACTACGGAGGCGGACAAAATAAGATAAGAGGACAACATTTTGAATGCGTCCAAAATCTGGATTATCTCCATTTTCATCTCACAAATAGATGTCTCTAGTGAAGTTCTAGTGATTCAAGAATAATGTTTCAAAATTGGTTCATATACATAGAACTTGTTGGTTGTCAATAATGGGTAGAATTGGTGAATGTTACACGTGTGTAAAGTGATCACTAAAACCAGCCTTTGACGGTCGTCAGCCCCGTAAATGCCCAGACTTCCATATTCTTGAGATGTCAAAAAAAAAGATAATAGAACGCCACACCAATCTGTCGTAAACAAACTTCGCCTCATCCACATTCATGCGTCTTCTCATGCATTATTTACATTACATACCCCCCGATTATTCCGACTCCTGACCTGACCAAGTTTTCCCCGGTCTTCCTCTGCTTTATTACTTACCACATTTGTCTCATAAATTTGTTCACTCATTCGATTCACAGACGATACCTCTTGAATTGGGGAATATATTTTTTTTTGTTAATTTTTTATTCTGGCCATATTTTTTTTTAAGATTTCGTAAGAACAAAATTACAAAATGTAAATGTTATAAATAGTGTAAAATATTGACTTATAATTGGAATAAAATTAATAAAAAAAATACAATATGTAAGCACCCTTGAGATAGTGTTTTACGAAAATGGCTCTATATATGCAAGTTATCAAAATTCTATATTTTTATTTTCTTGATAAACGTATTATTTTACATACTTATACAAGCAAGTACCTATGTAAAATAATTCTTCTTCTAACCCTTATCCGCCCCCAATGGTGCATAGGGCACTGCATCGTAGCAGCAGTCTTACCTTGATCGTTAAATACACGAAGGAAAGGTGATCAGCCTTCCACTTCAGGTACCAGTCCAGGGTCATATTAAATAAATATTAGACTGAAAAATTACTAATATTATTTTGACCCTCTTGGGAGTCGAACCCAGGATCTCCAGCATGGTAGCCTAGCGTGCTGAGAACAAAATTACAATATGTAAATGTAAATAATAATGTTAAAAAAATATATAAAAATTAATTAAAAAAATACAATATAGTGTTTTACAAAAATGGCAATATACATGTAAGTTATCAAAAATCTTTATTTTTATTTCGTTGATATATCGCTGACTCCTTTCAAGAACGTCATAAATCAAAAATCGTCAATTTTCAGCTGTGCATGTTTTCGGAATGCCTAGAAAATGTACTATATCCCAGCAAAAGAGGAATATTTTTAACTTGATATTTACCCGCTACAGGGCAGAAAGTGTTGTTTTTGCATTTTGAAGAAAAGGTATTACATAATTATTTTTTAAAAATACTAAATATTTTTCTAATGGAGAAAAAACTTCAGCTTTCACCTAAAAAAAACTGTTGCACAGTAAAAAGTTCAATAAGTGGCTTGATATTTATTTTTAATACATTGTATTTTATTTTGGAACTTAAAAAACGATCTCCTGAAAAATCAAGTTTTTTGATTTATGACGGTCTTGAAAGGAGTAAGCGATATGTATAAGCACGTATGTAAAATGGCTGAATTCAAAATTTGATGGCCTGAAGGTATTTTTTTTTTAATCGGTTAATATGTGAAGATGTACTTAAGACATCAGTAAAATAGAGTAATTATGCCGTTTGATTTTATCGAAGCTGCTATCTCGTTCCATAATATTAATATAATCAGTGCTTTCGACTGAATGATACTGAATGTAACTAGTATGTATGTGAAAATAAGATATTTTTAGGCCCAGTATTCGATAAGTCGTTCTCACTTTCTCTAAACATCATTTTCTCTAAACCCGGAAACATTTTGCGTACCTAATCGAATTTTTTTATTAAAACGCCGTTTTTGTATCGAAGAAATAAGTTTTTCTTAGCAATAATTATATAGTTTTGAAAACAATAGACTTATTCAAAGGTAACGAGTTAAAAATTATATAAAAATATTTTTTCTTTGTATATTCTGAAAAACAAAAAAAAATCAAATGCACATTCTGTAAAAAAATTGGGCGTAGAAAGACGTGTTACCTCTACGGCGGTCAGCCGACGAATGAGCTCTGTCTTTGCGAGTAGAAATGTCTAGTTAATATATTAAAATGTAATATTTTTTCTAACAATATGAAAGAAATAAAAATTGTTATTTTTATTGATTGGAAAAAGTCAGTTACGACAGTTAGTCGGAAGAGTGAAGACATTTTTGGTATGTGTGTAGTGTATTGGCGGTGTATAACGGAGTTATTGTGAACAGGCTAACTTTGACCAACATAATTCAATTCCGACTATCCTGTATTTTGCAAAACTAATTTGTGGCATACTAAAGCGTGTAACTAGAACAGAATTTACTCAAACTGTGGCCCGAACCTAAAACAATATTATAGGCCCTAGGGTGTTCCAAAACTGTCTACACATCGCTCATTCCTTCAAGAACGTCATAAATAAAAAATCGTCAATTTTCAGTTGTGCATGTTTTCGGAATGTCTAGAAAATGTACTATATCCCAGCAAAAGCGGCATATTTTTAACTTAATATTTACCCGCTACAGGGCAGAAAGTGTTGTTTTTGCAAATTGAAGAAAAAGTATTCTTTAATTATTTTTTTAAATTTACTAAATATTTTACAAATGGACAAAAAACCTTCAGGTTTTCCCTAAAAGTATTTGTTGCACAGTAAAAAGTTTAATAACTGGCTTGATATTTATTTTTAAAACATTGTATTCTATTTTAAAGCTTAAAAACGTTCTCCTGAAAAATCGTGTTTTTTTATTTATGATGTTCTTGAAATTTAATGCAAATACCTGGAAGATGGCCGGGAGGGAGGAAAATGGGAAAAGAGAAAGATCCAAGACAAATTTTATAAAAATTGGGACAATCACGATATGAATATCGATTTACTATGTAAGCAATCTCAGTGCTGAAAATGTCGAGTAGAACATATCAAAATTGCCATATCCACCGTTGACGAATTTTGATGAACGATTAATACAGGAAACTTATTTTACAGCTTTACGTCAGTTTCTGTCTACCCTGTACCAAAATTTAGTAACATCAGTATGGAAGTATAGTCCGCCTGCGTTATGCTGGCACGCGAAACTCGATATAGTATGATTACCGCCAACTGTAAAGCAGTGAATATTATGGTACTCGAGAGATATTGAATTAATTCCAGCTCCTTGATCCCATGGCGGAGCAGTGGCGTGTCTCTCCGCGAGCCCGAGGGGGCTACCTGGAGGGGGAACGGGGATAACGCAATAATAAAATAATCAGCGTTATGAGATTAGCCCCCTTCGCTTACAAAGGAAGGTTTAGAATATCCCCGAATCGTGAAGGCATCAATATTTATATCGTGAAATCGCATTCGTCCGCATTTTAAAGTCGCTGTAATTTTTTCGTTTGCTTAAGTTTCTTCAGTAAAAAATTGTGGTCCTTGAAAGCTGTCCCAGAAGCATCTAGGCTCCTGACAGACATTATCTTAAAAAGCATTTTTTTTAAAAACTAAGTTGCATAATTTATTGAAAATGTGAAACAAATTTGTATCCCGTGGTTAGTGCCGCGGACTCTCTAATCAGGGTTTCTGGGTTCGAACCCACTCTACCACAATTTGATACCTAATTTTAATATTGACCCGCTTAGGCTCATAGAAACAGTATGAAATTCAAGTATTTTTGTAAATAATAAAAACAAAAATATTTATCTTAAATAATAATAATAATAATGTCCAAATCTTTGTTCATAAATCAGAGATGTCAAAATGTAAAAAAAGCTCCTAACCCTGATTTATGAACGAGGATTTGGACACACTCAAAATGTTGCAAATAAAATAATTTCATTAATTGATTTGGCAGTCAGATTGTAATAATATCTATGCATTTTAATTTAAATATCGCTTGGTAAATACCACTATTTCTTGAAATCTGTTGTCACACGTCGGCTGTCCAAACTCAAAACACAGTAAGGGACATTTTTTTGCAGTCCTTTTTTTTTGCATTTTTGGACTAAGTAGAATCTACTTAGTCCAAAAATGCAAAAAAAAACGGACTGCAAAAAAATGTCCCTTACTGTGTTTTAAGTTTGGACAGCCGACGTGTTTCGGTGCATTCCGCATCATTTTCAAATACCGTTTGTGACGCTAAATCTAAATTTTACAGTATCAATCATGTAACAAAATTATTGAAGCCAGTACGGATAAAAAGGCAAAATGTTTAGGAAAATGACCAAATATAGTTGTGTGTACATATGTTTTTTGTCCCAAGAATACAGCTCTAAAATTTAGACTAAACTTCACATACGGTCTTTGAAAATGATGCGGAATGCATCGAAACAAGTGGCACAAGAGATTTTAAGAAATACCCGTATTTACCAAGTTAATTTTCAAATTTAAAATTTAAAAGAGACCCTGTTAATTGTCTTGACTGTACTCGTAGCGGAAGCGTTGCAAGTTTATTAAAATAAATCAGGTAATTTGATAAGGGAAGAAAAATAATACAACGGAAGCGCTTTTTCTTCATTTTACGGAGTTAATTTATTGGTTGATTTAACTTATTAGGCTAGCGTAGCATTCTGCTTGCTAAAAAAGGGGGATGAAATATTAAAAGACTGCAATGATAATATTCATATTTCTAGTTTAGGGGTGCAAGGAACGAAGATAATTCTTTTATAGTACAAATATGTACTAGCCCGACCTATAAGGTGATGTTTTTCAAGGTTTTTTTTTTATATTTTCGTTACAATTGACAATTATAATAAAACAAATATTTTTATTAAAAAATATGGTAAAATGAAAGAAAAAAAGACATTCTTACCCCTATGGTTTAACCCTATCAAATACAGTTTGAAATACCCACCAATATTACTAAAAAATAATATAAAATACAATATCTGACATATATTTTATAAAATATAATAACAACTATGTATGTAGTTTTTTCCAATGTTATTTTATTTGACCTGTAACCGAGTTTTGTCGTTACCGATATCATCAGACTGGTTGGAGGCTAGACAAAATTTCACGCTATATACACAACAAGGCGGGGGTTGAAAACCATGATTGCATGTGATTTTTCTGACATCTGACATCGATTAGTGATTTTTCTGACATCGATATGTCAGAAAATACATTTTTCTAAATACTAAAAGATTCATGGATGCTGAAGATAAAATGATTCGAAAACATGACAATTATATAATACACTTATAAAACGTGTCACTTATATAATATTCCCGATGAGTAATTGACATTACTCATATTATTTTTTGACATCTCATCAAAGATGAAGAAGAATATGGAAGTCTGGGCATTTATGGGGCTGACGACCGTCATAGGCTGGTTTAAGTGATCACTTTACACACGTGTAACATTCACCAATTCTACCCATTATTGATGAGATGTCAAAAAATAATATGAAAATAACTCCTGTAATTGGAGATAATCCAGATTTTGTGAACAAGTATTTGGACACACTCAAAATGTTGACATTACTCATATTTAGGATTAAGGTAAGGATTTGTGTTTATCGGCTCTTCGTGTATTTTATTATGTCCTCGTGTATTATGATGATAAATTTATCTGTTAAAAATCGGTTTGTTGTTCCTGCGAGTCATTTTTTTGTTTTTATATATTTATATGATTTTTACCGAATGAAAACATTAATGTCCGTTTATATACTGTGACAATGTACGACCCACTCTCTTCAATTTACCCATTGTCTGGCCACGCAAATTACAAATTCATTTCTAGACAATTGAGATGTCTCAGTTGTCACGACTGTGGATGCAAATGACTGATTCACCCCATTCAATGAGTCCATTGTCAGGAAAAGATCAACACGTTATTGTTTTCTTTATTCATCTGCCCTCTTCCCTCTCTTCCTCTTCCCCTCTCCTACTTCTAACTCTGCCTTCTTCCCCTAGTTGCACGAACCACTTGATGTAACGTTTTGTCGAGAGTTCCTTTTGCATTCCCCTAGTTCAAATCACCCCATTCTCCCCTTCTTCTTCTTCAGGGAGGTCTCGTGGAGAAAAAAAACTAATCTTGTATACCTATTTTTTTTTTTACAAAAATGTTAATAATATTAGTATATAATTAATGTATATAATATGATATATGTGCGAATAGTGAAATAAGGAAGGAATGCAAAGCTGAGATAAGCATTATCGATAAAATTAAGAAAGGTGTGTTGAGATGATTTGGATATGTAGAACGAATGAGTGAGGAAAGAACGGTAAAACGAATTTATGTGGCGAATGTAAGTGAAAAAAGAGCAGAGGAAGACCGAGAAAAACAGATCAGGTATGCCAAATACTTGAAAGTGGTCAGGTTAGGAGTCGTAACAATCGGCGGGTGTGTATGAGGAGATGCATGAACGTGGAAGAGGCGAAGAATGTTTGCAAAAACAGAGTGGTGTGGCGTTCTATTCTCTCTGCCTACCTCTGCGGGGAAGCGGCGTGATGGTTAGTTAGTTAGTTTTACGATTTTTGGTCGCATGTGTTAGACATTTTGTGTAGTTTTGAGTGTGTAAATGGTGCTATGGTGGTGAAGGGTGGTATTGTTTGCATGCTGTGTTAGTGATTGTCCTGACGAAGAGACGGGTACGTCTCGAAACCGGTAGACATAAAAATCTCGGTGAGTGGTTATATACTAATATTATTAACATTTTTGTAAAACAATAAATGAGTAAAAACGACTAACCACAAAGTAAATGCTTTAAATATTAATAATATTGAGAATAAAATCTTGTATATTAAAAGCATTGTTAACTTTATAGTATCGTAATATAACACTCTCCTTATCATTCATCGCGTACTTTTACAGTAAATGGACGATGAATGCTAAGGAGAGTATGTTAATAAAACAAATAGATTATCATATCAATTTGTATCATTGTACAAGTTTAAGACATAAAATATGTATTTAAAATAGAACTTAATGATAAAAAAAAAACAATTATTTATATTAAAATGAACATCTCTACTGACATATCTTGGTGAAACTCCACTTTATTTAACAAAATGACGACTACAGTTTATCTTTTTCTACTCTGACCAGTGTGATGATGTCGGTATCGACAAAATACAATCACGGTAAAATAAAATAAAAATGGAAAAAGCTTCAAACTTGTTTTATATTATTATTTAATTTCTTCATATTTTATAAACATATTATTACCTTTGATTTGTTTATTAATGGCAGTTACTTTGTGATAATAATTATTTACTAACTAACTAACTAACTAACCATCACGCCGCTTCATAGTAGGCAGAGAGAATAGAGCGCCACACCACTCTGTCCTTGCAAACATTCTTCGCCTCTTCCACGTTCATGCATCTCCTCATACATACCCGCCGATTGTTACGACTCCTAACCTGACCACTTTCAAGTATTTGGCATACCTGATCTTAATTTACTTTTTACTTTGCGGAATGCGTCAAAACACAGGTTACAATAGATTTGAATAAATAGTGGTATTTACCAAGTAAAATTTAAATTAAATGTTGAAAATATGTAAATATTGTCTGTGATAAAGTGGACCGCAAAATTACACATAAAAAACATAAACATCTTATCATAACCAATGACCGTTGATAATTCATAATCTTGTCCTAAACAATATTCGGATGATAAAAGTACCTACCTTATTTAAAAAAAATTAAAACACCCTAATATTTAGTGTCACGAGCCGTCTCTGGTGACTCTCGTCACCCCATTACCCGCCATTAGCATTGCCTCGGCCCCTTCATGTTGGTTCAACAAATTACACTGCGTACCCACGCGGGGACCTTTTAGCATAAATCGTTACACAATCAAATTGAGCTGTGTGAAACAATGTACTGCTGACTGTTACCAACTGTACACATGCATTCCGCACTCCACACGTCGCTCACTCCTTTCAAGAACGTCATAAATCAAAAATCCTCAATTTTCAGTTGTGCATGTTTTTGGAATGCCCAGAAAATGTACTATATCCCAGCAAAAGAGGCATATTTTGAACTTAATATTTACCCGCTATAGAGCAGAAAGTGTTGTTTTTGCATTTTGAAAAAAATGTATTGTTTAATAATTATTTTAATATACTAAATATTTTTCAAATGTAGAATAAACCTTCAGGTTTTACCTTAAAAGATCTGTTGCACAGTAAAAAGTTCAATAAGTGGCTTCATATTTATTTTTAATGCATTGTATAATATTTTTAAACTTTAAAAGCGTTCTCCTGAAACATCAAGTTTTTTGATTTATGACGTTCTTGAAAGGAGTGAGCGACGTGTGAGGAGACGATGTCGATGGCGATGATTACGGTAAAATCTAATCGTGAAAGTCCTCAAATAACCAATTTCTGACGTATTTATTATTCTTCTTCTTCTGTTCATGTCTTATCAGGCCCCATTAGGTAGAGAGTTATTTTATGAAAATTGCAAAATAGTTTTCATTCTTAATTTTATTAATTATTTTTTTATTATTAGATTAAAACCAATATTTTTAGCTTTTCCACTTTTTATTTGACCAGCGACCGGGTTTCGTCGTTACCGACATCATCAGACTGGTCATCACCAGTCTGATGATGTCGGTAACGACGAAACCCGGTCGCTGGTCAAATAAAAAAGTGGAAAAGCTAAAAATATTGGTTTTAATCTAATAATAAATTAAAAATGCAATTCCATCACGAAGTGTCAGTGGATAATATAAATCTTAATTTTTCTCTTTTTTGTGTGTATATTAGGTTAAAATGGTTAAAAACAATAAAAAATGTCCTCAAAAAGAACTCCACCGACAAGACACACAAGGCGGCTTGGTGACTCTCAAAAAAAATGTTTAAAATTGATCTTTAAATAAATGTATACAATTAATGTTAATAAAAAAATTACAAAAATTACTGGGTTTTTTATATTTATATACGACTGCATACTGCAGGCTTTCTAGTATATACCAAATTCAGTTGTTTTATTTCTAATAAATCCCGAAAAATAGTAAATTACGAAACCAGTATGGGAACAAACGCAATAATTAATTGAAAACAAATATCGAATTACACGGGTCGCTCGGTGACAGCCAGCATAATGGCCGGTGAATAATTAGGGCCATTTCATCGGCAATTAAGTACGCCATCTCTTGATTCGTCACTCAATAATAAAACAGGCATTTGATACCCGGGTAACACGATAGGCCAATTCACAGAATCTCGTCTGGACCAACCTACCCTATTGGGACGCTACCCGAGTCGAGATCACTCGAGATCGAGCTGAACTCCAAATGTTCATTATTACAACCAAGAGGGTACGGTTAATTGTTCGATATTTCGTAATAATAACCAATTATTGTTTTCGAATTATGGCTCGCTTGAGTTGTCGAGAGTACTCGGAGACTTCGAGTCATTTGTGAAGTTGCAATTGGTAATATTTTTTTCGAAAGACGTATTGAATTTTAATTGTTTTAATTAATTGGTTCGACAGTCACTTTGTGGTTAAATTTATCCATTTTTATATTATTATTTTTTTTTTGACATCTCATCAAAGATGAAGAAGAATATGGAAGTCTGGGCATTTACGGGGCTTACGACCGTCATAGGCTGGTTTAAGTGATCACTTTACACACGTGTAACATTCACCAATTCTACCCATTATTGACAACCACACTACTCAAATTCTTGGAAGTTCTATATATATGACCAATTTAGAAACCTTGTTCATGAATCACTAAAACTTCACTAGAGACATCTATTGGTGAGATGTAAAGAAGCTTTTTATTAAGCAGAAACTCTTATATTAGTATGTGAGATCCGAATCCCGGATTATAATCACACACATGAGAAACGATATTTATCCATTTTTAATTTGAGTTTTACTTGGTAAGTACGTATACCACAATTTGGTGTTTGAAAATGATGCGGAATGCATCGAAACACTTGTCACAAAAGATTTTACTAAATAGTGGTACTAGTTTTATAATGTTAGGAAAACTAACAAAATAAAAATTTAATTTCTTGAATGTTTTCCGCAGGAAAAAGTAGTGAAAACAAAGTAATCAATTTTATATGAAAATTTTAAGGCTGAGATCTCAAATGTTCAAATTCAGAATGCGACAGGCACACAATTGGAGTTTCTGCACACGTTTTTTTTTAAATAAATCGAAATTAGTTTTTTTTTAAAGAATATATATTGAATTTTTTTAGAATATATATATATATATATATATATATATATATATATATATATATATATATATATATATTTATTGATTTTTTTTAACTCCCTGCCTTTCAATAACTCTTTTTTTTCAACACCATCAATACTTCGAGGAAAGACTATTTTTTTCAATACAAAAATAGTGTTTTAAGCAAAATATTCAATTACATACGTCACATGTTTTCAGGGTTTGAATAAAATTAATTTGCGATTTTTCGTATATTGGGCCTTAATGAATGAATTAAAGTGTGTCCAAATACTTGTTCAAAATCTGGGCTTTATCCACTAAGGAGTTATTTTAACATTATTGACATCTCAAGATAGATGAACAAGAATATGAAAGTTTGGTTATTTAAAGGGTTAATGACGTGTCATTAAAATTTATCAAATAATTTGATATCACATCCTTCCAACTATTTTCATCCCTAATACGTATGCCATTAATGTAATCTCAGATATAAGGGCGAATTGGATGTACGTACTCGTATAGCCGAGGGCTGTTGTATGATTTCCCTACAAGATAATAAGAACAAGACAGACCTTGACATTCTAAAATAAATTCTATAAATGATATATTTAGTAGTTAAATATTTGAGTAGTGTGGTTGTCAATAATGAGTAGAATGACGAATTTTGCACATTAAAGTGGTCACTTAACCAGATTACGACAGGTCGTAAGCCCTGTAAATGTACAGACTTCCATTTCTTCTCATCTTATGAAAATAACAGAGTCGCAAATTGTACAATGTACAAGGGTTTGTAAACATGTGATAATACAAAATAAGAAGAATCTGAAAGAATTTTAAAATAAATATTTTTATACTGAAAGATCGTAGTTGTACAGGAGAAAGTGACCGATTGACAAAACGTAAAATGGCCAGGAGGGCCATTTAAGTCACTTTTGCTTGGCAAGAAAATAAACATCAATGCAGAAAGTCATTTTTACCAAGTCAATATATTATACTTTCACGTTTAAAATCCGTCGGGATTTTTTCCAGGGCAATATTAAGCTAGTAAGATATCAAATAGTCAACGATCACGTTTTTGTGAAAAGTGCACTTGGTCACTTTCTCCTGTATGACTAAAATATACATGTGTAAAAATCGTAGAAAAACAATATGACTACAATATATCGTTGTCATACAGGAGAAAGTGACCAAGTTCATTTCTTACAAAAACGTGATCATTGACTATTTGATATCTTACTAGCTTAATATTGCCCTGAAAAAAATCCAAAAGGATTTTGAACTTGGGAGTATAATATATTGACTTGTTAAAAATGACTATCTGCATTGATGTTTATTTTCTTGCCAAGCAAAAGTGACTTAAATGGCCCTCCTGGATATTTTACGTTTTGTTAATTGGTCACTTTCTCCTGTACGACTACGATATATTTGTAAAAATAGTGTGAAAAAAATATGACTGCAATTTATTTGTAATAAACGTAAAACAAAAAAAAACATTTCTGTTTGTGTTGATTGATACGTATATTTAAACCCTTTATTTTTCGATATATTCAAGGTCAGAGTTTCATTAAATATATATTTCAAGATGAAATCTCACGAATTTCTAGAAATAAATACACGTTTTCCGCTTCAGTAGACGCATTTGTATCGACAATACATTTTTATACGAGTATAAACCGAAAAGGTTGGGGCGAGCAAATGAACATTGCGTTTCTTACTTTTTATACAACTAAAAAGGCATTCAAATCCTTGAAAAGGCGATACAAGTGGGCTAAGAACCGAATTCAATGAAATTGTAAAGACATACAAAATAATACATTTGTATTGTTTTAAAAAGTATGTCGGTTATATTCCCACGGAATCATGAAGGTATTAATAACAAAATAGTATTTAATACATATTTTAATGTAAAGAAATATATATAGTCCTTTCATTTTTAATTTTAAAATTATTTCGTCGATAAAACAGCGTGCGACAGAGAAAAATCAAGATGACGACGTTAGTTTTGAGAAGGAATTGATAAACTTAATTGTCGTTTGCTTGTTTTACAGCGAAATACGAGTATTTTGAGTGTAATCATTAGAAGTCATTAGAAATTTCGTTACATATGATTCAATTTTTAGCATATAGGGTAAGTATAAAATTGTACTTATTTCAGTTGGAAATTTTGATAAATTTATTACATATAAGTATGTATAATTGTTTAGCTATATAAGGACCATTTAATCTTCACAGTAGTTTGAAAATGCCATAACAAGGCGAAACAATTGTCACAAATTAATTTTTTATGCGTTTTTAATAATAAAATACAGTGGTAAAGGGTGAAATGGGAAGGGTGGTATTTTTTGCATGCTGTGATAGTGATTGTCCTGACGAAGAGACAGGTACGTCTCGAAACCGGTAGACATAAAAATCTCGGTGAGTGGTTATATACTAATATTGTTAACATTTTTGTAAAAAAAAAAAAAAATACAATACAATTTAGTAGACTATAAAAATCATTGTTTGATTTTAATATTTAATTTACTCGTATAAATTAGAATATAAGTGGTGAAGATCAGGATAAACTGTTGTTTTTGTGTGGACTTTTCATTACAAGGCCAAATTTTTAAGAATTTATGAATGTATGAGTTTGCGGTTATTTAATGTTGGTGTTTTCATATTATTGTATACCAGGAATCGAATCCTGATCTCATAAATTGTAGCCAAACGTCCTTACCACTACATCAAGAAGGAGAACATGAAATCAATGAATTAATAACACGCGAATTCAAAAATCAATTTTCTCGCGAACAGGGGGGAAGAAATCTTTTAGGGGATCGGATAAAAGTACCGGGAGGTGAGCAGATTGGGGAGGTGTTCGCTGTTCTCGCCTTTGATCTAAGCTGCGTGCGGCAGATTACCGAAAACACTTTCAGATCACCTCCTCGCGTTTCTGCTACCCGGGAGCGGAGGAGGAAATTACGTTGTAAAAGCGGCTAATAAGGTTCGCGGCTGGCGTTTATTTATTATAATAGAAAGGTGTGCCGATAATAACAGACTTTTGTGTGAACTTTAGCTTCAACTTTCATGTTCTCCTGATACTTTTTATTTGAAATATGTTCTCGTTTTGTAAAAATATTGCCGAATTAATTTTTTATTATTCGTGTTTTATTATTACCCAATGGTGCATAGGGCACTGCATCGTATCACCCAGAGATATCTTGATAGTTAATTGCATGAAGCCAAGACGATCAGTCCCTGCGCTTCTTCTACCAGTACAGGGTGATATCAAATTAATATGAGAGGATATATTCTAATCACTTTTAGTTAATTGCATATAAGTATGTATAATAGAATTTGATTTTTTTAATAATATGTATTTTTTTGTATATAATAACTTAACGATCAAGATAACACTGCGTCGATACAGTGCCCTATGCACCATTGAGTGCGGATAAGGGTTGAAAAAACAAAATTTTCAACCTTTTCAACCGACTTTTTAAAACCATGCATTTATCTATAAAAAAAAAACATTTTTTTGTAAACAATAATGGTGTTTTCAAGAAAAAAATTAAATACATCAAATGTTACCTGGGTGGAGAAAAAAATTGAGTAACGATTTATCGTATATAAGGAAAAAATAATGGAAAAAGGATTTAGCAATAATGATAAGAATTTTTTTTTAAAAGCAACTAACTAACCATCACGTCGCTTCCCCGCAGAGGTAGGTAGAGAGAATAGAACGCCACACCACTCTGTCTTTGCAAACATTCTTCGCCTCTTTCACGTTCATGTATCTCCTCATACATACCCGCCGATTGTTATTCTTCTGAGAGATCGCATTTCGACTGCATTCAGTCTACATTCATCCTACTTTTGCCAACTCCATGTTTCACTTCCATGCATTAGAGTTGGAACCAGGAGTCCGTTGTGCACTGCCAGTTTAGCTTCAGAATTTTTTATTGAAATTAAATATTAAGAATTAATTAAGTTTTAATTTAAATTAAGGCTTAAGAATTTTTCCAACTAAGAAAGGGATAAACGATTTATGCTGATTGCAGAAAACAACCACATCCCCGAACGAACCCAACACCTTAAATTCCTTTAAAAAAATAAACATCGGATAATGCTACTATTTTCAAATCACCCCTGTTTGGTCCATGTTTGTTGTTAAATTTAATCCTTGCTAGGGTGGCTAAGTATGGACAAATATCAGTAGGCTTTTCCAGACCTCGCGGCGGGGCGAGGGTGTTGGCACTTGATCCCAGGGGTGAAGAACAACCTTCTCCACTAAAAAACACTTTGGCGAATGTTTTGACGTCTTCTCGTCGGTAAATAGTGTTGGTTTAACGGGGAACAGAATGTAAAGCTGTTGACAGAAGGAAGTTTAGGTGGAGTGCATTGTTAATGGGGGTATTGTTGCATCTAAAACATGGAAACTTATCTTAAGTTCATTTTATTATCTCTCACAAAGTCTTATTTATACACAAACCAACGATAAACCACGTATCTTTAATGTTTTTCGCAGATAGGTACTTTGTGGCACATTTTATAAACTTACTTATAAAATAAAACAACTTTGTTTTAACTACTTTTTATTGGTACACTTTCCCCAACCGGTTTCGACAAGAACCTTGTCATCCTCAGGGTTTATGTACTAATTATAAAACATTTAATTTTGTCTATTGTTTTTATTTTATGTATTAAATGTCAAATCAAACGTTGATTTTTTGAGTCCATTAGGTTGTATTTTATTGTTAAAAAAACACATCAGATTCAATTTTGTGACAATTGTTTCACCTAGTTATGGCATTTTCAAACAAATGTACGACGTTTTTGTGTGTTTTTTTCAACAAAAAAATACAGCTTAGTACAGATTAAAAAAATCAGTGTTTTATTTGACATTTAATACATAAAATAAAAAGGAGTTTTTCAAATTAAACGCCAAATCTGTTCTTATCGAAACAATCATTAAAAATTTCTTTCGCAAATACTTTGTTGCACATTTTATAAAGTTTACCATTAAAAAAACTGTAATGTGATCTTGGTGTTTAAACATGTTTGAATCATCGCGTGTTCATCACGACACAAGTAGAAAATTCGTTAATTTTTAAATAGGGTGTATGTGATTGAAGCTCACCGTTTGGTACGAGTATAATATTTGCCTTGCTGGATTGCCGACCGTGTGTCGCGTGATTGTAACATCGATTATGCAATGAAGTGTGACGGATTCATGCCGAGAGCGTGCTGGAGTTTATTCAGAGCAAATATATAACGAACTGTCGCCCTTTTCCATGAAATCACTCAATTATTAATGGTTCTTCAGTCGCGTTAAAACTGTACATGCGTTGGGGACTCGATCCCTTATACATATCGCTCACTCCTCTCAACAACGTCATATTTCAAAAATCGTCAATTTTCAGTTGCGTATGTGTTCAGAATGCCCAGTAAATGTACTATATCCTAGCAAAAGCGGGATATTTTAACTTAATATTTACCCGCTACAGGGCAGAAAGTATTGTTTTTGCATTTAAAGAAAAGGTATTGTTTAATTATTTTTTTAAAAACTAAATATTTTTCAAATGGAGAAAAAACTTTTACATTGTTAAAAGTTCAATAAGCGGCTTGATATTTATTTTTAATCCGCTACATGGCAGAATGTGTTTTTTTTGCATTTTGAAGAATTTTAGTTTAATTATTTTTTTAAGTATAAGTACTAAATATTTTTCAAATGGAGAAAAAACATTCAGGTTTTAGTTAAAAAGATCTCTGGACATAAAAAGTTCAATAAGTGGCTTGATATTTATTTTTAATACATTTTAGTATATTTTTAAACTTTAAAAACGATCTCCTGAAAAATCTATTTATTTTTTATTTTTTTATAAGTATATATGACGTTGTCGAAAGGAGTGAGTGATATGTAATAACGTGAAAGCTCTTCAAATAAAAATATATCATTTCGATATTTTAGAGAAAATGGTAAAAAAATACGCAGACGGTGAAAATTTTCGAGCCGTTTGCTTTTTTTAAAAACGGGATAATCGATAAAACTATGTCTCAAGCTTTCGTAGTGTGATATTTGATATTTTTGACTACGAAACTGGAGGTCCCAGGTTCGATTTTCATAAGCGTCAAAATTAAAATATGTGGTTATTCGCTCTTATATTTATTAAATATTACCCTGGACTGGTAGCTGAAGCGTAAGCTTAACATTGCATAGAAGTTCCTGATTGGCCCACACTAGATTGATTCAAATTGAATTAGCTAGAAGAAACAAAAATCCACTCAATATCTATAATCCTTGTACATAATAAGCAAGGTAAATAATAAATGCTATTTCCTATCTAAAAAAAATGCATCAGTTTGATGCAGTGCCCTATGCACCATTGGGTGCGGATAGGGGTGAGAAGAAGAAGAAAGAAAATGAAAAAGAGGAATAAAAAGAAGATGACGAAGCTGAAGAAGGACAAAAAGAAAATGAAAAAGAAGAAGAGGAAAGAGAAGGAGTAGAAGTAGAAGAAGAAGATGTGGAAAAATAAGAGGAACAAGAGGAAGATGAAAATCGTAGAAGCGGAAGACGCATAAAAAAAGATGATTATAAGGAAAATAGAAGAAGATGAAGTGCATTTTTTAACACTTGAACATGTAACAGTGATCGATCGATTCATCGAGATCTTTAGCTGGGAGTACTCTCTATACAGGGTGCGTAAGAATCCTAGACGCCTCCAGTGACGCGTGTCGCGTTATTACAGGGCGGTTCGAAAGTCGCGCACAAAGGCGATAATTGGGTAACGGGTCCCCCAACGCAGAGCGCCACCGAGGAAAATAAATATAATAATATATTAACGAAGTTGTTGGCGATACAGAAATATCGCCGGTTTAGAGCGAAAAGCTGCCAACTCCTCGAAAAACTAAGACAGATATCAGTTCTGCATTAAAAGCAATCGGATTTGTGATTTTTTTAAAAATAACTAAGATGAAAAAATTAAAAATCTATAAGATGTTTTTTTCATTATTCATTCAAGAATTCATTCTCTGAAAGAAAACAATGTAAAAGCCTAATGTATTGAAACGAAGCATGGAGTTGGCAAAAAGAACGATGAAAATATACTAAATGCAATCGATACGCGATCTCTCAGACGAATGTGCGGCAAAACAATGTAAGATAGATATTCGGATGGTAAAATTAGCAAAGATCAATCATTATTGGGGAATTAAGAAAAATGTGTTGAGATGGTTTGGGCATGTGTGAAGAAAGAACGGTATTTTTTGTTTGCAAATGTAGTCGGAAATAGACGAAGAGGAAGACTGAGGAAAACATGGCATGATCAAGTATTTCAAATACTCGGGCGTGGTCAGGTCAGAAGTCGGAACAATCGGCAGGTATGTACGTATAAGTAGATGCATGAATGGGAAAGAGGCGAAGATTGTTTTCAAAGACAGTGATGAGGTGTTCTATTCTCTCTGCTTGCCCGCGAGAAACGGCGTGATAGTTAAATAGTAAGAACTAATTCTAATATATTTTAAATAGATTAAAAGCATTGTTGACTTTGTGGTAAGGTAATATAACACGCTCCTTATCATTCATCGTTCACTTTGTACAATACCACTTTAAAAAATTAAGTGGTACAGTATTATTCAAAATGAACGACAAATTTTAATAATTTCAAATTTAAATACATTTTTCTATAGTTATTTGCATTATCGTTCTAGAACGACGTTTCAAAATTTCGAAATACGTTCGAAAATAAAAAAATTCAAATCGAATAAATTTAAAATTCGGAATGATTGTTTGTCCGAAACCCCTGGTCGGGCGCGCGTGCAGCGCGCGGGCAAAGGCGACCGGGGACTTTCCGTCCGGCATTTGAATTTGAGAAGGTTTACGTTCAGTTAGACAAATTGTTGCAATTTGATTTTTGTGAATGGAATATTAGGGGATGGTTGGAATAAGGCTGAAAGGGGGTAGAATTCCCCTCTTTTTATATTTTTGATCAATCTCGCCAAAGTACGTACAGATATATACATATTTGTACAGTATTAGATTCCAGGGATGCATTAAAAATAATATAAAACTAAGAAAATAAATCATTTTTATTTTTTTTACAATATTTTAACTGTGACTAAAAGATTTAAAGATTTATTAGATTTAGAATTGGAGATATGGAAAATATTTTTTCAATGTGGATTTTTTGTAATTCAATTTATGTTATTTTTTTCCCAGCGTCACGTGTGACTCCTCGCGCAGCCGGTCGCATATTGAATAGTATATTTGCGAGTTTCATGTGCTTACATATCGCTAACTCCTTACAACGTCATAAATCAAAAATCGTCAATTTTCAGCTGTGCATGTTTTTAACTTAATATTTAAAGAGGCATATTTTTGACTTAATATTTACCCGCTACAGGGCAGAAAGTGTTGTTTTTGCATTTTGAAGAAAATGCATTGTTTAATTATTTTTTCGAATAAACTAAATATTTTTCAAATGGAGAAAAAACATTGAGGTTTTACCTTTAAAGATCTGTTGCACAGTAAAAAGTTCAATAAGTGGCTTGATACTTATTTTTAATACATTGTATTATATTTTTAAACTATAAAAACGATCTTCTGAAAAATCACGTTTTTTGATATATGACGTTGTTGAAAGGAGTGAGAGATTTGTTAAATATTCTAAAATATAGGATATAAACCCAATTTTCCCAGCATCATTTTTAAAATATATCTGAACAAGTTCCCATATCGAAAGAAAGTAATACAATTCCTTAATACACAATTATAATACATACTTCGATATAAAAATGAAACGTCAATTCATAATGCGTCGTAAGAGTGGGCTCCGAACGAAAACCCTGTAACTGCATTTAAAAAAAAATAATGTGAAAAGTTTGACATTCGTTTCTCTTAACCCTTCACTGCATAGTGTATCAAATTTGTTTCATACCCAAAAGTTAGTGTTAAAACGTTCTTTAAAAATATAATCAACCATTCTTTGTTGTTACTGATAAGATACATTCACAACTCACGTATATAGTTCATAATTTAGCTAAAAGACGCGCTATGAACGCCAAAATAATAACTTCACTCGTCTCTCGAAGACGAACTGTCAATGCAGTCATGCAGTCATGCAGTGAAGGGTTAATCTTGATATCAATTTCTTTTATTACATTTCGACATCTCAACATAGGTGATGAAGAATATGGAAGTCTGGGTATTTGCGGGGTTTACGACTTGTCATAGGCTGGTTTCACTTTATACCCATGTAACATTCACCATTCAACCCATGATTGACAACTACAAAGCTCAATTTTTTGGAACTTCTATATATATATCACATAATTCACACAACGCGAATCGCCTCATATGTCGCTTCATGTGCGAGTACGAGTTCCAAACAATTGAGTTTGTGTGTGTTAAAATCTAATAAAAGGATTTTTACGGAGTTTTTGGTAAGGGAATGTAATTAATTATGAGTATTTTAATGTTTTAGAATTTAATAAACCCTGATGATGACAAGGTTCTTTTCGAAACCGGTCGGTTAAAGTGTACTAATAATAAAAAAGTGGTTAAAACGAAGTTGTTTAATTTTATAAACACTTTTTTTTTAAATTAAAAATATATTTTCTTAAATAAAATTTCGAGTTATCGGAGTTCATCGTGAGAGACTTGCAACAAAATCGCATTAAGCGGTTCGTACAGGGTGCGCAGAAAAAAGCCGGCAAGTTTGCGAGCGGGTAGGAATTAAATTCGTTATTCGGCGGCCGGTGCAACGGTAAAAAGCGTCGCAAAAAGTGCATTCCTGCACATCCGGCCGTACGGGGCTTGCACTTGATTAATGCGCCGTGCTTCATCAGTTGCAGTGGGCCGTGCCCACTAATTGAATTGGTAGCTCTCGGATCACCGTGTACTCGCAGCAGGGCTGCCCGGTCGATGTGATGGTCACATGACTTATGACGTCGTTGATTTTATAATGTGACCGATAG
Source organism: Brachycentrus maculatus (assembly GCF_059751285.1). Taxonomy (NCBI): domain Eukaryota; kingdom Metazoa; phylum Arthropoda; class Insecta; order Trichoptera; family Brachycentridae; genus Brachycentrus; species Brachycentrus maculatus. The sequence goes on along the minus strand of NW_028280877.1, from coordinate 662,778 downwards.
AAACACGGCGCTTTGCGGGATAAAAATAGGCTGCTTTAGCTGCCGTGCCCGGGTCCTAGGTCCCAAGTTCAACTCCCAGGGTGTTAAAATCTTAAAAATCTATGTATATCTCGGTAGTGCAATATCTCATATTTGGCAATCGGTGTAACATATCGCTCACTCCTTTCAAGAACGTCATAAATAAAAAAAACTTGATTTTTCAGGAGAACGTTTTTAAAGTTTAAAAATAAAACACAATGTATTAAAAATAAATATCAAGCCACTTATTGAACTTTTTACCGTGCAACAGATCTTTTTAGGTAAAACCTGAAGGTTTTTTCTACATTTGAAAAATATTAAATTTATTTATAAAAATAATTAAACAATACATTTTCTTCAAAATGCAAAAACAACATTTTGTGCACTGTAGCGGGTAAATATTATGTTAAAAATATGCCTCTTTTGCTGGGATATAGTACATTTTCTGGGCATTCCGAAAACATGCACAACTGAAAATTGACGATTTTTGATTTATGACGTTCTTGAAAGGAGTGAGCGATATGTCTTATATATTTTTACTTTGCTTTCAATATTCATTCAGATTTTTTCTCTTAGGCGCCCCGATATTACATCCGCTTTATTGACCTGCCTTAGAGTCTCATCACAAAGGTTGCTGGTGCTACTGATGCCAACTCCCAGATAGTTGAACTCCATTACCAGCTCAATAATTTGATTTTCGACAGCTAATTTATATCTTACTGGGTTTCTTCTTATTGTAAGACTTATTGTATTCTCTGTGGATATTATCACACTATACTTTAGAGATGTTTTTATGGAGTATATATGCGTGTGTATGTATTCATAACCCTTATACGCACCCAATGGTGCATAGGGCTCTGCATAGTATTGACGCAATGTTATCTCGATCGTTAGTTACATAAAGGCACGGTAATCACTCCTACGCTTCCAGGGCCAGTCCAAGGTAATAAATAGCACAGTGTAAAATCACAAATATTTATTTTTCACCCCCCCTGGGAAGGCGGTGTATGTATAGCTCTTCCGATACTCCATCTAAGCGTCCTTAGTCCTTTAAAGTCCTCTACTCTACTCTAAGTCCATTAAATGACCAAACCATATTCTTCTTCATCTATGTTGAGATGAAAAAAATGCCGGTAAAGATGAAACTCTGTAACTGGTCATATAAAAACAAAAGTGGAATAAGTTGTACAGTGCTTATTTTATCCTATAACATTATTGTGTTTCTTTTATTTTTTTATTTCAGATATTGACAAAAATGCAGTAAAATTTAGTCAATTCTTAATCATAAAACATCTAGCATTAACAGCAACCTCGACATTACAACAAGAAATTAGTAAATAGATAACATACATAACGTGGCGATTACATTGTAGAAATTCGATGTTATCTTTCAAATCATCTTAATCGACAAAAAACAGTCGCTCCTCGCTAGGTGTTGCCAGTCCAATAACATCAGCTGTGTTATTTCAACGCTTCATCCCGAGGGGTAATTAATAAAGAAAGGGAAGTAAGGGAGTGCCTCAGGTAAAACAAGGGCTGATTCGATCCACTGCGATGTAGGTTGACAGAAAAAAATCACCTCTAACACCGTTCCGTACAAAGAAAGATTGATCGATCCAAAACGCATCAGGGTTTTGCTGCTAAAAAAGTTATTGCACATTTTTCAGTACGGCTTGATGTTGATTGATGCAGCCAAGGAGATGCGAGTATCATCAAGCAAATAAAGCAATTTGAAATTCTGTTATAGCGTCCATGATACACGTTTGATACAATTAATAACATATTATATTATGGGCCGAGAAATGATCCTTGTGGAACACCGCTTCGAACTTTTTGCGCGGATTCCTTTGAGCGGTGACCATTTTATTAATTATCTTCGTAATTATGTCCTTGCGTATAATAATAATTTTAAAATATTTCTTTATTTGAACGCAGTGGAGTTAAATATTATATTAATGTGTCGAGTTGTGGTCCCGTGGTTAGTGTCGGCGACTCGTAAGTCAGAGTTTCTCGGTTCGAACCCACTCTACCACAATTTGATACCTATTTCTAAAAATGAGCCGCTTAGGCTCACAAAAATAGTAAGAAATTGAAATATTTGTGTAAATAATAAAAACACAAATATTTCTCTTTTTTTTTTAACCTTTTCATAGCCGCAAATAAATTACGCCGCAGTGCTCAACAGGCCAAGTATTTTTTTGAAAAAAAAAAGTTGTCTAAAGATTTTTTTTTTGTTGTTTTTACTGAATTATAATTTACTTACCAAATATTATATCCCGCATCGATTGTTAGAGTTTTATTCTTGAAGTTAAACCAGTTTCAAATTTTCAGGGTTGTCACACTAAGTCGCACACGCAAGTTTTTATTAAATTTAATATTAACACACAACTATTATTTATCAATGGAATATTTTAAAATAATAAGAAAAACACAAAAAAATTGAGCAAAATAAAAACCCCTGGCGTTCAAAACAATCGATTAAAATAATCAATATTTCAAGTGGTTTGAGTGGTAGCCCTAATGACATCTGTCAACTGTCAGCTGAAAGTGATACCGATAAATCACTTAAAAGTATTTAAAAACTTTATAAAATATTTTGTGACAACTTCAACTGATGGCAATGTATGTTCCGTTTTTGACAGATTGTCAATATGAGTTAAAACTGCGGAGTAATACGTCATCAAAAGTACTGACGAGATATCTCGTCTCTGGCCATACGGGCACTCCGCCATTTGCCGAGATATCTCGTCTCTGGCAACCATCGGGTTAAAAAAAAAATTTAAGCTAGCTCTGTAAATGGCTAGACTTCGATAAATGGTCTCAGCATAATAAAAGCTTTTTAAATCCAACAAAGATGGCAGTAGTGAACTCATATATATTGTCTCATGAGGTTGAATATACATATCGGAAATCCACAAAAATAAATGCGGTTGTCAATAATGGGTAGAATGGCGCACGTGTATAAAGTTATCACTTAACCAGCCTATGATAGATCTATAAATACCCAGACTTCCATATTTTTCTTCATCTATGTTTAGATCCCATAAAATAAAAATAAACTCATAAATGGAGAGAACCCAGATTTGGACACACTCAAAATGTTGTAAATAAACACTGTACCTATTTGAATATAAATCTAAATGAAACATCTTTTGAAAGACATCTGTCTTATCTATAACCTTAAACTAATTAGTTTAAGGTTATGGATATGTGTCTTTCAAAAGAAATGTCAGTCGAGGTACTTTGGATATTTGGCTCTATTCGCTCATGAGTTTGGCGACCGCTGACTGACCCGACCACTGACTGGCCACTTCAGCCAAAAACCGTCCCATCAAAGCGAAGCCGCTTCACTCGATAAATAAAATGATCAATCAAGGAGCGGTATCAATGCGCATGATAATTGGGGCCTCGTATCAGCCTTGACCGGGCCTCAAAAAAGCGCATTCCGCAGATATTTAAGACCTCTCTTTATATTGTTATTATTATTTTCGCGATGCATTGCGCACATGTCTGCGCATTCGGGTCGTTATATCGGGGTGTCTGCCTACAGTCGGACCGCGAAATAATTAGTTTAATTGCGTCCGTCTGTCGGAGAAAGGTATCGAGGACTCGCCTAAGTGAAAAAAGGCGCATTCCCCGGGAGCTGGCGGTGATTTTTGTCCATTTTAATTGAGGAGATGACGAAAACGGGACGACAGGGAGAAGCGTTTAATAATGAGGCGATTATAATCCCGAAGGACTCTCCTGACCCTATAAACGTAATGATATATACATATACAGTATATATATATATATATATATATATATATATATATATATATATATATATATATATATATATATATATATATATATATATATATATATATATATATATATATATATATATATATATATATATATATATATATATATATATATATATATATATATATATATATATACTCCAAACAAGGTTCCTGTATTTATCGTTTATCAAAATTGGTCAACGATGAATATGGGAATTTTGACAGCACTGAGATCGCTTACCTATGGTACATAGTAGGTAAGTCGATATTCATATCGTGGTGTGTCCCAATTTTCACATAATTTTTCTTGGACTTGGGCTTTGATCTTTCCCTTTTCCCCTTTTCCCCTTTTCCCCTTTTCCCCTTTTCCCCTTTTCCCGTTTTCCCCTTTTCCCCTTTTCTTCTTCCCGGTATTTATATTACTACATATCGCTCACTCCTTTCAAGAACGTCATAAATCAAAATTCGACAATTTTCAGTTGTGCATGTTTTCGGAATGCCCAGAAAATGTACTATATCCCAGCAAAAGAGGCATATTTTAAACTAAATATTTACCCGCTACAGGGCAAAAAGTGTTGTTTTTGCATTTTGAAGAAAAGGTACTGTTTAATTATATTTTTTAAATATACTAAATATTTTTCAAATGGAGAAAACACCTTCAGGTTTTACTTAAAAAGATCTATTGTAAGGTCAAAAGTTCAATAAGTGGCTTAGTATGTATTTTTAATACTTTGTATTATTTACAACATTTTGAGTGTGTCCAAATACTTGTTCACAAAATCTGGATTATCTCCAATTACAGGAGTTATTTTCATATTATTTTTTGACATTTCATCTTTGATGAAATGTCAAAAAATAATACTTTGTATTATATTTTTAAACTTTAAAAACGTTCTCCTGAAAAATCAAGTTTTTTTGATTTATGACGTTCTTGAAAGGAGTGAGCGATATGTGAGTATTATAAAATGCATGGATGTAAATTAAAAATATATATAATAATAAACCTATAATTCACAATATAATAATGACCTCTCCCCTTTTGCCTATGTTCCCATTGATAAAAAAAATAAACAATAAAAATAGAAACAGGTCATCTTCATCACCTTGTACATAATAAATAACTCCCAAAATTAAAAAAAAAAACTAATAAAAAACCCTGTTCATCATTCAACGTCCCAAGGACACAACTCCAACTCGGCATAGTTTCACATACGGTGTTTGAAAATGACGCGGAATGCATCGAAACAGGTGTCACAATAGATTTTAAGAAATATGGCTATTTACCAAGTAAAACTTATATAAAAAATTGATAAAAATTACCACAAAGTGACTCTGAGTCCAATCAACTAATAAAACGATAAAATTTTGAGTGTGTCCAAATACTTGTTCACAAAATTTGGATTATCTCCAATTACAGGAGTTATTTTCATATTATTTTTTGACATCTCACCCAAGATGAAGAAGAATAAGAAGAATATTTAAGTATTTATTTATTTTATACAAGTATTTGGATACACACTGAAAATGTGGTAAATAAATTATCTGGTCAAATTATAAGCTTAAATAATAAAAATGAAAATGGTATTTTCTGGCGTTTCTCATGTGTGTGATTATAATCCAGGATTCGGGCCTCACATACTAATATAAGAGTTTCTGCTCAGTAAAAAAAGCTTCTTTTCATCTCACCAATAGATGTCTCTAGTAAAGTTCTAGTGATTCAAGAACAAGGTTTCTAAATTGGTTCATATATATAGAACTTCCAAGAATTTGAGTAGTGTGGTTGTCAATAATGGGTGGAATTGGTGAATGTTACACGTGTGTAAAGTGATAACTTAAACCAGCCTATGACGGTCGTCAGCCCCGTAAATGCCCAGACTTCCATATTCTTCTTCATCTTTCATGAGATGTCAAAAATAATGAAATAATAATTAATAATGCAATTCCAGTCCAGAAGTATTATTTCGCAAACAACATATTTCTTTCACGCGATTTTTATCTGAAATGGATCTGATTTCATTTCTATATGAGTTAATTTCCTGTGGAGGTTGGTCCAAGAGCGATTATTCTCACGGGAGATTTATATTACTTTATATTACATGCATTGTAGCTGTACAGGGTACTAGTATTGGCAACTCTTTGCACGCACGTCATCGTCTGCGCAGGGTGCAAGGTGCCCATGAAAATGCTCTACGTTATTTATTTCTGCATTCATAGGGTGGTTCAGCATAGGATAACACATGGAAATCAAATATTAAAACAACGTATTTCGATGCATTCCGCATCATTTTCATACACCGTATGTGAAGGTTAGTCTAAATTTTAGTGTTGTGTCCTTGGGGACGTTGTAGGCTTAAGAGGGGGTATTGTTTTTTTAGCTGTTTTTTAAAATATTTTTAACAAAAGAAATTCTTTTATTTGTATGTAAGGTTCGAATCTTGGATTATATTTACAAACTTGAGAGACATTAGAAAATACTATTTTCATTTTTTATTCAAGCTTACAATTAGAACAGTCATTTTATTACAATATTTCGAGTGAGTCCAAGTACTTGTTCACAAATCTGGATTAGTTAATATATGATAGATTTATATTATCCACTGACACTTCGTGATGGAATTGCATTTTTAATATATTATTAGATTAAAACCAATAATTTTAGCTTTTCCACTTTATTTTTATTTGACCAGCGACCGGGTTTCGTCGTTACCGACATCATCAGACTGGTTGATGATCACCAGTCTGATGATGTCGGTAACGACGAAACCCGGTAGCTGGTCAAATAAAAATAAAATGGAAAAGCTAAAAATATTGGTTTTAATCTAATAATATATTAGTTAATATATGAATTAATTAATATATCTAGAATGATTAAAGAAAACACTTGTTTGTATACCACTTTGAGTTTTATTAAACTACTATTAGTTTTAACTAGTAGTCTTAATTAAACTCAAAGTGATATAAAAATAAGTGTTTTCTTTAATCATTGTAACATGTCTTACCACAATACTAATGCCGAAACAATGAATAAAATATATCTATAAATTCCAAGAATTTGAGTAGTGTGGTTGTCGATAATGGGTAGAATTGGTGAATGTTACACGTGTGTAAAGTGATCACTTAAACAAGCCTATGACGGTCGTAAGCCCCTTAAATGACCAGACTTCCATATTCCTCTTCATTTATGTTGAGATGTCAAAAAATAATATGAAAAATAACTCCTATAATGGAGAATAGTCCAGATTTGTGAACAAGTATTTGGACTCACTCAAAATGTTGTAAAGAATTCATGTTCCCTGATTCTTGATTTGAATATTTGCACTCTGTTCTTTAGATTTGTGTCCCAAATAAGCTTTTACAAAGTTTTAGCGTTGTAAGTTGATACAGCCCTATTAAAAGCGCAATTATACCAACCCTTTTCGGATCCTTCAATTAACCTTATATTAAAATTTATTAATACATGTCGTTAATAACCGGCCAGTCCCTTCGGTAAGATGTTAAGACAAATACAATTATTTATGAGTATCACCATCGCGCTCATAAAACAGGAGTAGCAATAAAACTGCAGGCTATACGTACTCGCATATGCATAATCGTTAAGAAAAATCAGTAACGAGGATTGCTACTGCACGCAGGTCTTCAGCAAACATTGATCCATTTAAATAAATTAATAACTTAATATGCAGAAACCTGCTCTCGACCCTTAACACGTACTAACATATAATCGGGGCTATTCTCTAACGCAACAAAAATATAACAAAACGTAACTTTATTATTAGAGAACTTCAAATTTCGTGTAATTAAAAAAATACTATTTTTTTACATCTCATCAAAGATGAAGTAGAATATGGAAGTCTGGGACGACGACCGTCATAGGCTGGTTTAAATGATCACTTAACACACGTGTAACATTCACCTCTACCCATTGATTATAACCAGACTACTCAAATTCTTGGAAGTTGTATTTATGTGAACCTATTTTGAAACATTATTCTTGAATCACTAGAACTTCACTAGAGACGGTTGTCAGCCCCGTAAATGCCCAGACTTCCATACTCTTCTTTATCTTTGATGAGATGTAAAAAAATAATATGAAATTAACTCCTGTAATTGGAGATAATCCAGATTTTATGAACAAGTATTTGGACACTTTCAACATGTTGTAAAAAAAATACTACTTGTTTTTTGACGATGCTTTGTGGCACATTCAGTAAACTTTAGACGATAAAAAAAATATTGTCATTTCAACATAGATGAAGAAGAATATGAAAGTATTGGTATTTACATTACTATTTATCATTAGAATCCTAACTGTCCATCAAACCTCCTCCCGTCTACCCTCTGATTGCAAATATATAAGCTATATATGGTATCAAACGTTTTGATCAATATCACTTGTCTGTTTTTGCTTTTTAGCAATAGGCTCGCCAATGTACTTATTTCTTTTTGGGTAATATATTCAAAATGAAACACGGTTACTGGATTGAATTCTACTTTTATTTATGTACATATATATGATAATATGTGACGGGTTTCGTCTTATTAAGACATTATCAAACACTGTGTTTGATAACCCCCTCTTCATCCTTCAACGTCCCAAGAATACAATCCGAAAATTTACAAGACTTAGCTTCACATACTGTGTTTGAAAATGATGAGGAATGCATCGAAACACGTGTCATAATAGATTTAAAGAAATAGTGGTATTTACTAACTTAAGTTTAAATTCAATAAAGATAAAATTAACTTAAATTAAATAGTCATTGGAGACTGTTAGGGTCAGCTCTCTTCGTCCTAGGCCGTCCCTTCGAATCAGGTCCCTTCGAATGGTCTTCCTCTAGATGTCTTTCGAGGAGTAGTATTTACCAAGTGAAGATTTAAATTGAAGTTAAATTTTTAAATAGTGTTGAGAATAGACCCCTCGCGCGGAAAGAACTCTGTGTTATAAGAAAGTGCAGAATTCACGATCGCGAACTTAACTGCCGCTTCATATAGGGTGTAAGTAAAAATACACACTTAAAACACCCTGTATAAATAAATTAGCGAAATCACGAAATGCCTGTATAAAATACTTAAAAAATGGTGCGTGGACGGAATGCGATTTATTATCACAGATAATGAGATAATATAACACAATGAACTCATTTGCGTTATGTGAACTATTTTTTAAAAAATAAATTAAATATCTAACTGCCACGCCGTTTCCCCGCAGGGGTAGACAGAGAGAATAGAACAGTCTGATGATGTCGGTAACGACGAAACCCGGTCACTCGTCAAATAAAACATACATATGTGGAAAAACTAAATGGTTGATATTTCTCAAGAAAACTAGAGTGGAAGTTTGGTACCGACATTTTTTGGTGGAACTTCAATTAACTTATTAACCATTACACCGCTTCACCGCAGTGGTAGGCAGAGAGAATAGAACGCCACACCAATCTGTCTTTGCGCACAATCTTCGAATTCTCAACATACACACATCTTTTCATACATACACGCCGATTATTCTGACTGCTGACTTAAGCACTTTCAAGTACATATTTGAAATACTTGATCACGCTAAGTTTTCCTCGGTCTTCCTCTGCTTCTATTGCCAACTGAATTCACCTCATATATTCGTTTCACCTTTCGTTCCTCATTCGTTCCACATGTCCAAACCATCCCAAAACACCTTTATTCACTTTATAAATAATTTAATAAGTATTAATATTGATTATATAATAAATATGAGGAGATACATAATTGTGGAAGAAGCGAAGAATGTTTGCAAAGAGAGAGTGGTGTGGCGTTCTATACTCTTTGCCTACCCCTGCGGAGAAGCGGTGTAAAATTTAGGTATTTTTTTACGAATGTCTTCAAACCTACATCAATTCTTGATCATTTAAAACCTATATATAATTTTGACAAATTTTGTAGATTATTATTTATGGAAATAAAACACTATATATGATTCTACTATTGACCATGCAATTGTGCATAGGGCACTCCATAAAATTTATGCAATTCAATTTGATAGAATCTTTTTAATATATGAAGCAAAGTGATCAGTTATGTGTTTCTGATACCATAATTTACTTCAGTTGAGTTGTGTTTCGAATTACGAATCATTCGTTATACGAAACCCGTCGACAAACGTGTTAAAATCGTTCGCCGAGGCGATAACCCTTACACGTGTTTATTTTAAATTAAACTTTTTTTTAAGATCAATAATTCAGTTTTATCGAATAAAATTGGTAATTTTATCGCATTTTTCATAAAAGACCACATTTAAAATCCACTTATGCACGAATGTTTATTAAATTTTATTCGCCCGACATTTTTCAATACTGTCAATCATGTTTTTATTCAATGCTGCCATTTCGCTTCATCTCGTCATAATTTAACGAGAGTGAGTGTGATACGAGAGCGTTCACGTAATTTACAAGACACCTGTTACAAAAAGTAGCTCGATATATTATAAAAATATTATTTGATTCATATTGTCGTTTATGTTTGAAATTTTTGAATCGACACGTCCTACGGTTAGTGTTGGATCTTAAATAATAATCAAAAAACACAAAATAAGTTTTGTAACATTTTAAGTGTGTCCAAATACTTGTTCACAAATCTGGATTATCTCCACTATATACGAGTATGTTAAAAATAACTCCTAAATAAATAAAATAACTGGTCAAATTACCTTCTTAAAAACCCTTATCCACACCCCAATGGTGCATTGGGCACTGCGTCATATAAACGCATTGTTATCTTGATCGTTAGCACATGAAGGAAAGGTGATCAGCTCTCCGCTTCAGCTACCAGTCCAGGGTACTATTGAATAAATATTAGAGTGAAAATTTCACTTATATTTATTTTACCCCCCCCTCTGGGAATGGAAACCGGGACTTCCAGAACGGTAGCCGAGCATACTGACCATTTCACCACGGAGGCGGATTATAAGCCACACAATTTAAAAAAAATCATGGTTACAATATTCAGTTTCAATTATGTCAATTTAATCCTAGATTCGGATATTACCCTAGAATGGTCCCTAAAGCGCAGGAGTGATCACCTTGACTTCATATAAGTAAAGATAACACTACTTCGACAAGATGCAGTGCCCTATGCACCATTGTGTGCAGATAAGGGTTTGCAAGAGTGAAGTTAATATTGAATAAACAGATTTTTGTGCAAATTTTGTTTTATTGTATTTCTTTTAAGATGCTGTATCTGTCTCTCATGCTAAATATCTCTTATTCTTTATTTCTTAAGAAGTTTTACCTCTATCGCGTATACGGCTGTCCAAACTTAAAACATAGTAAGGGACCTTTTTTGTAGTACGTTTTTTTTTGCATTTTTGGACTAAGTAGAATCTACTTAGTCCATAAATGCAAAAAAAACGTACTACAAAAAAATGTCCCTTACTGTGTTTTGAGTTTGTATACGGTGCTACACTCATTTCGTAAAATTCGCAAAAAATATCTATACTTGCATATGTTACATTTATGTTACGTTTTTCATGAGCAATTTTATGCGCTCGTTTGACTGCATTGAATTCATTTCAAAATTCAGACCGACAAGTCCAGAGCCGCCTCTCTTATACGCGACGCATTATCGCAATAAATTGACAATAAAGGTGAAGTCATTTCTTTATGGCGAGCAACACCACACTCTTCAGGGGGCAAGACGCACCTGCTTTTTACAAACTAAATATTTGCATATCACGAATCGCCACTGAGATTTTCGGCCGAACGTTCCATAGGTACATACTACAATATAAATTATTATTCCTCTTCAAACCCTTATCAAACCCTTATATGAATATAACTCCTGTAATCGGAGATAATCCAGATTTTGTGAACAAGTATTTGGACACACTCAAAATGTTGTAAATATATTCGTAATCGCACATACATGTATGAAGACTCGAATATGTTTTTCCTGCACTTTCTAACCCAGCATGTGATTTATTGATTTTGTTTTGATAGAGTTACCAATGCCGATGGCTTCATTGGAATATATTAATTAAAGTATAATTATTAGACATTCATTCGTAATATGAGCCCTCACAAAAGAAATTCGGAATGCTATCATCAGGGGGCAGACATCTTGTCGCTCACTCCTTTCAACAACGTCATATATCAAAAAACTTGATTTTTCAGGAGATCGATTAAAGTTTAAAAATATAATAAAACGTACCTATTAAAAATAAATATCAAGGCACTTATTGAACTTTTTACTGTGCAACAGATCTTTTAAGGTAAAACCTGAAGGTTTTTCTCTATTTGAAAAATATTTTGTATATTTAAAAAAATAATGAACAAACACCTTTTCTTCAAAATGCAAAAACAACACATTCTGCCCTGTAGCGGGTAAATATTACGTTCAAAATATGCCGCTTTTGCTGGGATATAGTACATTTTATGGGCATTCTGAAAACATGCACAACTAAAAATTGACGAATTATGATATACGACGTTTTTGAAAGGAGTGAGCGATGTATGGTATGCTCATGTTGTAACGTTCAGTCCAAAACTCATCAGCCAACTGAGCCAAATATCCACAGTACAACGATTCGAGATTCTTTTGAGAGCCAATTTTTTTAATGAACTTAATCAGCTTAAAATTCAACGAACGAATTATGGGCAAAACTAGGTATGGCGTTCTATTCGCACATTCGTCGAGGGGTCGCATTTTGACTGCTTTCAGTTTACTTTCATCCTTCTTTTAACTATTATAACCACAAAATATAAAGACTAACATGATAAGAGATAACATGATAACATGATATTATTATACAGACAACAACATGATAACATGATATTATTATAATAACATCATGTTATTATGATAATAACAATAATAATAACAATAATATCAATAATAACAATTATAACAATAATATCATGTTATTATGATAACATGGTAACATGATATTATTATATTATTATACAGACCTGAATGATGGAAGTTTAACTTCTGAAACATGTAGTCTATAATATAACTCAAGTGGTAAAAATCAAGTGTTTTCTTTAATCATTGTAACATGATAAGAGCATGTAAATAATTATTTCCAGATTATTTAATATAATACGTACACAAATTCGATCCACCAATTTTCTCGTTTGGACAGTGAGTGACTTGCAATTTCATACCTGTAACAATAAAAATGGAGATTTTAGTGAGAAGTTCATCTAGGATTTTATTACACTACATTATTATGTATGTTATTTAGACAGAAAATTGCATTCACAAAAATGTGTCGAGGTCACCTAGGACATGCCGTCGAAACATATTTTCTTTCTTACACCATAAATTATTCGGTCTTCTTCTAGACTCTATATGTCTTTCGAAGAATATCCATGGCAATTACCTGGTTCACAATATAGTGAGATGAGAGAAGCTTTTATAAAGTAGAAACTCTTTCATTTGTTTGTGAGGTCCGAATCCTGGATTATATTCACATACTCGAGAAACGCTAGAAAATATCCTTTAATTTTTTTATGTTTTGCTTGTAATTTGACCAGTCAATTTATTTACAACATTTTGAGTGTGTCCAGATACTTAAATAATATTAAAAAAAATAATTCCTCATTGGAGATGATCCAGAATTGTGAAAAAAAAATTAAAAGATATATGTGTGATTCTTTATTTATTTATAAAAATATTTCAAATTTACACCATTTCTGTGAGCCTAAGCAGCTCATTATTAGAAATATTTATCAAATTGTGGTAGAGTGGATTCGAACCGAGAAACTCTGACTCAAGAGTCCGCGGCACTAACCACGGGACCACAACCCGACACACACTCAAAATGTTGTAGTCGTGTTTACATTAATAAACTAAAAAAAAGCGATCTTACACATTTAGGTACGCCCAGGCTTTTACGAATACGTGAACTATGATTTTTTTTGTGACAGAGTATGAATATATTTCAGTTTTTAGTAGCGATTATTTCATTGCGATTATTATTTCAGTAGCGATACGTCCCTAAATTTTTTTTTTTTTTAGTATTTTTATTATTATTATTTGGGTTAACAACAGAAACATACGTGAAACAAAACATTAAAAGATATACATTAAACAAGCCAATTATAGTTAACCGCAGAAACATAAAGATTAGTACAAAATATTTTGTGTAGATAGATATAGCAAATAAACACGTATTTAAACGAGGGAAAATGTGTGTAAGAGGGTTTGTGTGTGTCTGTGTGTGTGTGTGTGTGTGTGATGTTGATTCTAGTAGGGACATACATACAATGCAGAGAAGCATAGTTTTAAAAGATCCTGAGAGGACAATATGCTCACCATTCGACTTTTCAACACAGATTTTCCGCAATTGAAAATGTCAACGTGGCTAAAACATGAGTTGTACTCACTAGCCATTCGAAACATAGGTGAACTCTGCGCATAATTAGTTCGAAGGACAGGTACTCTGAATAAAGATTGCGCTTTAGTTCAATGAGACTACAAAAGAGAAACTAAATTACAAAACAACCCTTGCAAATCCCCCAGTCTGGGATATGAAGATAAATAATTCCGCCCTTATATCTGAAGGAGCAAAAGCAATCTACCTTAAGAACCGTCCAGTTGTAATTAAACATTTATTGCAACCGCGTGAAACGAAGGCGCAAATCCCTGCAAAGCTGCCAAGGATTAAGGGTCAGTTGAGGGAAGCTTTAAGGGATGATTGTTTTGTGATTTTACCCGGAGCTGTTGTAAAGGGTAGAGGCGATTCTCATGCATTTTGTATAAATTTAATGCTGCATTGCAACTTCAACAAGACATAATTATATTTAACTTGTGATTAGGGTTTTAAATATATCGTAGTCGTACAGGAGAAAGTGACTAACTATCAAAACATAAAATGTTCAGGAGGGCCATTTAAATCACTTTTGCTTGGCAAGAAAATAAACATCAATGCAGTTAGTCATTTTAACAAGCCAATATGTTATACTTCCAAGTAAAAATCCTTCGGGATTTTTTTCAGGGTAATATTAAGCTAGTAAGATATCAAATAGTCAATGATCACGTTTTTGTAAAAAATGTCACTTTCTCCTGTACGACTACGATATACGGATATATATATATATATATATATATATATATATATATATATATATATATATATATATATATATATATATATATATATATATATATATATACAAATATATGTAACGTCATAACTTTAAAGAGTGAGCTATATGTGGAAAAAACTATCAAATATAGTTGTCATTATTTTATTTTATTTTCTGAGTGCAAGACCAAGATATGCGCGTTGCCTCTTTTTGTTCAGTTTCCTCTCCCCCGCCGGTCGTCAGGCGGCCGGTAGCCCCGGCAATTAAATGTAATTTACTCCTCATTACGTGTAACGCGGGAGGAATGCTTCCGTCCGCAGATAGAGCCATCTGGAATTCCAACCACCCTCCCGGTCGGCGTGAAGCGGAAGGACGGGCGTCCAGCGCCGGTACACGCAACCCTCGCGAGCAACAATGCGAGCAAGGGCACCTAACATACGTGTGTTTTGGGATGCTAAGGTAGAATATTGAACAGATATTTGGTAGAAATATTAACAAAATTAAGCAATCACGTCACAATGTGCTAAAGGTACAGAATATATTGTAGTCGTACAGGAGAAAGTGTCCAACTACCAAAACGTAAAATTGTTGGCTAATATATCCAAAATAAAACAAGGTTTTGTTCGATTGAATTCTTCATTATTTATGTATATCTTAATACGTGACGAGTTTCGTCTTCTTGGGACATTATCAAACAATCCAATTCATGACTCCATATGACAATATCAAACACCCCGATTCAATATGGAATTCTACCAATTGTCTGCAGTTACAATAAATAAAAAACGTAAAATGTTCTGGAGGGCCCATTTAAGTCACTTTTGTTTGGCAAGAAAATGAACATCAATGCAGTTAGTCATTTTTACCAAGTCAATATATTATACTTCCAAGTTTAAAATCCTTTGGGATTTTTTCTGGGCAATATTAAGCTAGTAAGATGTCAAATAGTCAATAATCACGTTTTTGTAAAACAATGCACTTGGTCACTTTCTCCTGTATGACTACGATATACATTACAATATAGAACATTCTTAGGACCTTTTTGTAACGTATTTGATGATCAAAGTAGAATATTAAGTAAATATTCTAACTGAAATTAGTTTCTCAAATGAGGGAAACATTTATAAATATAATTTGCACGTAACAGTAGGATATAATACTTTTTTCAAAGAACATTTTCGGGACCTTTTTTGTTTAAAATTAATATTCTAACGAATGCGGAATTATTACCAAAAAAAACCTTTTCAGGACCTTTTTTTATAAAATGTGCGATGACCAAAGTACTACAGAACATTGCAACTACAAAAAATATAGACAGCGGTGTTAAAATAATACAATTTACCGCGAGCGGAGAGAAATTGAGCACATAGCAACAGTCGGTAATGAAAACAATAAAATTTATCGCTTCATAAAGATGCCCACTAGTTTTATTGCGAGTATGCGATTATAATAACGCCGGATCGCCAATACGCGCAAGGAACACGCAAACTTGCGCAAACATGTATTTTTTTACATCTTTACAACGTGGCTGAATTGCACAATAAATTCACCTTAATAGGGCACCAGAATGTAACATCTCGACCACTTTTTTGGCACATCAGTGCACTTGACGTATATTCAAATAAATTATTCAATAAAACTTTAAGGACCGAGCACTCAAAGGGTTAAGTAATTGGAGCAAAACATACAGATCGTCTCAATATAAAATTAAATTTATTTTGTTACATTTTCAATTTGAGTTTTACTCGGTAAATACCACTATGCGTTTCTTAAGGCCCAGTATTCGATATGTCGCGACTTAATTCTCTCGAAACCCAGGTAATATTTTATGTAATTGATTTTTTTCTTAAAATACAGTTTTTGTATTAAATGAAAAAATATACCGCCGAAGAGGTAACACGTTTTTCCACGCCCGATTTTTTTAGAGAATATATATTGGATTTTATTTTTTTAGAATTTTAAATATATTTTTTAGCATTTTTTAAAACCCTTCCTTAACTCTTTCCTTTTCAAAACAATGTATTTATTTCAGAGAAAAACTTATTTTTTCAACACAAAAACGGTATTTTAAGAAAAAAAACAATTAAATCAAATGTTACCTGGGTTTAAAGAAAATTAAGTTACGACTTATCGTATGCTGGGCCTTAATGGAGAAAAACCCCAACACAGTCAAAATGTTGTGAAAATTTTAAATATGTATATGTATTCTTATGATACACAAATATTTCGATTTAATGATTTTTTCAGGTAAGCGGTTTATGTTTGAAATCGGGTGTGAATCGAACCTAGAGTCTCTGACTCAAAGTCCACGACACTTCTTCTTCCTGGCTCCATCCCAAGTTATCATCTTCCTAGACTGTTGGGGTCAGCTCTCCTCGTCCTCAGGTTTTAGGTCTTTCTATCATGGACACTGTCACCTAGGCCATGCCTTTGAATCATGTTCTCTTTCTGCAGCATCCATGAATTTTTTGGTCTTCCTCTAGATGTCTTTCGAGGAAGATCCACGACGATTGCCTGGTTCACAATATGATCAGGTTCTCTGCGTCCTATGTGCCCATACCATCTCAATTGCCTTTCCTCTACCTTACTATTGATGTCTGTTACAACCAGGCTTGTTTGGTAATATATCCAAAATTACACACGGTTATTGGATGGAATTCTACTTTATTTACATATATGATATGTGACGCGTTTCGTCTTATTACGACATTATGAAACACTTACTCATGTCGCTCACTCCTTTCAAGAACGTCATAAATCAAAAATCGTCAATTTTCAGTTGTGCATATTTTCGGAATGCCCAGAAAATGAACTATATCCTAGCAAAAGCGGCATATTTTTAACTTAATATTTACCTACTACAGGGCAGAAAGTGTTGTTTTTGCATTTTGAAGAAAAGGTATTGTTTAGTTATTTTTTTAAATATCCTTAATATTTTTCAAATGGAGAAAAAACCTTCAGGTTTTACCTTAAAAGATGTGTTGCACGTAAAAAGTTAAAAAAGTAACTTAATATTTATTTTTAATACATTGTATTATATTTTTAAACTTTAAAAACGTTCTCCTGAAAAATCATGTTTTTTTATTTATGACGTTCTTGAAAGGAGTGAGCGATGTGTCTTAATAAGACGAAACGCGTCACATATCACGTATGTAAATAAAGTAGAATTCAATCCAATAACCGTGTTTAATTTTGGATATAGGTATTACCCAACAATTCAATATGGAATTCTACCAACTGTCTGCAGTTACAATAAACAACCAGGCTTATTTCGTCTCTAAGGGACACTCCAGCTGACCATCTGAGCATTCGCTCTTCAGTAGTTTCTAGTTGTCTATAGTATGAATTATACATCGTCCAGCATTCAAATTCCACGTCACTAACCGCAAGTAGATACTATTTATTAAATATTAATTGAACTGGCCTCTTTAAACATAATTATAGTAACTACCTTGCGACGGTTAGTGAAGTTGTCATTCGCCAAACAATTGTAATTAAAACGTTTCAATTAAAGTATGTGAAATATGAAATACTCCACTAACTGTTCGACATTATCCGAATTAATATTCATACCAGCACCCGTTTGGGTAACAATTTAATTAATCGGTTAATTATTTTTAAATAAAATAATAATTGAAAATAATCATCTTCCATATGTCTTGCAATTTTTCCCAACACATCAAAAGAACGTTGATATGTTATGTACGCATATATGGACCCAAATGGTGCATAGGGCACTTTTTGTGTCTACATAAAGCAAGGTGATCAAATCCATGGATATAGGAGTGCGGCAAAATGTACTCGTATAATGATGTTCGAATAGTGAAACTAGGAATGAATGCATGGCTGAGATTATCGAAAAAATTAGGAAAGGTGTGTTGAGATAGTTTGGGCATGTGAATCGAATGATCGAGGGAAGAATATTAAAACAAATGTTATGAGGTGAATGTAGTTTGAAATATTAGCAGATGAAGACCGTGGAAAACTTGGCATAAAGCGCCAAGTTTTGCGTGGCCGGTAAGTTGTTGGTTCTTCTGATTCTTTCTGGGGCATAAAGTTTTGACAGTATAAAATATTATTTCGAATTTTATAAGCCTCACACCAGTCTGATAATGTCGGTTACGACTAAACCCGGTTGCTGGTCGAATAAAATTTATGTGGAAAAAATTACACAGTTCTTTTTTATTATAAACAATGCAGTTCCACCAAAGAATGTCAATACAAAACTTTAATAAAATAATTTGGTGACTGTTAGGGTAGGAACAGTAGAAACAATGCATTAAGACGTATAGTATTTTTTTGTTAACTAACTAACCATCACGCCGCTTCCCGCTGGGGTAGGCAGAGAGAATAGAACGCCACACCACTCTGTCTTTGCAAACACTCTTCGCCTCTTCCACGTTCATGCATCTCCTCATACGACAAACATTTCGACTCCTAACCTGACCGCTTTCAAGTATTTGGCATACCTGATCGTGCCAAGTTTTTCTCGGTCTTCCTCTGCTCCTTTTTACAATTACATTCGCCTCATAAATTTGTTTTACCGTTCTTTTCTCACTCTTTCGTTCTACATGATCAAACCGTCTCAACGCACCTTTCTTAATTTTATCGATAATGCTTATCTCAGCTTTGCATTCCTTCCTTGTTTCACTAATCGAACATTTTTTTAAATGTGAAAATCGTCTCAAAATAGTCTGAAATTCTCGATCGGTATCTACTCATTTGTGTACATCATTTTTTTTCTAATGCTGTTTTTGCTGGTGGTAATTATTGCCCAGATATAGCTCTCAACTTTTTTGGTCGTTGAACAAAATTAATATATTCCGTAAATGAATACATGTAGTATAATAGACGTGTGATTACAGTATAAAAATAAATTATAACACATATAAAGTGTAATTATGCAAATGAAGCTGTAATTGGAGCAATATCACTGATCTTATCACAGATCTTAAAATTGTACGAAATCTCTTTCAATCTCTGAATGCTACACACAACATATCTATAAATTCATATGTGGGTACATATTGTGGGTCGGTATTTATCTATTACAGCTATCCGAAGGTTTACCGACGTTCAGTCTGGATGAACGACAGACATAAAAAAATGAATTAGCCTGCGTTTTATTTCGATTCTAACATAGCATTTGGCGCAGAGCTACAGAAATCGAGCAGTAAGAGAATTTTCTTCTTCTGTGTGTGTCATGTCAGATCCCGATGACTTCGACTATATGTACCCTGGACTGGTATCTGAAGCGCAGAATACCTTTCGTTCATGTAAGTAACGATAAAGATAACACAACGTCAATATGTTGCAGTGCTCTATGCCTCATTGGATGAAAAAAGGTTAAGAAAGGGATACGTATATATATATATATATATATATATATATATATATATATATATATATATATATATATATATATATATATATATATATATATATATATATATATATACATATATGTTATGAATACTTAATGCTTTACTTTTTTATTATTTCATAATCAAGTTTACTCATTTTGTTGAGTTGTAAGATAATATTTTTTTACATTTTATTATTAATTATATGTATTACGGCTCTTTAGGCATAGCCTGGCTTGAGTTTTTAGTTTATCTTACAGATTATCATTTATCTTACATTAAGATGTATAGTTTATCTTACAGATCAGTGAAATATTTAAACTCGAAATTCGAAGTTCATCTCTAGCTCAAATATCGTTTTTACAACTTACAGCTCTTCATTCCGATTTCCTCGTCCCCGTGTCGGCTACCCCGCACATACGCGGCTGCATACATACGTACTCGTATAATCTCGTCTCCCTTTGAACGTGTTAATTAACAAATTATGAAATACCCGGCGGTCAGATCAAATGAAGATGAATGGTATTAATTGTTCAGCATTTCCTATACGACTATTAAAATGTCACAGAGAGATTTATGATAAAGCTGGCTACTTGTTCGAGAAAACGTTGCGCATAAAAAGATTCTGGCAGAGTGTTTTAAAATGACCTGTTTATAAGGATTGGTTTTTTATAATGAAGAGATGAGGCGTAGGACGCAGCAAATATTGGTCACAACTGTCGTCAAGAAAAGGCGATTCAGTTGGCTTGGCTATTACTCCTTACTCCTTACTCCGCATGCCTCCAAAGAGCCTCCATCAAGCTTGCCTATTTTACAAAGCATCAGGTTCTAGACGACCACTGCTGGCAATTCGTCGGCAGTTCTCATCTGAACTTCAAGACGCAGAACTGACTTGGGAGGATGCAAGGGAGCTTGCGACCGAAGAGGAAATATTACTTAATTATGACAAAGTCATAATACACAAAAACTTGAAAATTTTTATTTGCAGTATGAATAGGTCAGCAAAAATACACTTTTCAGAAAAATTTTTTTTAATGGAATGTAGGAAACACATGGATTCAATGTTGATGGAATACATTTTGTTAAAATAATAATCAGATTTTTTTTAATGTCGCTTTAGTGATTTTTTTACTGACATGTTATTTTTATAAATATCCATACATTATATATTTATTGCATCCATACATATTCAGGGGGTGGTTCTTCAAATAAAACTTTAAAAAATGTAATTAAAAAAATCATATTTAACTTTCGGCAAAATTCGCTTGTAACTAAAAGTTAAGTGAAATTTGATCTTTCAAAATATTTATTGTATGTATTAAAATTTTGCAAAAGTAAATTTTTTTGTATGAAAGTGTTCTCAAATGTGATACAAGTAGGTACCTACATACCACATTCAATTTTTCCTTTATAAATCAAGGTTAGAACTCATCTGGTGATGAACGCCCTACAGAAACAAGAAAGCAACACTAAATAATGGAGCTTCTTGTTTACAATAGAAAGATAAACCATGAAAATGAAAGCCCGTCATCGTTTCCCGCCACAGACAAATAATGGACAATCATAGATACGGACCACAGACAATGGGCGCGTATTTTGACAGATTGTTTTCGCGGTGAAGTGTTGCCACTTCATTTTCCCCACTTTGGGGAATCCGCTTCCATTGTTTTCTCAATTCCCGATATCGGATCCGATAACTAGATGTTGATTGTATAAGTACTCTCGAAAACAATGAAAAACGGCTTCGGAGGGTGAAAGTTTAGGAATAATGGAATAATGACAGGAAAAAAATACTTTTCCGAAGGAATTCGATTGGCACTTTTGGAGTTACAAAAGCGTGACGTTCTAATTGAAGGGTTTAGACTGTACTTCAATCCAAACAAACGGAACAGTGCTTGATTGCACATTTTGTGAATAGAATATGTGCAGTCAATAAATTCCAATAGGATAATTGATGTAAATGTGTAAAATTAAATTGATTTGATATTTTCATGTGTTTCCTAGTATGTGGAAAAATTCAGAAAATAATCGGATATTTTCACATCTCAACAAAGATGAAGAAAAATATAGAAATCTGGTCGTAGGCTGGTTAAGTGATGACTTTGCACACGTGTAACATTATTTATTTTACCCATGATTGACAACCACTCTACTTTTATTCTATTTCTCTTGGTACCATAAACTAAGCTAGGATACAAAATGTCGAACCCTTTTCTAGTGGAACGGAAGGCCTGTTAACATGTTATAGTCAACAGTCTGTATAGTCAACAGTCCGGCTTTTCCTAAGGAGTTTGACGTGGTTTCCTCCCAACAATGAGCATGTTCCTGATTGGCCCACACTAGTTTATACTTCCTATACCCAACACAGATTTAAATAAAAACATGTTTTTAGCGAGAAGAAACAAAAATCCACTAATTGATCTACAAACTTTGCACATAATAAGCGATGTAAATAATAAATGCAACTCCTATCTAAAGAAAAAAACACTAATCAATTTTTGGAAGTCATACATATATTATCAATTTTGTAATGTTCCATGATTGAGTTCATAAAAAGCCATCTATGATTGTATTTAGATTCTTTTTATTTAGCAGACACCTTATTTGGACATACTAAATGTTGTGAATGAAATCTTGATACGAGTACGAGTATACACTGCTGATTTAAGTCAAAGAGTATGAGTTCTGCAGATAAAAATTAAAAGATACACGAATAAAATAATTCGTTACGATAATCAATTACAGATATAAGATATAAGAGCAATTCGTCATATAGTCTTACGAGAAAAACATTTTCTCACTTCCTCAATTCACCGTTCTCAGTTCAGATACACAATGCTCGAGCCTGAATGGGGCATATAAATCATTGTCACACGTTATGTCGGCTGTCGCAAAGCCTTTGTGGTGACTGCACAAAGCTTCCATGTTCACGTCTCGGGGCAGGCGGTAATCAGCCACATTCACGACAGCCACACAACCTGTTATACCGTGTCCACATTAGCGACATGACTAATAACGTGTGTGGGCATTACGAACTTTTCTTCACGCGTAATAACCCTGGTCTGTTAATAGTTGCTCGAGTATTGTGACGTAATTTTATATCAAATTTGGGGCATTTAGAAATCTAACTAAGTAACTCATCAACCATCGCACCGCTTCTTCGCAGGAGCGTGCGTTTCATATAGGCACATAAGCAGTGCGTACCCTAGTTAAATGGAAAAAAAAGTAAAATTGTAATAGCTTGAGAATTGTACGTTGGCCTTTAATATAAATTTTAAACTACAAGGTTTCTCAGGTTATTTTTTTCAGTCTGTTTTTAAACAGTTTTTTAACACTAAGCACGCCTTTTCTTTTCTTACGGCACAGCTTTTCTGCCTATATTCATTCCAAGTAGGCTGAAAAGCAATGCCTATCCTAACTTACCCGCGTGACATATAAAAACGCAACCAGTACGTACCCTACCTTACTAAGTAGTACCAGCTTACCTTACTGCCTACCTACACTGCATACCCTAATTAATTCTTTTTGCACGCCACTGCGTATCGGATCGTATATATATATATATATATATATATATATATATATATATATATATATATATATATATATATATATATATATATATATATATATATATATATATATATATATATATATATATATATATATATATATATATATATATATATATATATATATATATATATATATATATATATATATATATATATATATATATATATATATATATATATATATATATATATAAGAAAAAAAGTACTTAAGTAGTAACGGAAATTACAAAAAAGCTTATTTTTCAATAATTAAACCCATAAGAAGGGATGTGGGTTTATTTTGCGAGATTTGGTTTTCTGATTGAAGTAATGATTAACAGTATTGTGAGTACATACTTGTTTCCCGCTTGATAAAGTGCTTACAAGTTGAAATGAATTGCTTCTCTAATTACTGGATAATAATGACGCGGAGAAATTGATTCATGTTGTATAAGCCTTTGGTATAAAGGAAACAACTTACCGACATTTTTGCCACAGAACCACAAAACTAAATTATAATACAAAATCATAACGTGTGCTGGTTTTTTCGCTAATCTATCAATTTTCCTTGAACGTAAAGTAAAGGCAAAAACCGTTGTCATATTATTTTATTAATTATTTCGCAAAATTATTTACCCGCTCTTACATTAAGTGTTCATATGAAGTCTTGAAAATAACAAATTTTAAAACGCTAAAACTATATGAAACTATAAAATTATATATAAAACTACATATTTTTTTATTTTATATTTTAGTTATTATACAGACCTGAATGATGGAAGTTTAACTTCTGAAACATGTAGTCTATAATAAAACTCAAGTGGTAAAAAACAAGTGTTTTCTTTAATCATTCTTTAATCATTCTATATGAAGAATGTGACATTTCTTTTTGTACATCTTTTTCCTGGCTCCATTCAAACTTTGTAGACTGTTGTTAGGATCAGCTCTCCTCGTCCTCAGGGGTCACCTAGGTCATGTCTTCGAATCATGTTATCTTTCTGTGGCATCCATGATTGTTTTGGACTTCCTCTAGAGGATTAAACATCTAGATGTTTTTCAAGGAAGATCCATGGGGAACGGCTGGTTTATAATATGATCAGGTCCACAACGTTCTATATGCCCATAACATCGTAATGCCTTTCTTCCACCTTACATTTAATGCCTGTTAAACTCAGGCTCCCACAAATGCTCTAGCTGACCTCCTAAGCATTCGCATTTCAGCAGTTACTAGTTGCCTAGAGTAGGTGTTTGAGACAAGCGAGTATAAAAATGAAATGGACTAAAAATGTATTTATACTCGTAAATTATACATTCATACATCGCTCACTCCTTTAAAGAACGTCATAAATAAAAAAAAACATGATTTTTCAGGAGAACGTTTTTAAAGTTTGAAAATATAATACAATGTATAAAAAATAAATATCAAGTCACCCATTGAACTTTTTACTATGTAACAGATTAGGTAAAACCTGAAGGTTTTTTCTCCATTTGAAAAATATTTTGTATATTTAAAACAATAATTAAACCATACCTTTTCTTCAAAATGCAAAAACAACACTTTCTGCCCTACAGGGCAGAAACCAGCTACAGTGGGGTAAATAGTAAGCTAAAAATATGCCTCTTTTGCTGGGATATAGTATATTTTTTGGGCATTCGGAAAACATGCACAACTGAAAATTGACGATTTTTGATTTATAACGTTCTTGAAAGGAGAGAGAGACATGTCATTTGATTTCTTTTTATTCAATACACACCGATATAACGTATTGTGTCAAGACAGAATTCGCAATGATACTTGAATTGAATTGAATTGAATTGAAATTAAATTAATTGAATTGAATTGAAATGCCGTACGCATCAGAATATTGTACTTCCTCAAACCAATTTTTCAATGTTTTCCTATTTTACAACATTTCGAGTGTGTCCAAATACTTGTTCATAAAATCAGGAGTTGTTAGGAGTTATTTTTTTACATTATTTTCTGCGGAATGTATCGAAAGACATGTTACAATGGATATTAAGAGAAAGTGGTATTTACCAAATAAAATTTAAATAAAAAATGCATAGAAATTACCACAAAGTGACTGCCGAATTAATTAAAGAATCATGTCTTTTTTTTCAAGTAAATTAAAAGCCCCCGGGAGTCCCTCTTGACATAACGAAGTGCTGGTACCAAGTGGTCCTCTGTAACACTCGGGAGAGTACCGGAGATGAGTGTCGTGAAACACCCCTCCTTCATTAAGCGCGCCCGCGGCCGGAGCCGCCGACTCTTGACCCCCCTCGACAATGACAACTAGTGCACGAATTTGCGCATTTCACTGTATAATGACTTCCAAACTACAGTAATTTAGAATTTAATAAAAAAAAACATTTGAAATGGGAAAATGTGGAAAATTTCGAGTTTGATCAGTATATCTAGAAGTTTCAAGAATTTGAGTAGTGTGGTTGTCAATAATGGGTAGAATTGGTGAATGTTACACGTTTGTAAAGTGATCACTTAAACCAGCCCATAACGGTCGTCAACCCTGTAAATGCTTAGATTTCCATATTCTTCTTAATTTATGTTGTCAAAAGATGTCAAAAAATAATCAAAAAGATATGTTAAGTATTTAAAAAATTGCCCTAATTTTTTTGTAATAAATTTTGGTACTGAGACCTGGGGTAATTTTAATAAATAGTCTAGCATCTCCTTATTATAAACAACATTTTGAGTGTGTCCATGAACTTGTTCACAAATCTGGATTATCTAGAATTGGGAATTATTTTAAAAAAAGACATCTCAAAATAGATGAAGAAGAATATGGAAGTCTGGGCATCTACGGGGCTCCGTTTTAAGTGATCACTGTACACACGTGTAACATTCACCAATTCTCCCCATAATTGACTACACTACTCAAAATCTTACTACGAGTATATTCATTAAATTCGAACAAAACTGTTTGAATTGACTAGAATTTCACTGGAGACATCTATGATGAAATGAGAGAAGTCGTGAGCCCCGTAAGATGCCAAGACTTCTATATTCTTCTTCGTCTATCTTGAGATGTCAAAAAATAATTAAAAAAATAACTTAACTAACTAACCATCACGCCGCTTCCCCGCAGGGATAGGCAGGGAGAATAGAACGCCACACCACTCTGTCCTTGCAAACATGCTTCGCCTCTTCCACGTTCATGCACCTCCTCATACATACCCGACGATTGTTTCGACTCCTAACCTGACCACTTTCAAATATTTGGCATAAATGAAAAAAAAAACTTGGCACAAAAAATAACTCCTAATTGGAATTATTTCAGATTTGTGAACAAGTATTTGGACACACAAAACATGTTGTTATTAAAAAAATAATATCTTTATATACTTGTTATTTTCTTTATATATCTCATTTCTTTCCCCCAATTCAGAGTCGGAGACCCCCTCGCCCGCAATGATTTTCACCTGTCACAAACCGTTTTGGGCGATTGTTCGCGGCGACAGATTCCGCTAAATTCAATTTAAACCCACCCCCACACTAGAGCTTCGGGTCATTTCCGATTATTGGCGGACAAAGCCGAGTGGATTGGGTCTGAAGACGGTCTGACCCCACTACTACACTAGCGTAACTCCTAGACTGTTGTAATCAAGTCAAGGGTAGGGTGAAAATAACCCCGGAAGTTTTTTTGTTGTTGTTATCAATTCGCTTTTTTTTCAATCTTAACATAGAAGAAGAAGAGTATGGAAGTAAGAGGAAGAAGAGTATGAAATGTTGGCAAGTGTATACCAAAATTGGACTAAGCTGATGGACCATTTGAGGAGCAGCCGCGGTCAACATTTGAATGAAATAATCTTCAAACATTAAATTATATGGACCGTACTATCGATTCAAATAAAAATATCATGCATTTCTCGCAGGTGTTTTAAAAAAAAAAAACGATAGCTACTAAAAAATCACCCATTATTATATGACGTTGTTGAAAGGAGTGAGCTATATGGTCATATAAAGTGTTATAAATATGCCGTGTCTACTTTTTGTATGAAGACTTCTTTTGAAATATTCTCCTGCCTTAATCGATTTAACCCCCGCGAAGAGGTGTGGGGTCCTTCCAGTCCACTCCCCTACTCTATACACACGTCAGGAGGGACAGTACTCGAGAGAATGAGAATCCAAGAAGATGTCATAATCGATTGCACTTGCAGGAAACGCTTCACGCGTTTAGGGGATGCTGTGATGTTTTTATTACAAGCTAAGCGGTATTCAGAGGTGTTCACACTCCCATAATTTAAAAAAGAAAATGATGAAAAAGATATAATTTTAATTAATAAGGTATTCGTTTACTTTTTCTCGATTTGTTTAATACCAGCTTAAGTTTTTCCTGTCAAATTGTCAAATATATTAGGAGCTAGAAATACGCAAGCAAATTTGTGTACTGATTAGCCTTATAAGCTGGAAACGATTAAAACTAAATTAAATACAGTAATGACATGTTTTAAAGAAGTCTTATACCTAAATGTGAGTGTAAGCCTATTTATGCATATACAGGGTGTCCCATAATCCGACGTATTCCTTTTAAGGAGTGTTAGGCCAGCTTATGACTCGCCAATAAATAAAAATATGACATCAGTAAAAGTGCCTTAGTTTTCCAGATATTTCCATTTTTATGAATTTTACGAACATCTACGCCTTAGATAATTTTTTTTAATGCCACTATTTAAATTTTTCATATTTTAGGATTTTAATTTTTGTGTTAAAGAAATTGCATACATAATATGGAAGACGAAAAGATTGTTTTGAAAACAGATTAGTATGGCATTCTTTTCTCTCTGCCTACCCCTGCGGAGAAACTGAGTGATATTTAGTTATCATTGTATTTTTTTAAGTAAACTATCTGTAAGTAAGCAACTATCGTTATAATTTATTAGACAGAGATGGGAAACACAACGCATGTCTCGTTTCTACCAGCAATAATAATTAGTAGCCACGCATTTTTCCGTTTCCTTTGTGGTTTATCGTTTTCCCATAGATTGTGACCGATTGTAGCGAAACGGTCGGAATGTAATAATCATGCGAATGAAAAGTATCCGGGAAGCATGTCTCGTCAAGTTGAAATCGTAATGCCCTACGTCCACTTTACACCCATCGAGGGACTAATGCAATATAGCAGTGTTCAAGTGAAAAGCTAATATGAGTGCCCAAATGCTTGTTTTAAATGTTTGAAATTATTCATCTCCATAAAAATTTTGTGAATAAAATAACTTGTCAAAGTACAAGCTGCATACAAAATTATAAATCAGGTTTTCAGGCGTTTTCCACTATGTAACATATTCCGGGTTTGGATCATGTATACAAATAGAAGAGTCTCTACTAAAGCAAAACTTTTTAAATCCAATCATATTTGGCAGTTGCGAACTCAATTACAGAACGTGGTGAGATTGTTCATACATAACTCATATTCCAAAATTTCATTAGTGTGGTTGTCAATCATGTATAGAATGGTGAATGTTACACGCGTGTAAAGCGTAAAGCGATAACTTAACCAACCTATCACAGCTCGTAAGCCCTGTAAATATCCTAAATTATTCTTCTTCAGTTCTTTCTACTATCCAATTGCATCTTCATCTATGTTGAGATATCAAAAATGTAATGTAACTTTTCTAATTGTCATTCAAAATATACAACTTTCCCGAGTAATTTTCTCGACGATTTCTCAATCAGGCCTTACAATGTTTTAGAATCGAGCGCCTTTAGGATACTACTTAGAGAAAAAAAATCCGGAGACATAAATCGCTCACTCCTTTCAACAACGGCATATATCAAAAATCGTCAATTTTCAGCTGTGCATTTTTTCGGTATGCCCAGAAAATGTACTATATCCATTACTCATTAGTTATTAAATATTTTTCAAATGGAGAAAAAACATTCAGGTTGTACCTAAAAAGATCTACTGCACACTCAAAAGTTCCATAAGTGGCTTGATATTATTTTTAATACATTTTATTATATTTTTAAACTTAAAAAACGATCTCGTGAAAAATCAAGTTATTTTTTTTATATTTGACGATGTTGAAAGCAGTGAGCGACATAGGTTCATATAATTCCGACACGACGAAGTGCGAGGTCGTTCGGAAACAAAAGACGCGCATCAATCGTTTGTTTTCGCGCTCCCGTCTGACGTTTCCCCCGCGGCGGCCATTACCGCCGACAGCAGCGCCGGAGTTGCCACATTCCGTCGCTTTTCTCGGCTAATGATACGAATTTCTCCATTCCCGGTACCTACCCGCGCTCATACGTGTGAATCTCAAGAAAGGCGGCTTGGCAAATTGGAAAACGCACAAAGATGGATGCCGCCGTATGAAAATAAAATACTCGCTACAAATTGGCGCCGACGATTCATGTGCGACGAGTAAAATGTTTAAATAAATGAAACACGTTTGATTGTTCACAGACTATTATTGTGTTTTCTTTCTAGAACGTATGTACATTCACAAAGGGTAATGGGATTTATGTATATGAATTTTTAACGGTCTATTACGGAACTTATATTGTAAATTTTCCGCGTTGTTTTATAATTTCTTTATTAAAACAGTACTTGGGTTGAAATTAAAAATAATGATGTAATTCCATTAATTGATTCGGCAGTCACTTTGTGGTTGATCCATTAACCTATCCATTTTAAATTTAAGTTCTAATTAATTTCATTAAAGTCCACTTTATACGATAAATCGCAACATAATTTTCTATGAACCCAGGTAACATTTGACTTCATTAAATTTTTTGTCCGCCTCCATGGTGTAATGGTCAGCGTGTTTAGCTACCGTGCTGGAGGTCGCAGGTTCGATTCCCGGGGGGAGAGGTGAAAATAAATATTAATGATTTAACACTGTAATATTTATTTAATATTACCCTGGACTGGTTCCTGAAGCGCAAGAGTGATCACGTTGCCTTCATGTTAGTAATGATCAAGATAACACTGCGTCAATTTGTTGCAGTGCCCTATGCACCATTAGGTGCGTATAAGGGTTATAAATAAAAAAAAAAATTTACTTGAAACACCGATTTTTGTATTGAACACATAAATATACGACTATGGTTTTGGAAAAAAAAGTAATAGAAGTAAAGGAGATTTTTAAAAATCTAAGAATATTTTTTCAATAAACGTATATTCCAAAGAAAATTATTGTTGTTGCGATTTATCGTATATTGGGCCTTAAACAAACCTTGAACACCCATTACAAAAATGCACTATTTGGCGCTTAATTAAAATGACCACATTAAAAAATAATACTTACAGACAAAACAAACAAAATTTGTTCATAGACTTATATTATCCACTGACACCTCGTGATGGAATTGCATTTTTAATTTATTATTAGATTAAAACCAATATTTTTAGCTTTTCCACTTTTTTATTTGACCAGCGACCGGGTTTCGTCGTTACCGACATCACCAGTCTGATGATGTCGGTAACGACGAAACCCGGTCGCTGGTCAAATAAAAAAGTGGAAAAGCTAAAAATATTGGTTTTAATCTAATAATAAATTAAAAATTTGTTCATTAAATAAGTTTATTCGCCTTTGAAAAAATATATAAGTAGTAGGTAGGTACCTATTTTTGGTTTTTATATAACATTTTTTTTGTATGGCAACCCAATAGAGGTAGGGTAAGTGTGGGTGGAAGCGCCCGGTACGCAGTGGGAGTGTGGACAAATTGGACAGTGTGGGCAGTGTGTCGGCTGACCCCCCCCCCCACCCCACAACAAATAAAGCAGACAACAGACTAGCCACTGGATTATAGATTGTCCCTCAGATTGGGATATTTATTAGACGGAAGGCAAACATGGATTGCTATTTGCTCAAGGAACGTCTGCCCAGGGGCGCATCCGGACTGCTGGCGTCCGCAGTACGGAAATGAAAATCGGCGGACTTGGCAAAAATGGATATACAAAAGAATTTTTAAAAAGTGAATAAATAAAACATTCATGATTATTATTAGTTTCATCAATTGATTCGGTAGTCACTTTGCGGTAAAATCTATCCATTTTTAATTAATGTTTTACTTAGTAAAACTATAATAAATAATAAAAAAAAAAACTAAATATCACTATATCTTAAGATCTACTGTGACATGTGATTTACTTAGTAAAACATTAAATAAAATTAAAAAAAAAAAACATATTACCTACCTCCAATACATTACAAGTATTAGAACATACAGCAATTAGAATGTAATTATACGAACAAAAATAAAAGTAAATTTGTTGAATTTGGCACCATCAAGTATTTGAAATACATAAAAGTGGTCAGGTCAGGAGCGAAAAAATGTATGAATGTGGAAAATGCGAGGATTGTGTGTAAAGACAGTCTGGTGTGGCGTTCTATATAATATATGAACCAATTCAGAACAATGTTTCTGAATTGGTTCATATAAATAGAGCTTCCAAGAATTTGAGTATTGTGGTTGTCAAAGTGATCACTTAAACCAGCCAATGACGGTCGTCAGCCCCGTAAATGCCCAGAATTCCATATTCTTCTTCATCTCTGATGAGGTGTCATAAAATAATATGAAATATAATTGAATTTATTTTAAATTATTATTATAATTGATTTATTTTAATTTAATAATCATTTCCACTTCACCCCTGCTAGACCCTTAATGAACTCCGTGAGTTCTCTTGTCGGATGGTACAATGAGCGACCGGAGCTCGCAACTTCTAATATCGCCCGTAAATAACATGTGTTTCTGACAATCGGGTCATTGTCATAGTAATGACATCATTTATTAATAAAAATAAAAATATATCCGGTAAACGTACAAACAGGTACAATCGCATCACAACATAATAAATCAATAATATGTTATAACGTTACTTGGGGTTCATTTGATAAGAATACCATAGTATATCGCTCACTCCTTTCA
Source organism: Brachycentrus maculatus (assembly GCF_059751285.1). Taxonomy (NCBI): domain Eukaryota; kingdom Metazoa; phylum Arthropoda; class Insecta; order Trichoptera; family Brachycentridae; genus Brachycentrus; species Brachycentrus maculatus. The sequence goes on along the minus strand of NW_028280877.1, from coordinate 630,105 downwards.
AGAACGGCATAAAAAATACTAGATTTTTCAGGAGAACGTTTTTAAAGATTAAAAATAAAATACAATGTTTTAAAAATAAATATCAAGCCAGTTATTCAACTTTTACTTTGCAAGAGATCTTTTTTGGTAAAACCTGAAGGTTTTTTCTCCATTTGAAAAATATTAAGTGTATTTAAAAAAAAAATTAAACCAGACTTTTTATTCAAAATGCAAAAACAATACATTCTGCCCTGTAGCGGGTAAATATTAAGTTTGAAATATGCCTCTTTTGCTGGGATATAGTACATTTTCTGGGCATTCCGAAAACACGCACAACTGAAAATTGACGATTTTTCATTTATGACGTTCTTGAAAGGAGTAAGCGATATGTAACTTACATGTAATTTCCAGCATTTTGCGTGTGTCCAAATACTTGTTCACAAATCTGGATTATCTCCAATTACAGGAGTTATTTTCATATTATTTTTTAACATCCAACCAAGATGAAGAAGAATAAGGAAGTCTGGGCATTTACGGGGCTTACGACCGTCATAGGCTGGTTTAAGTGATAACTTGAGTGGTAGAATTGGTAAATGATACACACGTGTAACATTTACCAATTCTACCCATGATTGACAACCATACTACTAAAATTCATGGAAGTTCTATATGTATATATATATATAGAATTAAATTTCGAATCATTGTTCTTGAATCATTAGAATTTCGCTAGAGACATCTATTGGTGAGATGATATTAAGCTTTTTGATTGAGCAGAAATTCTTTTATTTGTATGTGAGGTCCGAATCCTGGATTATATACATATAATTATAATTATATTCACCTTTTATTATTATTATGTCATGCAAACGTTATTCGCCTCTTCCACATTCATGCATCTTCTCATACACACTTACCAAACTTATGTTTAAGCTTTACTTACTTTTTAGAATCTATCGTCTAAGGAATAATTAAATATTCATACCTGAAACAAAACAAAAATATTGTTAATGAAAATATTTAATAACGATAACAAATTTATAGATTTATAGAGAGTGCTTAAAATCATAATAACACTAACTAACTAACTAACTTTCGCGGCTCCTTTCCACAGGGGTAGGACGAAAAACCTCAATAAAATAATTCCACAATAACCTAAATACAATATATACCTGAATATGTTTTTTGTATTCTTTTTTAAACACTTTTAATTGGACGTTTTACCAACCAAATTGGACGGTTAAAACATCAAATTGGACTAACGCAATTACTAGAGACTTGAGAACAAAAGAAGTGGCCAGGTATTCACACTGACGGTATATATTTTTTATAAATTTTAACTTTAATTTTTATAAAATACAATATTACGTCAAATTTGAGATGTTTAACGTCCACTTAGATTTTTTTAACGTCCAATTTGTTTAAAAACGTCCAATTTTATTACTTCTTAGTCCAATTTGGTTTTAAAACGTCCAACTTGATTAGTTTAAGGTCCAATTCTACTTGAAAGGCGTTCAATTTGATTTATACACATTTAATTTGATCCAGTTTATCGTCCAAATCGACTGGTTAGTGGTCCAATTTGGTGTATAAAAAGAACAGTTTGATTCGTTCATCGTCAAATTTGACTGGTATTTTTAAAAAAACCTGTGTATTTTAATAACTGGTTCACATATATTTTTTCTTCACAATTCTACAATACCATTGAGAATGATAAGTTCGCGTGCTGTACAAAGAGTCTGCAAGACGGATGATGTGTCATCCCTTCATCTCTCTCCTCTACATCTCTCATCTCTCATCTCTCATCTCTCATCTCTCATCTCTCATCTCCCAACCTCTCCTAACCCCGTAACCCTGCTGCGGACCTGCCAACGTGAAACTATTGTGTAATAATTGAAACGTTCCTACCGATGTGATCCGTCATGTTGGTACGTCTAAATGTCCGGTTATTCGTAAGAATATTATTTTTACTGTTGCTACAGGCGTTTCCATCAGAGTTGACCTTAACTTAGTAGGTACTAAGAAAGATGTTTTTTATATACTGTAAAACTTTAGGTATATCATTTGATTATTTGCTACCTAGCGTCAATTCCATAATAATAATTTTCTACTTAGCATTAATTCATCAATGATTATTTTCTACCTAGCATTAATTCATTAATTATGAATGATTTTTATACGTAGCATTAATTCATTAATTTTGAATGATTTTTATACGTAGCATTAATTCATTAATTATGAATGATTTTTATACGTAGCATTAATTCATTAATTATGAATGATTTTTATACCTAGCATTAATTCATTAATTATGAATGATTTTTATACGTAGCATTAATTCATTAATTATGAATTATTTTTATACGTAGCATCAATTCATTAACGATCATTTTCAACGTTGTATTATTTACATAATGATTACTTTCTGCGGAGGCGGACAGACTGTACTGTTACTGTCCACCTCCGTAGTGTAATGGTCAGCACGCTCGGCTACCGTTCTGGAGGTCCCGGGTTCGATTCCCAAGGGGGGTAAAATAAATAAAAGTGATTTTTTCACTGTCATATTTATTCAATATTACCCTGGACTGGTACCTGAAGCGGAGGGCTGATCACCTTTCCTTCATGTGTAAACGATCAAGATAACACTGCGTTTATATGACGCAGTGCCCTATGCACCATTGGGGTGCGGATAAGGGTTTTATTATTTTATAATTATTATTACTTTCTACGTGGCATTAATTCATTAATGATTCTTTCTACGTTGCATTAATTCATTAATTATTATTTTCTACGTAGCATTAATTCATTCATTATTATTTTCTACGTAGCATTAATTCATTAATTATTCTTTTCTAAGTAGCATTCAATAATTTATGATAATTTTCTACCAAGCATCAGTACCAGTCCACGGTAATATAGAATAAATAATAGAGTGTAAAATTCACTTATATTTTTTTGACCCCAGGAATATATTTATATGACCCAAGGAATCGAAACCGGGATCTCCAGAACGGTAGCCGAGCGTGCTGACTATTATACTAAGGAGGCGGACTTGATCGATTTTATTCTACCCGTAATTGACAACCACATTTTTCTTCATCTATGTTGAGATATCAAAACTCCTATATAAGTGGAGAAACCCAGATTTGTGAACAAGTATTTGGACACATTCAAAATATTATGATTAATTTTATTTTCACCAACGCCAAGAATCATACATTTTTTCATCCCCTTTCAAATGACAACCCTACCCTTTTATTAGGACAAAATCCACCCCTCTCGGCAAATTCTCCTCATTTCGCCGGTGTTAATAGTCAAGTTCTAGGGCAGTAATTAGACACAAGACACCCTTAGTATAGCAGGGTTGATTACTGACAGGTGTCACGACCAAATAGTATACGGAACTTATCAAAAATATAGAAACTAATGAGACGAAAAGATAACTAATAGTTAGTGAAAAAAGAAAATAGTAAAAGGATGGTACATTTTACAGTAATTATTCGGCCTTAAGGCCAAGTGTTCGTTAAGTCGCAAAATTTATTTTCTCAAAATAAGGGTAACACTTTACGTGAATGATTTTTTTCTTATAACATCGTTATTGCATTTAAAAAATGAGTTTTTCTTAAAAATAATTATATGGTTTTAAAAAGAAAAGTTTACAACATTTTGAGTGTGTCCAAATACTTGTTCACAAAATCTGGATTATCTCCAATTACAGGAGTTATTTTCATATTATTTTTTGACATCTCATCAAAGATGAAGAAGAATATGGAAGTCTGGGCATTTACGGGGCTTACGACCGTCATAGGCTGGTTTAAGTGATCACTTTACACACGTGTAACATTCACCAATTCTACCCATTATTGACAACCACACTACTCAAATTCTTGGAAGTTCTATATATATGAACCAATTTAGAAACCTTGTTCATGAATCACTAAAACTTCACTAGAGACATCTATTGGTGAGATGTAAAGAAGCTTTTTATTTTTCTTCTTCATCTTTGATGAGATGTCAAAAAATAATATGAAAATAACTCTTGTAATTGGAGATAATCCAGATTTTGTGAACAAGTATTTGGACACACTCAAAATGTTGTAAATAAATTATCTGGTCAAATTATAAGCTTAATAATAAAAATGAAAATGGTATTTTCTGACGTTTCTCATGTGTGTGATTATAATCCGGGATTCGGATCTCACATACTAATATAAGAGTTTCTGCTTAATAAAAAGCTTCTTTACATCTCACCAATAGATGTCTCTAGTGAAGTTTTAGTGATTCATGAACAAGGTTTCTAAATTGGTTCATATATATAGAACTTCCAAGAATTTGAGTAGTGTGGTTGTCAATAATGGGTAGAATTGGTGAATGTTACACGTGTGTAAAGTGATCACTTAAACCAGCCTATGACGGTCGTAAGCCCCGTAAATGCCCAGACTTCCATATTCTTCTTCATCTTTGATGAGATGTCAAAAAATAATATGAAAAGAAAAGTTATTGACATGAAAGGAGTCGAAAAAATACATAAAAATATTTCTTTTCCATATATGTTCTTAAAAACAAAAAATATCCAATACACATCTATAATTTTTTTTAAATGAGCGTGGGCACACGACCAGCCCTAAGCGTGGCTGAACGCATTCTAATTTGAACGCTTGAGACAAGCTTGGGATCTAAGCCTTAACGCCTAACATACGTTAAATTGCAACCTTATTTTAGTTAAATCTAGGTAACATTTGACGGGTTGTGGTCCCGTGGTTAATGTCGCGGACTCTTGAGTCAGAGTTTCTCGGTTCGAAACCACTCTACCACAATTTGTAACCTATTTCTAATAATGAGCCGCTTAGGCTCAGGTATGAAATTGAGGTATTTTCGTAAATTATAAAAACGCCAATACATATTTTTAGTTTTTATTAAAAACTAATTGATTTTTTTCTTGAAACATTGTTTTTGTATTAAAAAAAAGTAAGTTTGACGTAATAATAAATACCATATTTGGTTTTAAAAAGGAAAAAGTTATTGAAAGATAAGGATTTTTTATTAATTACAAAACTATTTTTCAATTGTTTTCTAAAAAAAATCTTTGTATATTCTAAAAATCATTGATGATGTGAAGTGACGATCGGCTTTCAGCGCAGCCGGACGCTTAATGAATTCTATAATTGCGAGTAAGGTCTTAAGACACCATTTTTATATTGAAAAAATAAATTTTTCTTCGATATAAATAAATAGTTTTGAAAAGAAAAGAGTTATTGAAGGTAAGGAGTTCAAAAAAATAAAATATACAGTAACCAAATTTCAAAACACATTTAAAAAATGCAGTGGAAAAAATAGTGTCACGCACTGAATTGGATGTTTGCGAGTACTCACATAATAAACTAAAAGTGGTCTTAAACAAGTGTTTTATTTTTATATTAAGACCTCTTAAAATGACCAGTTGATGCATCGTTTACGCTTATAATTAATAACGATTATAAAAATATAATAAAACAATCGCAAGTCAACCACCGGGACCCGGGACCAGATGTCTCTTCGATTTGCAACCTTGCAGGACATATATGTATCAGGATACTGCGCAAGATATCCGATATTATTATCATCTGACCAGTATAGCGTGTTAATGGTGTATCGTGTGACAAGGGCGAACTGCAAACCCTAAGAGTGGACACCTGCTAATTTGGTAATCCTCCGTGTATCTTAATTTAGCCGATAAATATAACAAATAACCCCAATAGTGCCAATAAATTATGAATACAAATAAAAGAGTCAACAACATTTTGAGTGTGTCCAAATATATTTTTTGACATCTGATCAAAAATGAAGAAGAATATGGAAGTCTGGGCATTTACGGGGCTGACGACCTAGTTTAAGTGATCACTTAAACCAGCCTATGACGGTCGTCAGCCCTGTAAATGCCCAGACTTCCATATTCTTTTTCATCTTTGATGAGATGTCAAAAAATAATATGAAAATAACTCCTGTAATTGGAGATAATCCAGATTTTGTGAACAAGTATTTGGACACACTCAAAATGTTGTAAAATGTAATTGTTTGGTGTTGGTATCGAAGTATCCCCGACCTCCCCCTGATACTGTACGCCTCATTAGGCCCCATTACCCGCGCAGAACGGAGCGCCAACTGCCCCCGACATTCGATATCATCTCCTTTTTTACCTGCGTGTGGATACTGCCTATTGTGGATGTTGCACAAACTCACTCACTGTAGGTACATCTTCATACACCACAATTCTCAAAACATGTTAAAAGTGACCTTATACCCACAGACAACCATTGATTGAAACTGTCTGCAAAGAATTTCACTTCAAATTTTGTAAATAATAATAATAATAAAACCCTTATCCGTACCACAATGGTGCATAGGGCACTGCTTCATATAAACGCAGTGTTATCTTGATCGTTTACACATGAAGGAAAGGTGATCAGCCCTCCGCTGATACCAGTCCAGGGTAATATTGAATAAATATTACAGTGAAAAAATCACTTATATTTATTTTCACCCCCCTGGGAATCGAACCCGGGACCTCCAGAACGGTAGTCGAGCGTGCTGACCATTACACTACGGAGGCGGAGGCTTGTAAATAGTATTTTATAAAAAAAAATTGCATTTTTGATACGTTTATTACTTTTGAATAAACAAACAAAATAGGTAGGTGCGTGATCTACTAATAATTCTATTTAATTTTAAAACAGATGTCCGGCGAATTGTATACGATAAATGTACAGTTTGCTAACTCCTTTCAACAACGTCATATATCAAAAAACTAGATTTTTCATGAGATCGTTTTTAAAGTTGAAAAATATAATAAAATGTATTAAAAATAAATATCAAGCTACTTATTGAACTTTTTATTATGCAACAGATCTTTTTAGGTAAAACCTGAATGTTTTTTCTACAATTGAAAAATATTTAGTATATTTAAAAAAATAATTAAACAATACATTTTCTTCAAAATGTAAAAACAACACTTTCTGCCCTGTCGCGGGTAAATATTATTATAAAAATATACCGCTTTTGCTGGGATATTGTACATTTTCTGGGCATTCCGAAAACATACACAACTGAAAATTGACGATTTTTGATATATGACGTTGTTGAAAGGAGTGAGCGATAAGTAGATTTAAAAAAAATGCACACAAACCTTCTGTATAATAAACCCCGTGTCGTTTACAGGATGGACAAAAAGCTTTAGAGCTATTAATGCCCAAGTTATTACCGCATTATACCAGCTCATTGATTCTCTTGACAATAAAAAAAGCCAAAATCATTCTCCTGTGCATTTCGTACCCATATATTCGGCCTGAATAACCAAACACGCCATCTTCCTGCAAGACACTCGATATTTGGCAAATAAACGTCTAAAAAAATGGCAAGATTCGGTAAAATATCAATTTCCTGAGGTCCCTTTTTAACAGCCGCCTGAGTGAATTAACCACGGCATGGTAATCCGATATCTGAGGAAGATGGTCGTATTGGTTTCTCGGGCCTTTGTGGCCGGTTTCGCGTGAGGGTACATCGTCGGATCTGACGAGATTGGAGGCGATGTGTTACGGGGAAAAGATTCGGGGTGTGTATGTTTTCTCTGAGGTAGGTAACGCAGTGAGTTCGAGATGAAAAGGATGATTCGATTAGAAAATAATGTAAATCTTGGTAACTTATTAGTTATCACACCGCTTCCCCGCAGGGGTAGATACAGAGAATAGAACGCCACGCCAATCTGTCTTGTCAAACATCTCAGCCTTATATTCCTTCATGAATGTTTTTTGCTAGTACTTTGTGGCACATTTTATAAACTTTTAAAACATTGTTTTTAACCACTTTTATTTTTGGTATTTTTTTCCAATTGGTCTTAATAAGCACCTTGTCATTATCAGGGATGATTATACTTATCCATATTTATACATATTCATCCCTGAAGTTGACAAAGTAGGTTCTTGTCGTAACCGATTGGAAAATAAAATATTTTTTGATGATTTTCATAAAGCTTATATATTCTTTCCTTATTTCACCATTAGATTATCTATCTACGCATTAGTCTGAGAGATCGTATTACAACTGTATTCAGTCTAATTTCATCAATTTTATTTACAAGGCAGTATAGATGTTCAATTAGAATCAGAATGGTGAACGTTATAAGAGGCATAAAATGATCACTCAAGCCAGCCTTTACCCAACCGTAAGCCCTGTGAATGCCCAGATTATTCCCTTTGTATGGAAAGACATTTCGTCTCTGTAAAGACATCAATCTTGATAATAATTAAAATGTATGATTGGCAGAAATATATTAAATTAAGATAGGTGTCTTGAGATGGTTTGGACATGTAATCCAATGAGTAAAGAAAGGATAGTAAAATGAATTCATGACGCAAATATGGTTGGTAATAGAAGCAGAGATAGGCCTAGAAAAATTCGCTATTGTCAAATAATTAAAATATAGCAAAGAATTGATAGTGGTCAGATAAGCAGTCGGAATAATCGGCGTGTATATGTATGATGAGATATGTGTCGCCTACTTTCAAATTCCGCCAGATCCAATTTTATAAAGTTTTAAAATAAATACTCTATCGGAATATCAATTGTGGGTTTTATTGTTTAAAATATTTACATACTTGAAAATCCTGCTAAAAATGGTTAAAAACTGCGTTGTATTTCAAATTCCGATATATTCATGGAACTTGACTTCTGACCCATATCGACCAATCAGAGAGCGGGATTAGGTCAAAAATTGAGATGACGACATCGGTTTGTGTCTCGTGTTTTTTTTTTGAAATGCTGAATAATTTTCTAAAAAAAATTTAAAAATTATCTTTTTCATTTCTATCAAAAATGTTCCCTGGAGAATTTTGCATTTTTTGTAAAATCGACTTACATGGATCTGTCGGGTTTTGAAAGCAGGCGACACATATACAAATGTGGAAGAGGCGAAGATTGTTCGTAAAGACAGATTGGTGTGGCGTTATATTCTCTCTGCCTATCCCTGCGGGGAAGCAGCGTGAATGTTAGTTATTTTGCGTTATGAATGATTGATATTGGTCATGTCGGGTAGATTGGGGTCTAATGAATCACTGTCCAACGTGTCCGAGTCAGTCGTATGACGCAACACGACATGCGACAGTCCAAAGTGATACAATGTTGTCGGAACATTACCGACAATGTAAAGCATAGGTGGCCAACATTTTCAGAAGCCGGGCCAGATTTCAGAAATTAGATTTCCTACCGGGCATTTCCTACATTAAAACAAAATTTATTTTATTATTCAATGTTAACAAGATATATTTATATACATATATATATATATATATATATATATATATATATATATATATATATATATATATATATATATATATATATATATATATATATATATATATATATATATATATATATATATATAAATAATATAAATATATTTATTAGGTACTTTTCAAATTTATTTGCATGTTTAGCCTCGTAATACCGTTAAATGTTATACTTTTTCAAGATACAAACAGAATCATTGCATATCAGCCATGTTGGCTTTGTTTTAAATTCCACGAAAAAATAGTTTATAGTACATCTGTCTTAAAAACTTCTCAGTTCTTCTGTTACTCTTCTCTTCTTTAGTCCAACGTCTTAACTACTTGACGCCATTATGGGTCTTGAAATTGTCAGGATAGTGAAATACTCCCATACATGGGATATGATACAAACTACGCACCATGGAATGTTCTTTTGGTGGTTTTGTGTACACGAAAGGAAAAAATGTGTGGTTTGCTCCTCGGGCCGCGGGTTGGCCACGCTTGATGTAGAGGTATTATCTCGACATATCGCGTTCAAAGGTGTCTTTATCGTGTGATGCAATGGGCCACATGTATGTATAATTCCAACATATTGATCTGTTTATCTTATTACATCCAGGTTTTCAAACACGTGTTACTGTAGAAAATCTTTGTTTTTGTAAAAGAAATATCGTTGTTTTAGACTTGGCAGTATAAAACTTAGAATGAAAAATCATTTCATTGACAGAATTTACAGGAGAATTACATTTATAGATCTACCTGTATAAAAGTGTTAATCCATCATTTTTAAGCGGGATAATCAATGGGCTGTAGCTTAATTTTCTTTAAACCCATTTTTAAATTAAACACCGTTTTTGTAGTGAAAAAATAAGTTTTTATTTGAATTGAATAGATAGTTTTAAAAATAAAAGAGTGATTGAAAGGTAGCAGTTAAAAAACTATAAAAAATATTTTTTTTCTTCAAAAAAATTTTTTTTTTCAAATGTGTGGCTTAGCTGGTCGCGCATTGAATTATGTATTTAAGAATACACCCTTAGCATAAATAAATTGTAAATTTAAACCCTTGTTCCTTCAAGAAATATTCTTTTCCTTTCTTATTTTTTCTATTAAGTAAGTGTATTTTTATTTATTTATTATTTTACGTGTAGATCAGCTTTAAAATTGTAATTAAGTTCTTGTATAATGAGAACATATGATATACTGCATAAATAAAAAAAAAGCTCCCTTAATATGATATTTTGTATAAAAATGTTATTTAAAGAATATATAATTCATTTAATTTTTACGGTATTTTCTAACGGTTACGGTGTTTGAAAATTATGTGGAATGCATCGAAACAAGTGTCACAATAGATTTTAAGAAATATTGGTATTAACTAAGTAACCATGATACACGATTCACACACAACGAAGGTTTGATAGTCCCAAGAATTAACAATAAATATGGGAGTCCAACACTGCAATTACTGTTCCAAACATTTTTAATTTGTTGCCGACGGAGGTTAAAGGTCAAAATAAAATATGGAACAAAGGCAAAATGAAGGAATGGGTAACTGATCAAGAGTTAATTTTACGAAAATTGTAAAATAGTTGATATATTCATAAATATCTCTCTCTTTTTTGTGTGTATATTAGGTTAAAATGGATAAAAACAATAAAAAAATTATGTAGAAAGAACTCCACCGACAAGACACACAAGGTGGCTTGGTGGGTCTCTGCGAAAAAATATTTTTAACATGTTTAAAATTGTTCTTTTAATAAATGTATACTATTTACGTAAATAAAAAAACATATATAAAAAAAAACTTTAATAAATTTGGATAGATTTTACCACAAAGTGACTCCCAAACCAATTAATAAAAGGAATGGCAATAATTTAATTAAAACACTTGAGTGTGTCCAAATACTTGTTCACAAATCTGGATTATCTAATTATAGGAGTTATTTTTCATATATATAGAACTTCCAAGAATTTGAGTAGTGTGGTTGTCAATAATGGGTAGAATTGGTGAATGTTACACGTGTGTAAAGTGATCACTTAACCAGCCCATGACAGTCGTAAGCCCCGTAAATGCCCAAACTTCCATTTTTTTCATCTTTGATGAGATATTAGAAAATAGCATTAATTTAATATGAGAATGAAAATGGAGAATGCATATTAAAAATTATAGCGTATACAATTGCATAGTTTCAAACATTTAAAATATCTCCAAACAAAATACAGCCAAAATAACAACTATAGTCTGTTCACACGTCGAAATATATAGGAAGGTTCGATTATTAAAAAAAATCGATAAAAAATTCCTCTGTCATCCTATCACAATGGGTGTGCACAACACTAACGTCTCGATACACAGGTATCGATCTTGCCATAGACAAATATTACATTTTTTCTATGATATAATGTCAATAAAATAATGGAGTTCTTTCCATCACCTTCAATTTAAAGTATCCAGTTCGATAATAAATCTATTAGTTGGTATCTGATTATGTCTAGAATGGAAATCAATCTATAGGTAAACATCGAATGGCTGATACAACAGGGTTGCCAACGTTTTCACATATTTCTTTATTTTATTAAATAATATAACAAACAGGTGGGTTATAATTAAAATGTAACTTTGTTTTATAAATAAATCACTATAAATATTATATTATAACTTAATTATAATGTCTGCTTAATACTACTAAAACTCTATCAACTAAAAAATATTCAAAATATTATAGATAAATATGTCTGCCTCCGTAGTGTAATGGTCAGCACGCTCGGCTACCGTTCTGGAGGTCCCGGGTTCGATTCCCAGGGGGGGTCAAATAAATACAAGTGATTTTTTTCACTGTAATATTTATTCAATATTACCCTGGACTGGTACCTGAAGCGGAGGGCTGATCACCTTTCCTTCATGTATAAACGATCAAGATAACACTGCGTTTATATAAAGCAGTGCCCTATGCACCATTGGGGTGCGGATAAGGGTTCTATTATTATTAAATATGTAGGTATTAAAATTATATAAATATGTAGGTATTCAAAATGTGAAATTAGAAACGAATGCAACGCTGGGATAAGCATTATGACTTTAATTTTTTTATATGGGAATTGCATTTACTATTTACCTTGCTTATTGTGTACAAGGTTTATATATCATTTAGTGGATTTTTGTTTCTTCTAGCTAATTAAATATGTTTTTATTTTAATCTGTGTTGGGAACAGGAGGGAAAAGATTATGACTAGTGTCATAGTGGACATGTGGAACAAATGAGTGCGGAAAGAACGGAAAAAATATATTTACAAGCCGATTTTTGCTGGAAAAAGGAGCTGATGAAGACCAAAGAAAACATGACATGATAAAATATCTCAAATACTTGAAAGCTGTCTTAAAATATCTCAAATACTTGAAAGGTGGTTAGAAACAAAGTTTTTAATTTAAGTTTTACTTGGGAACTACCACTATTTCTTAAAATCTATTGCGACACGTGTTTCAACGTATTTCGCATCATTTTCAAGCGTAACCGTAAGAAAACACCATTAAATTTACGTGGAATGTATCGAAACACGCGTCCCAATAGATTTGAAGAAAAAGGTTTTTGTTTTAAGGAGTAATATTTGTGTTTTTATTATATACACAAATATTTAAATTTCATACCTTTTTATGTGAGCTCAAGCGTACCAAGTACCTACGTATTTACCAAGTAAGAGTAAAATTAAAATTGAAAATATTTGATATTACCAAAAAGTGACTGCCGAATCAATTAATAAAAATATACCTTAATATATATTAACATCAAGTTTAATTAGTTTAGTTGATATAAAACATGTCAATTAAACTTCATATAAAACATGTATCATTCTTCCCTTTTTATAAAAGAAGATGGAAGTCTGAGCATCCCAGGGTTTACGCCCTAACATCTAACTGGTTTCAGCGATCACTTTACACACTTGTGTAACGTTCACCATTCTGCCCATTATTAAACATCCATATTACATTAATTCTTGACTTAAAATTGACATCTCATCCGTAGGGTGAAAAATCCAGTGTTTAATATTTTAATATTGAAAATAAATCTTATAGATGTCTTCGTCCAGTTCAATATTTTATCATATTGTTATATTTTTTGTGGCAGCCCTGTTGGACCAATCATAATTTTATTCAATATACATTCTCGAGCACGTCAAAATCTTACACTATCATCTCTCACCCTCGGCGTCTTAATCATGCTGAAACAAACACAAAAAAACAACCATTCTTAGTACAGGGTGTTCGTGAACTGCCTGGCCCATCGCTCGTATGTGCCCGTGTCGCGGGCTCGGTTTCCGTGACGACAAACTTGGACACATGTCTGTCGTATTGTGAATCAAGATAGTAAAAGTCTATAAGATGAATGTACGGCGAAACGATGCGTGATAGATGTTCGAATGGTGATATGAGGAAAGAATGCAGGGCTGAGATAAGAACTATCGAAAAAAATGAGAAAGGTGTGTTGAGATGGTTTGGACATGTGAATCGAATGACTGAAGAAGGGTTAGTAAAACATATTAATGATACGAATGTAGTTTGTAAAAGCAGGAAAACTGAGGAAAACTTGGCATGATCAGTTTTTCAAATTTTATACTTGAAAGTAGTCAATTTTCGTTATTAGTGCAAATCATTGCTGTTAATTATTTTTTTACAATTCTTGACCAATTTGTAATTTTTTTAAAAACATTTTGTCCCTTTGATATTGTCAAATATTTGCCGAAATATTATGTTATTTATTGTTTCTTTATTCAGTACGTGGTAAGATACGATTAAATTAAAAATAAACACATGTTTTTTACCACTTGAGTATTATATTGTTACGACTAGTTTCAGAACCTACAGATGCTTCCATCTACGGGTTTGAATATAAACTGATCTGGTTTGAATATAAAGTGTTTATAATCAAACCCGTAGATGGAAGCATCAGTAGTTTCCAAAACTAGTCGTAACAATAAAATACATAAATAGTAAAAAAACAACTGTTTTATTTAAATTGCCAAAATATTTATGCAAAAAAAACTAAATCAGTCAATAGTGGGTACAATGACAATTACAGGGTTACGTTTTTGACCATTTTTGGTTTTGAAATTGTTAAGTTAGTAGCTTTTTTTAAAATGGACACATTTATTAGATTCATAATTTGCGTTAGTGATTTTAATTATAACTGTCCATTCCTTAATTACATTACGATATTTCAACAGGTGTTCCCAAGGGACCTTGTCTCTCAATTTAGCATTTAACTGCAGAAACCTATAAGAATCCTATTTACGTCATTTGTGCATTTGATTAATATATTTTTAATTACTATCGAGACATTTCTGGATCATTCTATAGTTGAGAATAGCTCGTTAGAGCTCTAGGTTCGTGTTGTACAAACCCATCGGCGCTAGTCTCCGTCTCGACTAATCCTGCAAGTCATCCGAGAGCCGTTTGTCGAACAGGAATACGATTTCCTTTTTTATTCTGCTCCAATTGTTTTACGCATCAACCTGTCCTGCGATGTAGACATCATGAGCAAGAAAAATATTTGAGATACACCAACTAACACGTATAATGTGTCAGTGATGGTAAAGCAAATGCTTAGGCAAGACAATGTTATCCAACATAGTTCCTGGTGATTGAAAAATATACAAGTAAACGATACTTCTTCCATCTTCTTCTGTGGTCTCAGCCTTATAGATTGGTTTGCAGCAACAAATGACACCTCCTTTGCAATTCTGAAATATTTTGCGCCACCCTTTTCATACTTATACTTCTTCCATCTTCTTCTGTGGTCTCAGCCTTATAGATTGGTTTACAGCAACAAATGACACCTCCTTTGCAATTCTGAAATATTTTGCGCCACCCTTTTCAGCTTCTCATATGTTGAACAGCCAATGTCCTCGTATAAGTCGCAAAGATATTCGCGACGTGGGCGTCATCTGGCGTTTGTTCCTTCGATCGTTCCATCTATTACCAGGTGCAGGAAACCCTCCTGTTCCAACACGTGACCGATCCATTTGGCGCGTATCTTCGAGATTCGAGTGCCTTCTTTCTTCCATTATTCTTAGTACCTCGTCATTGGAGATGTTGTCTCTTCAGGATATTCCTAGCATTATTCTATAGGTCCACATCTCGAACGCATTCAGCCTATCCTTATCTCTTTCAGATAAGCACCATGTCTCGCAGCCATACAGTAACACACTCCAGTAATCAATGCTATTCAAATGACCACAAAGTTTTGGTAGGTTGTAATTAGTTATTGATAATCAACATGCTCTTCTTCTTCAGCCTTCAGTCTTCCACTGCTGGAAATAGACCTCTTCAATATCCTTTCATTTCTTGCGCTCGGTTGCTGCTCGCAACCAATTTTTACCCTCCTCAGCGGCTTTGTCGTCAGACCATCTTCTTTGAAGTCTTCCGAAGGCTCTCTTATTTTCCCAAGGTTTCCATCTTAAAATTTCAAGGGTTCATCTTGTTGGTTTTGTCCATTGCCACTTCAGTCTTGCTACGCGATCCATGATTTCTAATTGTCTCTTAGGCTTATACCAAGCATGGTTCTTTCCATGGATCACTGTGTGCATATCGCTCACTCCTTTCAAGAACGTCATAAATCAAAATACTTGATTTTTCAGGAGAACGATTTTAAAGTTTAAAAATATAACACAATGTATTAAAAATAAATATTAAGCCACTTATTGAACTTTTCACTGTGCAACAGATCTTTTTAGGTAAAACCTGAAGGTTTTTTCTACACTAGAAAAATGTTTAATTTATTTATAAAAATAATTAAACAAAACATTTTCTTCAAAATGCAAAAACAACATTTTCTGCCCTATAGCGGGTAAATATTAAGTTAAAAATATGCCTCTTTTGCTGGGATATAGCACATTTTCTGGGCATTCCGAAAACATGCACAACTGAAAATTGTCGATTTTTGATTTATGACGTTCTTGAAAGGAGTGAGCGATATGAGTTTTTCTATATGCCTATTACTATCACCACGGGTCCTGTTATACGATACAAAAAGTTTCGAAATGTTTTCATTGCTTCAAAGGCATTGTGAAATGAAACATGTTAGAAATGCGGCATTCTATTTTATTTATTTTCCATATAATCAAAGTAAGCCATAGCAACGCGTAGCCGGGTACAGCTAGTACGAAATAAAGTAAATACATACATAGCAAACATGTGAATAAAACATATCTCTTGTAGAGGTTGATAATAATCATTTAACATGAAGATATGTATAATATAATGTGTGTATGTATATATACTCGTAGGTACATATACAAAGCTTTGCCAAACAAATTAAAAGATTTCTCTAGTAATTAAACAAGCTCGGTATAAAAGTAATTATATTTAACTAACCTCAGAGGTCAATATGGTAACTGTAATCTTTCTCTCGAGTTAGTTTAGTAATGTTGAATAATTACGACATATTTTATAAAAGAAAATAATTATATCTACATCAAAAAAAAAGTGAAGTTCAATGCAGAATATACATATATATAATAATAATAATAAAACCCATATCCGCACCCCAATGGTGCATAGGGCACTGCTACATATAAACGCAGTGTTATCTTGATCGTTTACACATGAAGAAAAGGTGATCAGCCCTCCGCTTCAGGTACCAGTCCAGGGTAATATTGAATAAATATTACAGTGAAAAAATCACTCATATATATTTAACCCCCCCTGGGAATCGAACCTGGGACCTCCACAACGGTAGCCGAGCGTGCTGACCATTACACTACGGAGGCGGACATTATTCTGAGATAAAATTATATTAGATTTGCATAACTCAATTTTGACAATGTAGCATGGCTTTATAATTTTTTTTTAATTATTAACTAACCATCACGACGCTTCACTCAGGGGCAGGCAGAGAGAATAGAACGCCTCACTTCTCTGCCTTTACAAACATTCTTCACCTCTTTCACATTCATGCATCTCATCATACATACCCGCCGATTATTTCGACTCTTCTTCACTTCTTCGTTCCGTATGTCCAAAGCATATCAACACACTATTCTTAATTGTATCGATGATGCTTATCTCAGCTTTGCATTTATTCCTTATTTCAAGATATGGACATCTATTATACATCGTTTTGCCACGCATTCGTCTGAGACATCGTATTCCGACTGCATTCAGTCTAATTTCGTCCTTCTTTTGCCAACTCCACGCTCTACTTCCATACATTAGAAAATAGAACTAGGAGTCCGTCGTGTACTTCCAGGAAAATATTTTTATATTCTTTTTTGACATCTCATCAAAGATGAAGAAGAATACGAATCACTTTAAGTGATCACTTAAACCAGCCTCTGACGGTTGTCAGCCCCGTAAATGCCCAGACTTCAATATTCTTCTTAATCTTTGATGAGATGTCAAAAAATAATATGAAAATAACTCCTGTAATTGGAGATAATCCAGATTTTGTGAACAAGTATTTGGACACATTAAAAATGTTGTAAAAAAAATATATTCTAACTTTATCTCGTAATTTAGCTAAGACATTATTAGCCCCCGGATCTGACGTCATTAGTGCCCCACCACACGGGAATTACACATCACACCTGACGCCCCGACAGTGAGTTATGTCGAGGTGCTCACCCACTCCCCACACGGCCTGCCCGCGGATGTGCGTCCGCACTAATGTGACACTCCTCTAATCCGTCGCTCAATCACCCGCACTATGCTACACGTGAAAGGGCGTCATTCCTATTCGTAATCTAAGAAAAAAGGCCTTAATAGGCTGACGTAATTATTATTGTCATAAATTCAGATATTAGATAAAGGGAACATGAATGATTTGAACACAAGTTTATTATTAACTACCTGTACGGCTGTCCAAACTTAAAACACAGTAAGGGACAATTTTTTGTAGTAAGTTTTTTATTGCAATTTTGGACTAAGTAGAATCTACTTAGTCCAAAAAAGCTGTTGCTGTTGATATTTTTAGTAAAATTCTTTATCCTTCATTCATTCATTCAAACCCTCTTCCACACCCGATGGTGCACAGGGCACTGTATCGCATAAACGCAGTATTATCTTGATCGTTAACATCTGAAGGAAGGGTGAACAACTCTCCGCTTCAGGGGTTCATGGGTTGGAAACAATGTGTTTGTATTATTATTTTTTAATTAATTTTTATATATTTTAAACCAAAATAAAAATAATACTTAAACTCATTATATTTGATTTCATTTTGTTAGAATAAATATATAAAATCTTGGTTTTCAACTCCTGCCTTGTTCGGCTGTCCAAATTTAAAACACAGTAAGGGACATTTTTTTGTTGTAGTTTTTTTTCGCATTTATGGACTAAGTAGACTCTACTCCAAAAATACAACAAAAAAAACTACTACAAAAAAAATGTCCCTTACTGTGTTTTAAATTTAGACAGCCGTGTTGTATTTATAATATATGAATGTTTTTATATAATTTGTCCAGCCTCACATCAGTCTGATGATGTTGGCTACGATGAAACCCGGTCACTAGTCAAATAAAATTTATGTGGGAAAAACTATAAAGGTTTTAATTTATTGAGTGTTAAACTATTTCATTGTTTAAATTGTACTAAATTAGTGATAAGTATTCGAACATACAGAAAATGTTCTGTAAATTGTTAAATATTCACTAGAAGATTGACGTTATAACAGCCTAGTTTTAATAAAATTGACACAGCCAAATGTCCCTCCCCTCGCATTAGCGTGATTATGATAAAGCGCCAAGCCACTGTATAAGAGTGGTAACCACAAAACGGTTTTAATCAAAGACGTTTAATGACGTTCTTTTGTGTGCCGCCATACCCATTCATAATGGTCGCCCTAATGCCCGTGGAATGGAAATCATAATACGTCACACTAATTGCGGTGACACCGCGGTATTGTTGTCCCGGGAAATTAATTCAACTCGCGCATGCGTGATGGCCCTAACTTCCTTACCCCTTGCCTCGGACGCTAACTAGTTAAAATAACTTACTACTACTACCTTCACGCCGTTTCCCCGTAGGGGTAGGCAGAGAGGATGGAACGCCACACCTTCACATCCATACATCTAGTCATACATGCCCTCCGATTACGCATACTTTTGACACCGCCAGATTTTAGGTTCTGATTGATCTGATCGTGAAAGTCTTTTTCGGTTCTGTTTTCCCTCTCACATTCGCCACATATATTTTCTTAGTCATTCTCTCGTTATCCATTCGCTCCACGTGTCTATACCACCGTAAAGAACTCTTCTTAATCTTTTCAATTATTCCTCGTTCAGCCTTACATTCCTTTCCTATATCTTCGTTTTTAATTCTGTCATACAATGATTTTCCACACATTCATCTGAGGGAGCGCATTTCAACAGCGTTCACTCTGCTTTCATCCTTTAACTTTATTTTAAGTTAAATATATATACGTAGAAAATATATAACTTAGCTAAATATATAACAGTTAGATGAGATGTTAGGCAATGGCGGTTTCTTAAGGAATAAGCTTAAAAAAAATTGACCAATTTCTCAACTGATGGAGTTACAATCAGCCATACTTCACAAATGTATCGAAAACCTGACCGGAATGCAGAAAAATCTACGACCACAGGTTTTTCGATAAAAAAATACAGGTTTCAAAAATTAATGCAATATGTATGGTCAATAATGGACAGAATGGTGAACGTTACACAAGTGTATAAAGTGATCGCTTAAGCCAGTCAAATGTCAAGATTTAAGACTCAAGAAAAAACAAATTCATGAGGCGAATGTGGTTGGTATTAAAAGCAGAGGAGGACCGAGGAAAACTTGCCACGATCAGCTATGTGAAACACTCGAAAGTTATCGGAAGAATTGGTGGGTATGTATAAGAAGATGAATAAATGTGGAAGAGGCGAAAATTGTTTGCAAAGGCAGATTGGAGTGGCGTTCTTTTTTCTCTGCCTACCTTTTCTGAAAACTGCGTGATGGTTAATGAGCTAGTTACATTTAATTGAAAACTCGAGTAAGCAGTTTCATTACTTGATTCGGCATTCACTTTGGGGTAATGTATCCATTTTTATTTAAACTTTTACTAAGTAAATACCTGTATTTCTTAAAATCTATTATGACACGAAACTGAAAATAATACGGGATGCACCGAAACACGTGTCCTAATAAATAGTCCTGAAGAAATAGTGGTATTTACCCAGTAAAACTTAAATTAACACGTGAAGTATACAGACTATCTATAGATAGTCTGTATACTTCATATGTTATTGTGTTATTGTAGGTAATGAGGGTAATATTTTATACATAATGTACGACGTAGAGTCATACTTGTTGACAGCATCTAAAATTGCATCTACGATAATTACAGTGCATTTTTCAGTGTAGTGTTGCAATATGCGTCAGTATGCAGATAATATTTGCGAGTCGATTGTAAAACAACAATTTAAACTGCATTAGAACTGCGATGTGAATCAGTTAATTTATTACGTGCGTTCTGACATTCTATATCACTCACTCCTTTCAAGAACGTCTTAACTCAAAAAACTTGATTTTTCAGGAGAACGTTTTTAAAGTTTAAAAATATAATACAATGTATTAATAATAAATATCAAGCCACTTATTGAACTTTTTACTGTGCAACAGATCTTTTTAGGTAAAACCTGAAAGTTTTTTTTCCATTTGAAAAATATTAAGTATATTTAAAAAAATAATTGAGCCATACCTTTTCTTCAAAATGCAAAAACAACACTTTCTGCCCTGTAGCGGGTAAATATAAGTTAAAAATATGCCTCTTTTGCTGGGATACAGTACATTTTATGGGCATTCCGAAAACACGCACAACTGAAAATTGACGATTTTTGATTTATGACGTTCTTGAAAGGAGTGAGCGATATGAGACTTGCGAACATGAACACATTTTTCATTTCATTTGATATAATATAATTGCCAAAGGTTTTTTTTTTAAATAATTTTAATTCATTTCCAGACATTTCTTCTTTTACAATCTTAAAATGAATAACGCAGTTCTCTCCAATAAAGAGACTAAGCTCTTGTGCTTGGACTTATTGTTTATGTTTGTTGGTAATACCATATAATTAAGGTTTATTTCAATTATTTTTTGTGTGTGTTTTTTCTTCTTAGATTAACATATATTTAATTGATTTAATATATTCATATTGTTATAATTTGTTTTCTATATTATATTAATAAATTTACTAAGAAGGTACAGTTTTTTTTAAAATCTCATAATAATTATTAATATCATGGCTTATGTATAACCAATAATTATTGTTAAGGTTATTTATAACCCTTATCCGCACCTAATGGTGCATAGGGCACTGCATCAAATTGACGCAGTGTTATCTTGATCATTACTTACAAGAAGGCAAGGTGATCACTCTTGCGCTTTAAGAACCAGTCCAGGGTAATATTAAATAAATATTACAGTGTTAAATCACAAATATTTATTTTCACCTCCCCTCCTGGGAATCGAACCCGGGACCTCCAGCACGGTAGCTAAACACGCTGACCATTACACCACGGAGGCGGAGGGGATTATTGTTAAAATAAATAAAAAGTTAGATAAAACGCTATTAGATAAAAGTAGCATTAATGATTGAAATACAAGTTTATTATATAATAGCTGTACGCAGCTAAGGGTTACTGTTGACATTAAAAAAAATCTTTATCCATGTTAAGATAATATGAGAATCGAAAACCATTTGATTGTCTGTTGCCTTTTATATGCTGACAATGCTGCGATTCTTGCCCATAGTGCCTAGAGAAGACCTGCAGAAGCTGGTTTCAAAAGTGTATGATGTGTGCAAAGAAAGTTATTTGCTGATAAATGTGACATATATAGGTATATAAATATATATATATATATATATATATATATATATATATATATATATATATATATATATATATATATATATATATATATATATATATATATAATATATATATATATATATATATATATATATATATATATATATATATATATATATATATATATATATATATATATATATATATTTATAAATATACATATATAATAAAATATATATATATATATATATATATATATATATATATATATATATATATATATAGAACATCCAAGGATTTGAGTATTGTGGTTGTCAATTAGAGGTAGAATTGGTGAATGTTACACGTGTGTAAAGTGATTACCTATGACGGTCGTCAGCCCCGTAAATGCCCAGATTTCCATATTCTTCTTCAACATTGATGAGATGTCAAAAAATATAAAAAATATGAAAAAATTGTTTTATCATAGGGATATGAAACTCATCTGTGATCTTAACCTTTGGTCCTAATTTTAAAACTTTTAATATGGTGGTACGATGGGTAGATAGATTATAATGATGAGGTTATAAAGGCGAGGTATCTATTCCATACGGCCGAATTTAAATTCCTAATATCCCTGCCATTAGGCGGATGTGCTCGTGATGAAGACGGATTTTTGACAAATTGAATATAATTAATCCGCGGCGATCTCCGCGGTGTTATTGCTCATTCTCAGGCGGGACGCGTCAAGAGCGCGAGGGCATGAAATCGGGATCGGACTCGGGACATTAGCGGGATCCAGGGAACGCCATCATACCTGCTTAAACCTAGATCACGAGAATGTTTCAATGTATCTTAATATGTATATATATATATATATATATATATATATATATATATATATATATATATATATGTGAACCAATTTTGAAATTTATCCAACTTATTCCATTAGATTTAAGTTTTGTACTGACATTTCTTGGTGGAACTGCAGTTTATAGAAAAAATTAACAATGAAATATGAAGTTAATTTATTATTAGATTAAAACCAATATTTTTAGCTTTTCCACTTTTTTTATTTGACCAGCGACCGGGTTTCGTCGTTACCGACATCATCAGACCAGTCTGATGATGTCGGTAACGACGAAACCCGGTCGCTGGTCAAATAAAAAAAGTGGAAAAGCTAAAAATATTGGTTTTAATCTAATAATAAATTAAAAATGCAATTCCATCACGAAGTGTCAGTGGATAATATAAATCTATTAAATATGTAGTTTTTTCTACATGAATTTTATTTGACCAGCGACTGGATTTCGTCGTAATCTACATCATCAGTCTGATGATGTAGATTAATGTCACGACGAAACCCGGTCGCTAGTCAAATAAAATTCATTTGGAAAAAACTACAAGGCTGTTATTTTATTCTAACTTTTTTATTTGACCAGTGACTGGGTCTCATCGTTATCGTCGCGTTATATGTTTGTATGCAATTCTGTCTAGCCTCCTACCAGTTTGATGATGTCGGTAGCGATGAAACCAGGTCAGTGATCAAATAAAGTAACAGCGTAAAAAGTTGTACAGTTGATGTTTTATTGTGTGAAATGCAGCTCCACCAAGATGCATAGAAGACAGATCGCGTTCTGAATTTGAACGTTTGAGATCTCAGCCTTAAAGCACAGTTTCTCAGAACTTGGATTTCTATTTCTATAGATTAAAATTCTATGGATTGTAATTTTGTCAATAACGTTTTTTTTATAAAACAAAACTGACTGTTTTTTTAGTTCAGGTCTGAGCCCAAAATATTACAACCGAATTCAACGACACTTACTTACTACACGAAGGTCAATATTTGTCAATTTGTATTTGAAATTGACAATATTTTAAACCCTGTCATGAGACAGAGGTAGTTCGTAAATAAATTGGTTTCGCATAACGAACGGAATTGGAGAAGAAAAGTCCGGCTAACGAAGTTTAACGTGAACAAAGTGGTTATGTTTGTATTTGGATTGAAGTCACCCCACCGAGCGTAACATTATTCCACTTATTCCTAACTTTATAACAGATTCATACCAAGGGTGGAACTGGGGTGACCATTAATTATTTATCAGTTTATATCACAAACAAGTTCCTAAATATATATATATATATATATATATATATATATATATATATATATATATATATATATATATATTCATATATATATATATATATATATATATATATATATATATATATATATATATATATATATATATATATATATATATATATATATATATATATATATATATATATATATATATATATAAAACTTGATTTTTTAGGAGATCGTTTTTAAAGTTTAAAAATATAATAAAATGTATTAAAAATAAATATCAAGCCGCTTATTGAACTGTGCAACAGACCTTTTTAGGTAAAACCTGAATATTTTTTCTCCGTTTGAAAAATATTTAGTATATTTAAAAAAAAATAAACAATACCTTCTTCAAAATGCAAAAACAACACTTTCTTCCATGTAGCGGGTAAACATTAAGTTAAAAATATGCCGCTTTTGCTTGGATATAGTACATTTTCTGGGCATTCCGAAAACATGCACAGCTGAAAATTTACGATTTTTGAAATATGACGTTGTTGAAAGGAGTGAGCGATATGTAATTTTTATACTAATTTTGACTCATTTTCTTAAATAAATATTATATTATATAATATGAGACTACCGCTATGTTGAACAATATCACATTGGATATTGATCTTTTCCATGAGTCCGAAGGAGTTTTCCGAAGCGGGATTCTTCTAGACCTTAAAGTCTTCTTGCTTACTTTTAATACTTTTTTATATACGCCTTGAATATTGTTTGTTTTGTATATATATATATATATATATATATATATATATATATATATATATATATATATATATATATATATATATATATATATATATATATATATATATATATATATATATATATATATATATATATATATCTATATATATATATATATATCTTTTTTGTTGAATAAAATTGAAATTGAAATTGAAGACATATTTTTTTAAATATTTAAAGTAAGATGTAATAATATGTGCCCTAATCCAGGGTTGCCTCCCAAATCAGTTTACTTCCGCTTATCTGGCTCGGAATTGATTTCTACCCTGGCAGCCCTAGAGGGATGTTTTCCCTTTGTGACGTCATAGGGATGTAATGGGAACCACCCCACTGCTAGGCACTTCATTTCCATCTCGGCTCGGGGAGAGCCAAGCAGAAGACGTCTGAAGATCAAATTTAAGGGATGAAGCAAAAAAATTAAATTGGCGTGGATATATGAAGATATGAAATATTAAAAATAAAATATGAATTGTAGATGTAGATATATATAGGTATATGCATATCGTAGTCATACTGGGGAAAGTGACCAAGTGCATTTTTTACATAACCGTGATCATTGACTATTTGATATCTTACTAACTTTATATTGCCCCGAAAAAATCCCAAAACGATTTTAAACTAGATGTATAATATATTGACTTGTTTAAAATGACTGCATTGATGTTTATTTTGTTGCCAAGCAAAAGTGACTTAAATGGCCCTCCTGAACATTTTACGTTTTGTTAGTTGGTCACTTTCTCCTGTACGACTACGATATATAAGATAAAATTTATCCAGTAATATTCTAAACCTTATCCGTACTCAATGGTGCATAGGACACTGCATCGTATAGAAGCAGTTTTATCTTGATCGTTAAATACACGAAGAAAAAGTGATCAGTCTTCCGTTTCAGGCACCAGTCCAGGGATATGTTTAATAATAGACTGAAAAATCACTAATATTTATTTTGTCTCTCTTGGAAATGGAACTCAGGACCTCCAGCATGGTAGTATAGCGTGCTAACCAGCACACTATGGAGGCGAAGATATAAATAAGGCAATATTATGGATAAATCTGATGGTGCTAAAAATCTACGTACTCCGAGGGCATAAATGTATGTATGTATGATTAAATACATGTTATAATTGTATGGATGTGAACAAAGCTAGGAGTGTATGTCAATATAGAAGAGTGTGGACTTCCATCCTCTCTGCCTACCCATCCAGAGAAATGGTGTGATTATTATTAAATGGTGTGAATGGTGTGATATGTGAAGTAGAACATGTAAGTAAGGATTATGTTTTCTGTCATTATTTCATCATATGGGGTATTTTACCATAAAAAAATATTAAACATTTGATTACTTATTTTTTTCTTTAATTTAGTCGTCAAATTATTATTACTTAATTAAAAAAAACTGTCAAACTAATTTAACATCTCACCGATTTGCCGCAGGGGTAGACAGAGAGAATATAATACCACACATTGGTATGTAATTAAAATGATTTCATATGCACATTATTTATGTGTTTTTGTTGTCATATGCACAATTTCTTTCGTTGCCTGAAAAAAAGGTGAAATTTTAAACATTGTATTATTGTTGAATATCCAGGAAATGGTGGCTTATCCAGAATATTACAAACTACGTTCCCTATTTTCCTGTAACAAGGTTTCAGCTTTCAGTAACAGAATTGTCCGCAAGCTCCGATGGGAATATTTGGGGAAAACATTATTTGAAAAACTACCCAAGGAAAGTGATTCAATGGAAAATTCACACAAAAATTGTTCACTTCATATTATGTTTTCAATTGGATTTTTTAAATTTTATTTTATGCTAGCTGTACCCAGCCACGCGTTTTGTGGCTCAGTCTGGTTAAATGGAAAAGACAGAAACAATAAAGTACACTTTAATCATACATTTTATATTATTTTTGACATCTCATCAAAGATGAAGAAGAATATGGAAGTCTGAGCTTTTACGGGGCTGACGACCGTCATCGGCTGGTTTAAGTGATCACTTTACACACGTGAAACATTCACCAATTCTACCCATTATTGACAACCACACTACTCAAATTCTTGGAAGTTCTATATATATGAACCAATTTATAAATTTAAAGTAAATTTTTTAAGTTATAAAAAACCACCATTATTTTGTAAAAACAAATTTTACTTTTTTCAATTAATATAGATTTTAAAAAAAAATCAATGTATATTATAAAAAATTAATTGTGCGTGGAGACACGTCTGGCTCCTCACGCACCCGTTCGCTTTCTGAATTGTGTGTTTGCGAGTTTCCCCTTAAGAAAATTAATTAAAGGAGTAAAGAACGATATAACAAATTAATGAAGCCGTGTGATAGTTAGTTTTGGACATGTGGAACGAATGAGTGAGAAAAGAACGGTAAAACAAATTTATGAGGCGAATATAGTTACGGGAAAAAGCAGAGGAAGATCGAGGAAAACTTGGCACATGTATGTCAAATACCTGAAAGTGACCGGATCATGAGTCAGGAGTCAAAATAATCAGCGGGTGTGTATGAGGAGATGCGTGAATGTGGAAGAAGCGAAGAATGTTAATAATGACAAAGACAGAGTGGTATGGCGTTCTATCCTCTCTGCCTACCCCTGCGGGGGAGTGGCGTGATTAGTTAGTTTCTTAGTTTTACACAAAGTGAACGATGAATGATAAGGAGAGTATTACAAAACACTTCGGCTGTCCAAACTCAAAACACAGTAAGGGACATTTTTTTGTAGTGCGTTTTGCATTTTTGGAAATAGATTATATTGTATGTTTTCAATACTTAGTCCAAAAATGCAAAAAAACGTACTGTAAAAAAATGTCCCTTACTGTGTTTTGATTTTGGACAGCCGAGTATGTTTCGAAATACGAGATAATCGATTTTGAGGACTTCCAACCAATGTGATTATCAGACGTAGGTGTCGTGTCGTGTCGTGTGGTAGTACGCGTGCGTACATCTTCCCTCGACGCCCGCCTCGCTCTCACCCCCCTCGCTCCACCGCGCCAAGTGAAGGGAGAAACACGCCCCTGGCTGTGGGTCATTATGTCGCAAATTGAGGTAAAATCGAAACATATTATTATTTGTTCCGACACCAGTGGCGGCCGATGAAACCTAACTTTTTATTGGGATTTTATTATACTTTTATTTTTTTAACATCTCAACAAAGATGGAGAAGAATATGTAACAATACTTTGAGTGTGTCCAAATACTTGTTCACAAATCTGGATTATCTCCAATTATAGGAGTTATGTATCAAATAAATATAATATAATAATATATTATATAATAATATGAAGAATACATAGGTCTGGGTATTTACAGCCGCCTCAGCACTGTCCGCCTCCGTGGTGTGATGGTTAGTGTTTAGCTACCGTCCTGAAGGCCCCGGGTTCAATTCCAAGGGGGGGGGGGTAAAAATAAATGATTTTTAAATATTTTTTTACATCTCAACATAGATGGAGGAGAATATGTAAATCTGGCTATGTACAGGACTTATGACCCCTGTCATAGGCTGGTTAAGTGATCATTTTCTTCTTCTTCTTATAACCCTTATCCGCACCCAATGATGCATAGGGCACTGCATGCATCGATCGTATTGACGCAGTGTTGTCTTATATGAAAGCAAGGTTGATTACCTTGCCTGCGCTTCAGAGACCAGTCTAGGGTAATATTAAATAAATATTAGAATGCAGAATCTAATATACTAAAAGGTATCTTAGAACTCCTAAATATATGATCAATCTCATGACACAGTACCTATGAGCTCACAACAGCCATCTATGTTGGTTTGAGAAAGCTTTTATTTAGCAGAGACCCTTTTATTTGGATGTATGCAATTCAAATACTGGGAATCGCCTGAAAACATGATTTTTATGTGGAACTCCACATAAAAACGTCTAAACTCGCGGTTCGTCAATAATATTCACAAACTATAAAAAACTCAATTATTTAAAACACTCTTGACAATGGTTACAATTTTATTTAAATATCCCATTTTACAAAACCACTTTTAATAAACTTTACAAAAACAATTTAAAACTTTGTTTTCACAACAAAAATACTGTTTTTTTTTAACCTTAATAATGTTATTTCTTGAATGTTTTACGCATATACTTTGTGGCACATTTTATAAAGTTTAATAATGTTATGTTCTCAAAACCAAACGGTCGTTTTTTAAGTATACCTTTTTATAAGATCATCAATTTCTTGTTTATATACACCTCCAATGCGCGTTCAAACTGAACACAAACCCTCAAATGGTTGGATACAAAGTACACTTATTATTTATCGATGTGCTGATCGAAGCGATTATATTTTATAAGGAAGAGAAAAAGCATGTTCTCACCAGTTAGCAGAGGATACAATGTAATCGCTCGTGGGGCTAGAGTTGGTAGTTAGTGCACTAATGGACGAGCGACTTGAAGAGGGTAGCGGAGTGTCAAAACATGGCAGCATGTTTATTTAAGCAACGAACAAAAGGTGGAAGGGATAAAGAATTATTTAATTGATAAGCGGATATCAAAATTTAATACGCCTCAACTCAGAGCTGGACTTGGTCTCGTCATTTTTTTATACCACCAAATAACATATCGCTTACTCCTTTTAACAACGTCATATAATATATATAAAATCGTCGATTTTTAGTTGTGCGTGTTTTCGGAATGTCCGAAAAAAGTACTATATCCCAGCAAAAGCGGCATCTTTTTAACTTAATATTTACCCGCTACAGGGCAGAAAGTGTTGTTTGTGCATTTTGAAAAAAAGGTATTGTTTTGTTTAATTATTTTTTTAAATATACTAAATAATTTTCAAATTGACAAAAATCATTCAGGTGTTGCCTCAAAAGATCTGTTGCATAGTAATGAGTTCAATAAGCGGCTTGATATTTATTTTTAAAACATTTTATTATACTTTTAAAACTTAAAAATGTAACGTTGTTGAAAGGAGTAGAAAGTGAGCGATATATGTATTATCAATATCACTAGTTTGTTTTTGGTTGGTTGAAAGATATTGCTTTTTGGCAACAAGCCCGCCAATGTAAGTTCATTAAAATAAGTATTTTTACTTCAATATTCTTCTTCATCTATGTTGAGATGTCAAAAAATAACTTCTAATTGGAGATAATCCAGATCTGCGAAGTATTTGGACACACTCAAAATGTTTTGTGTAGTTAATTTATTTAAAGCACGTTTGGTCCTTTCATAGATAAATATTCACCAATTCTACTACACGTGTGTAAAGTGATCACTTAAACCAGCCTATGACGGTCGTCAGCCCCGTAAATGTCCAAACCTCCATATTCTTCTTCATCTTTGATGAGATGTCAAAAAATAATATGAAAAATAACTCCTATAATTGGAGATAATCCAGATTTGTGAACAAGTATTTGGACACACTCAAAATGTTGTAGATGAATATTCAATATTTAATGGCTGTAAAACCGGGATTCGAACCTGTGTCGAACACAAAAGCAAACGTGAGTGGCGGATTAAAAAAGGAAATCTGATCTGAAGGCTAAAGGTGTGTCTATGATTTCATTTGGCTTTCCTAACTGACATAAAGAGATGATAATTAATAAATGATAACTTTACAGACTGATAGGTTGGCTGTTGGCTGTTAATATCATGTAGGAGGAAATATAGTATTAGTGGTTCGGGCAGGAATTTAATATGATCAAATACAGGTGTGGGTGTAATGTTGGGTAATACACGTCACATACGACTACCGGTTTTTATTAAGTAATAAGATATTTTCAAAAATCTGCAAAAAAATGATAAATTCAGAAAATAAATTATGTAAAGTAATTCATTTGTTTATTTTAAATATGCTTCTTTTGCCTATTTATTATACCCGTTTATTGTTTTTATATTTTTGGTAATTTTTTTTGTAACTTTATTAATTGTGTTCCAGTCTTGTTAACCCTAATCTCAAATCCCAAAATGAGAAATAGAAATTACTCATCGGGAATAATATATATATGACTTATGTATGTTATACGTTATGAAAAATAAAAAAATAAACCTTTTGTATGCTGACGATGCTGTGCTTCTTGTCGATAGTAGAGAAGATCTGCCGGAGTTGGTGTCAACGGTGTATAATGTGTGCAAGGAATGTGATTTGCCGATAAATGTTTGCAAATCCAATGTCATGGTTTTTGAAAGAGATGACATTGGATTTGTATGGTTGTAGATCGGGGTGTAAATGGGGAAATTTTAGAACAAGTAGATGATATTTGGGAAGTGATTTAACTCAATCGATTTATTTTCATAATTTGGGAACTTTGGGAACTGTTCCTTTTCTGCCCGATAAAATTGAAAGTGCGCGTAAAATGACATTTTATTAATATTTTTTAATACACACGTTTTAAAAGTAATGCGTTTAATTTCGTAATCATTATTTTATTACATTATTTTTTAAAACATACTTTACAACATCTTGTTACGGTTTTACAAGACATTTAAGAGATCTTTGACTATTCTCAACCCTTACTGAAAATACAGAATACAATCGATACAAAATAGAGGATCAAAAAATGTGTTTCTGAGATATATATGGTGATAGAAAACTGTTAATATTAAAGAAGTCAACATTAGCTGTAATGCTTTTTCCATATCAACTCTATATCCAACATCCGACTTAAAGGAAAATGACGTGTGAAACGATGAAATAAGGTTAGGTGCAGAGAAGATGAAAGCATTAAATGGATCTAAAGGTCTAAGTATCTAAGAGTCTTTAGATACTTAGACCTTTAGATCCATAGGAAAGACTGTAAGGATATAGACGTGGGAGAGAAATTCGGGGAAACTAGCTACCATTCTTGGAAAGAATGAGCAATGAAACTAATCCCTCTTCCTTTTCTTCTTCTTCAGCCTTATAGTCCACTGCTGGATATAGGCTTCTTCCATATCCTTACACTTCTTTTGGTCGGTTGCTGCTTGCAGCCATTTTTTACCCTCCAAAGCGTCTTTGTCGTCAGACCATCTTTATAAGGTCTTCCGACGCCTCTCATACGAAAATAATCTTCCAAGGTTTCCATCTAAAAATTTGATGGGTCCATCTTGTGAGGTCTTGTCTTGCAACATGTCCTAACCATTGCTACTTCAGTCTTACTACGCGATAAATGATATCCATCTCTAACTTACTGATTTCCAAAACTTGAAAGGACTGGTAGGAGATCCAACCACAATCAGAAGACCCGACAAACCTACAAGTTTATATAAAAAAGACGAACATTATCATCTATTGATGCATAACAAGGGTACTCATGGCTAGGGCACCATAAGTAAGGTAAGGTTGAAACGCTACTATTTACATAGAGGGAAAACACACGTCACAAAAAACCACTCAACCTTTTCTCCGTCCAAGTTTTCGTGTATTGTCAAATAAACAATAATAGTTGGAGCCCACGAAAATATTTACTTAGGATCTACGAA
The DNA here is from genome assembly GCF_059751285.1 of Brachycentrus maculatus. Classification (NCBI taxonomy): domain Eukaryota; kingdom Metazoa; phylum Arthropoda; class Insecta; order Trichoptera; family Brachycentridae; genus Brachycentrus; species Brachycentrus maculatus. Next base: position 597,713 of record NW_028280877.1, on the reverse strand, counting down.
CCAGGCCACATTTTTTCTCCTCACCGGCCACGCCCATCGCGCTCAGTGGAGCTAGTGAGCTGGCGCCAGATCTTCAACCGGGTGATGAAAAAACACGCCAAGAAAGCTTGTCATCGTTTTAAATAACATAAACATTAATATAATATCGTCACTTTTGGTTTGAAGTGACTCGGCTGCCATTTGGCGAGACGCTCGAGGTAACTAGAGAGATGTTGTTATTATTTGTATTTATTTTGTCTTCTCATGACTGGCACTGTTTCCGGCATGCTTTATAGACTATAGTCATGCCTCGCGTCATGTAGGTACTTACTTACGAGTAGGTACTTAATTTGTTCTATGAGCGAGTTCGTTACGCGAAAATTTCGTTACTTTTATTAATGTAACACGAGAACTATACAAGTTCTTGAAACTAGTCGTGTTTACTTTAATGAGCTCTAAAATGATCTAAAACAAATGTTTATTATATTTATTTAAAACATCATGTTATTCCGCAAAGTTGACTTTAAATCAATAAATAATACTCATGTGTGTGATTATAATCCAGGATTCGGACCTCACATACTAATATAAGAGTTTCTGCTTAATAAAAAGCTTCTTTACATCTCACCAATAGATGTCTCTAGTGAAGTTCTAGTGATTCAAGAACAAGGTTTCTAAATTGGTTCATATATATAGAACTTCCAAGAATTTGAGTAGTGTGGTTGTCAATAATGGGTAGAATTGGTGAATGTTACACGTGTGTAAAGTGATCACTTAAACCAGCCAATGACGGTCGTCAGCCCCGTAAATGCCCAGACTTCCATATTCTTCTTCATCTTTGATGAGATGTCAAAAAATAAATAAATAATATTTAGGTATCTATATTACTTACGCAGTTAAATCAGTAACTTAATCAAGGGGGCAGGAATTTAGCTATCAAACAATTCAAATAAGATATTTAAAAACAGTAATTTAAAGGAAAGAGAAACCAAAATAAATTATAACAAATATGTACCGAATATTTGAAAATATAAATTAAATATAATAACGTAAAACCAACGTACATTAATGAAAATAGAACTATGTAGGTACATTCAAATTAGGTTGCGAGATTTTATGGACATTAAAAGTAATACAAAAAGGAAAAATTTCCATATTTTTATCTGAATGCCAACTTGGTTATTATGTACAAAGTTTCTAGATCAAAAGTGGATGTTTGTTCCTTGTAGCTAAAAACACGTTTTATTTTAATCTGTTCTGGGAACAGGAGGGATAATCTAGTGTGATCAATCAGGAACTAGTCACCATTTGCTCGTTGCTTGGAGGAAACCACGTTGCACTCCTCAGGAGAAGCCGGACTGCTGACTGTCATCAACAGGCCTTCCGTTCCACTAGAAGAGGGTTCGGCATTTTGTGTTCTAGCTTGGTTTATGGCACCAATGTCCTTCAATAATTTTATCATAAGTATATGATAAAATCTTCACATATGTTGAGTTATCAATAATGGGCAAGTCTTATAATCAGAGAAGACAAAATGGTTTATTTTTCTGAGAATTAAAGACTTCACTTCTTTGCATTTATGGTCTGACTTCTGACATGTCCACTTTCGAGGACTTGGCATAAAAAATTGATCATGGAACGTCTCTTGATCAACGTTTTCTGAAGAAAAAAGAAGTACGTTTTATGACCAACAAGATTTTTTTTCAATATCGTACAAACTTCAAAAATCAAATATTATAGCGACATCAAACACAAATAGAAAACTAACTAACACAAAAAAACGGGACATCGAATAGGGCATAAGAGTCAATTTCAGAACAACACGGTGTTTGCTTTAGGCCTTCATGATATTAACAGGAGGTAAAAATTGCTTTACACTCTGAAGAACCAACGTTTCTCAAAAAGTTTTTCTTTTTTTAATGTGCGAGAAAGCTTATATTTTTAGCAGAGACCTTTTTATTTGGATGTATGCAAGATCTGAGCCCCGGATTATTTTTACTTAGCTTATAATTTGACTAGTTATTTTTATTCACATTTATAGTTTATTTATATACTTATGTGTATTTTATATTTTTTAAATATTTTTTGGCATTTCAACATAGATGGGGGGGGGGGTGTGTTCCTTACTTTTTCGGTTACTTGATGGGGATGTGTTCCTTACTTTTTCGGCTACTCGCTGGGGGCGGGTTCCTTACTCTCTGGTTAGTTGAGTTCCTCGTAACTTTTTCGGTAACTCGATGGGGATGTATTCCTTACTTTTTCTAGATTAATATTTCTTTACAGCTTAATTTTCATGTCAAATAGGCATTATAGGAAGCTTAAAATTCGCAACACGCAACCAAATTCGTACATTGATTTGTGTGACCAGCTTCAAATGTCCGACTCCGTGGTGATTACATATTAGTATAGCGTGATTAGCTACCGTGCTGGAGGTCCCGGGTTCGATTCCCAGGGGAGTAACTCTGCATCAATACGATGCAGTGCCTTATGCACCGTTTGGTGTGTATAAGGGTTAGAAGCTTCAAACGATCGAGGCCAAAGATCAAATCAAATAAGAACTTCTCAAAGAAGTCATTATTTAATCCAATAAAATACTTTCATGCTTAGCCGATATTATTGACATATGGCAGTTTGAACATCACTGATTGAAAGTAGTGTAACCCAAAACTCCTAAATTGACTCAGTTCAAACATTGAACAATGGTTTTGAGACGAAAATATTTGGAATAGGGTTTACTACTTGAGTCCGTTGTTATATATCCATATTTATACCGCAGCCACATTACACCAGCCCGCATGGATCGCGACTTGACAAACGTCACTTGAGATCCATTCGCTGTTTGAACTAACCCGCTGGGCCTCAAACTGTGGCGCTTGCCAGCGCATCTGCGCCACGTATGTTGACAATCGCTGAACCTCATTTGACAGCTTTATAGTCATTAAAACCTTAGAATTTCGCTTAAATAAAATATTGAGTAAATTTTAATAATATCACAATAATTTTGATAGAAGTATGATAGAAAGACCCGAGGACAAGGACAGCTGACCCCAACAGTCTATAAAGTCGATAAGTTGGGATCGAGCCAGGAAGAAGAAAACAGTAACCATTGTGTGTTTTTTTTACTTGAATTATATATGGTTTTGTAGAAAGAATACAAAAATTTAATAAAATGGTACCCAATGATGTATTTGTTAAATATAATAGTTAATTGAATTAATTGGAGATAATTTACATTTAATTAGTTACCGATTATTTATTTCAGAAATGAATTAAGTATGTGATTTTTCTTTTTACTTTTAACTATCAATGCACAAAGACACGTGTCTCGATAGATTTTAAGAATAAGTACGAAATACACCAAAAGATTTTAAGAAGTAGAAGAGCGATAGCCAATTGAATTTATAAAATTTGGAAATTTCGTTAAACGTAACGAAAACCGGCTGCGTACACATAGAGTGCATTTGGGACAGCGGCAGGATTTGTGAATATTTGTAACACCTATGTAACATTATTTTTTGACATCTCATCAACGATGAAGAAGAATATGGAAGTCTGGGCATTTACGGGGCTGACGACCGTCATCGGCTGGTTTAAGTGATCACTTTACACACGTGTAACATTCACCAATTCTACCCATTATTGACAACCACACTACTCAAATTCTTGGAAGTTCTATATATATGAACCAATTTAGAAACCTTGATCTTGAATCACTAGAACTTCACTAGAGACATCTATTGGTGAGATGTAAAGAAGCTTTTTACTAAGCAGAAACTCTTATATTAACAACAATTATTTAACACAACAATTATTTTGTGAACAAGTATTTGGACACACTCAAAATGTTCCAATGTAACATAATATTTTTTTAGGTAAACGACGTTATTCGTGGAAATGATTTTTTTTAAATAATCGTTTTTTTAATAACGTGACGTTTCGATATAAAATAGTTTTTGTATTACGAACAAGATTGGAATTTAAAAACGAGGCCATTCGAAGTCACGGTTATTTTTTCTTTCTTTTTTATCGTTTGAATGAGTGTGGCCATATGAGAAATACATTTCCCGGTGCACTCCGTCTCTACCGGAAATAGACCTCGGCATACTGGCATCAATGAGCCAGGATTATCATTGGATGTCCGAATGGGTAAAAAAAAATGGCTGTAAACACTTTCCATCTTGGAAAAAATAATTTTTCAGCAGCATGTGTTATTTTTAATGCGAAAATGAAAAAAAAAATACAGGAACTGGTCAGATACTAAAAGGGGTTAACTCGCGTTTACCAAATATTCAGAACCAATTTTTAAAATAATCATGTAAAAATTTAGATTTAGTGTATTGTGTTTATTTAAAGCAAAATTTTCTAGAAATATAGGAAATATCACGAAAAAATATAAGGTTTTTCATAAAGAGATTATATATTATCCACTGACACTTCGTGATGGAATTGCTTTAATATATTATTAGATTAAAACCAATATTTTTAGCTTTTCCACTTTTTTTATTTGACCAGCAATGCAAATCTAATATAACTTCATATAAAATCGTGCTCTCAATACAAAAAACCTTTATAAAAAATATTTTTAATATCATACAATACTTAAATTCACTCAAATTAAATTAATTTCTCAATAAAATTATATCTAATCATGGTTATCAACTCCTGCCTTGTTTTATATATAACATAACAATTTTCATAGCCTCCCACCAGTCTGATGATGTCGGTAACGACGAAACCCGGTTGCTGGTCAAATAAAAAAAGTGGAAAACCTAAAAATATTGGTTTTAATCTAATAATAAAATAAAGAGATTATTTCGTAGATTTGTATATGCATATTATCTCTTTTTTAAAACCATTTTTTAAGTTTAAAATTATGTAACAAAACAAAAACTACTATTTTCATTTTAAGAAACGCAGTTTCACAAATAAATGTCAGTACAAAACTTGAATATAAAAAAAATGCTTAAAATGATTGCAGCTAGTTTGAAATGATTATACATAGGTATATAAATTAACGCATGTACCTACCATGAAATAAAAATAAGTGACAATATTTATAGTGAAAATATTTTTTTTAATTATGCAAATAATATTTGGATAATATATCGCTCACTCCTTTCAACAACGTCATATGTCAAAAAACTTGATTTTTCAGGAGATCGTTTTTAAAGTTTAAAAATACAATTAAATGAACCTATTAAAAATAAATATCAAGCCACTTGAACTTTTTACTGCGCAACGGATATTTTTAGGTAAAACCTGAATGTTTTTTCTCCATTTGAAAAATATTTAGTATATTTAAAAAAACAATTAAGCAAAACATTTTTTTCAAAATCCAAAAACAACACTTTCTGCCCTGTAGCGGGTAAATATTAAGTTAAAAATATGCCGCTTTTGCAGGGATATAGTACATTTTATGGGCAATCCGAAAACATGCTCAACTGAAAATTAACGATTTTCGAAATATGTCCGCCTCCGTAGTGTAATGGTCAGCACGCTCGGCTACCATTCTAGAGGTCCCGGGTTCGATTCCCAAGGGGGGTAAAATAAATACAAGTGATTTTTTCACTGTAATATTTATTCAATATTACCCTGGACTGGTACCTGAAGCGGAGGGCTGATCACCTTTCCTTCATGTGTAAAACGATCTAGATAACACTGCGTTTATATGACGCAGTGCCCTATGCACCATTGGGGTGCGGATAAGGGTTTTATTATATTGTTATTATTATTTGAAATATGACTTTGTTGAAAGGAGTGAGCGATATGTGTACGAGTTTGTGTGTGTAGCAGCCATGAGAGCATTTAGGCAAGTCTACGCCTTAATATACATAAGTTAGTAAATCTTGTAGGTACGCATATAAGACATGTTGTATTTAGATCTCCGTAGCATGTACGATTATGAATCGTGGATAATATTTAAGGCCGCATTAGATTGATGTCATAATTACGAAACCAGTTTGTCAGCTTCCAGAGGCCTTCCGTATCTGCCGATAGCGAGAGAAAGGCAGTCTTTGGCTCAGTGCGGTATAAATCACCATCGAGACAAATTAATTACAGCCATTGGCTCTCCTAGGGAGGAGAGCTGCTAGACGGTGCTAGGTATCTCTAGCTCTGGTGGTCATTTACTCTGTAATTTGTTCAACTCGGGGGCATTGCGATAATTCATTAGCTTTTTTTCGACCAGTTCGGTTTTTGTGCACTTCTTGTCGGAGCTTGTGTTCCTATGATCGCTAAAATCCTATCTTATGTTGACAATTACGACTTTTAAACGATTTATCGATTCGGCAACAGCTTTGCGGGATAACATGATGTAAAAATTTATATAAAAAATGAATACGGAAATAAAATACTTGTATAATACTACATTTTTAGTTTATTAAAATAATCACAAGTATTGAAAAATACAGATGCTCTCAAAACTAGTCTTGTTACATTAATAATCTCAAAGAATTATAAGAGCAGTGTAATATAATATTTAACTTTTTATACGTTTTTACATTTTGATCATTTACAGGGCTTAGGCTAGTTTTTCAGTAATGATCACTTGATACATGGGTAGCATTCACCATTCTACAAACTGACAACGTGACAACCACACTACTAAAATTTCGATGGTTATATATATTTATGCAATAAAATAACAAGTTCGTAGTTTTTTTCCACATTTACCAATAACATCAGACATTTATTATTCTTCCATTGAAAACGTCTTTAATATGCTTCTTCTTCGGAGACATCTACGATTGAAACATGTTAGTTTTTCATTAGCAGAAATTGTGATAAAAATATTTTGAACTCAAAAATCTGGTCAAAAAACATGTTTTATAAAAATTTTAAATGGGCATCATCTCCTGGTATTTAAACAATTCGGGAAAATCTGACACACATATTTAAATTTTATTTTAATCCAAATGACATATTTAGTAAATTGTAAAGCGCTCTTGAGGTGATTTTTAACGAAATCGAAGCTATTTAATGTTAATTTCCATGTATCTTTTTCGTAGTCCGATAGTTATTTGTTAAATTTAAAAAATAGGCAACATACACGTTAAAATGAGATTAAATAATAAACGCAGCATGTTCCCCACGGATGCCATTTATCAAAAGCTCGAACCCTGTTCATTAAGGCGATACAAAGACGGATTCGGCTACTGAAATTTCGTGGTTTTTATACTCCAGCAATTATACAAATATTTTGAACGATGGAAGGCTTGGCATCCGGCATGTTTTTTCTTCAATACTATACATAACAAGACAACATGTTTTTTCTTCTTTTAATCCCACAAACAGTTCAAAACAATTCAACTTTCAGTCTAATGATGTGTTAAGTTGGTAGAGCTTAATTTTTTATTAATTGTAAAAAAGTAAGCGTTCGTGTAACTTTTTTGCTTAGATAAGATTAAAATCGTGATAATTTCGATAACGTATTATGAAAATAAATACTTTGAAATTAATTATTAATTTAGAAATAATATTCTCCTCTATGGCTCCGAATGCTGGAAGATGTAGATGTAGATGTAGATGTGATAGATATATTATTTAATAAACAAAACACAAAAAAAAACCAAGAAGAGAACACTAAGACTATGAAGAGAACGTTCTCTTCATGGGACTGCGGCGTGTTCTCTTCATGGAATTAGGACTAATTTTAGAAAAACATTGAAATTATCGAGATGGATTTAATATTATTCAATATACCCTTACCACATAAAACTATATAATCAAGTTAAACTACGGGTAAACCCTTTTAACTCCACGCTTACTATTAAAAAGTCAGCAGATGAAGCAGTTAGCACAGTTTATTTTTTTACCACGTCCGAAAACCTCTTTCTTTCACTATCCGAAGTACATTGAATGGACTTCCATCCAACTTAACGCGTGATGTCATCACACCACTGTGATCACGTGATGGGGCGCGGGTGTCGCTAGGTTTATTACTATCCTTGCAAATGCAACTGTTCTCTTCATAGGCCGTTCTCTTCATGGTGGTTCTCCCCTATAAACACATACTCTAGGCAGCCAGAAACTGCTGAAATGCGAATGCTTAGATCGGCTGTCCAAACTTAAAACACAGTAAGGGACATTTTTTTGTATTACGTTTTTTTTTGCATTTTTGGACTAAGTAGAATCTACTTAGTCCAAAAATGCAAAAAAAAACGTACTACAAAAAAATGTCTCTTACCTACTGTGTTTTGAGTTTGGACAGCCGAGATGGTCAGCTGGAGTGTCCCTTAGAGATAAAATAAAGATTTTCTTGAATGTTTTTCGCAGAGACTTTGTGGCACATTTTATGAACTTTATAAAACTAAACAAAAAAAATTAACCACTTTTTTATTATTAGTACACGTTAACCTACCGGTTTTAACAAGAATCTTGTCATCATCAGGGTTTAGTAAATTCTAAAACATTAAAAACATTAAAATACTCATTATTAATTACATTCCCTTACCAAAAACTAAATCCTGGATATAATTGTGCATTGCAATGCAATTTTCTAGATATTTCTAATTTTACAATCTTAAAATTAACAGCGCAGTTCTCTCCAATAAAGAGACTAACTCTTGTGCTTGGAGACGGACTTACACTCATTCTTCACTGTTTATATTTGTTGGTAGTATAATTTATTTTTATTATATGTATCTTTTTGTGTATGTTTTCTCTCTCTTAGATTAATATGTATATAATTCATTTAATTAATTTTTACCATTTTAACCCTTTGAACCCTGAAGCGCTCATTGTACAAGTACCCTAACCCTGAGCTCCTGAGTAAGTTTTGACCAAAAAATTACATTACATTATAATGAATTTTCGATCCAAAACAAAAATTACAGGAGCAAAAGAAAAAAAAAGATAAAAGTTTTTTATCGCGTATTAATGTATGGGTAAATATAATTTAACAATATTAACGGAATATAATAATAAAAGATAAAAAAAAACAATATTCTCAATTCGCTCACTCCTTTCAACAACGCCATATATAAAAAAACTTGATTTTTCAGGACATCGTTTTTAAATAGATTTATATTATCCACTGACACTTCGTGATGGAATTGCATTTTTAATTTATTATTAGATTAAAACCATTTTTTTTTTTTTTTTTTTTAATCTAATAATCGTTTTTAAAGTTTAAAAATATAATATAATGTATTAAAAATAAATATCAAGCCACTTATTGAACTTTTTACTGTGCACCAGATCTTTTTAGGTAAAACCTGAATGTTTTTTCTCCATTTGAAAAATATTTAGTACATTTAAAAAAATAATTAAACAATACCTTTTCTTCAAAATGCAAAAACAACACTTTCTGCCTTGTAGCGTGTAAACATTAAATTGAAAATATGCCGCTTTTGCTGGGATATGGTACATTTTCTGGACATTCCCAAAACATGCACAACTGAAAATGAACGATTTTTGAAATATGACGTTGTTGAAAGAAGTGAGCGAATTGTCTTCAATTTAGAGTGAAAAATGTCTTATATTTATCAATTCTGAGATTTTTTATAGTGACAGCTGTTTCGCCGTGCAAGGGCATTTTCGAACCGTCGGTATTGGCCTCTTCTCATTTTTTTTGTTTTCGTTTCTTTAGATACCCTTAAAGGCTTTATAAATAATAATAAGGCGGGATGAATGATAAGAAGTTAGCGTGGTGGGTGCCACATTGTACCATATCGGTGCGCTGGATCGCTGGATCGGGCCTGCGGTGGTTTGGGCCGGCCGATATATTTGGAATTCATAAGTGGTCAGTATCGCTGTTCTTAAAATTAAATCATTTATTTTTCAAGAATATCCCCGTTTGATGCAGTGCTTGAAACGTTAATTGAAATAGTATTAACACATTTTAGAAAAATACATATTTTAAAATGTTTTCATAACCTGCCTACAGATATTTAAAAATAATCGAACATTTAAAAATGAATTAAATGCCTTTCATATCAATATATTTATTTTAAAAAATTAAAGAAATTAAAAGTTACACTTAGTAAATACCACTATTTCTTAAAATCTACTGTGACACGTGTTTCGATGCATTCCGCATCATTTTCAAACACCATAACACCGAAACAACTTACGGTGTTTGAAAATGATGCGGAATGCATCGAAACACGTGTCACAGTAGATTTTAAGAAATAGTGGTATTTACTTAGTAAAACATTAATTAAAAATGGATAGATTTTACCACAAAATAACAAATAAAAGTTACTTTGGATATGTATCTTAACAGTAGAAATGTTTTGAAAATAAATTAAATATCAATATTTTTTGTAACTACATTACACAATGAAAATCCGAAATAAAAAAATGATTTAATACAATTCGTTTCTTTATGTTATATATATATGTAATAGATATTGGAATAGTGATATAACGAAATAATGCGAGGCATTATCTATCAAATTAAGAAAAGGTGTGTTGAGATGGTTTGGGCGTGTGAATCGAATGAGTGAAAAAAGAGCTTAAAAACAAATTTAAGCCAATGTACTTGGTAATAAAAACAGATGAAGACCAAGGAAAACTTGTCATCGTCAAGTATTTAAAATACTTGATTCAGAATAATTGGAGGGCATGTATGAGGAGATGCATGAATGCGAAGGGGCGAAGAATGTTTCGAAATACAAATTGGTGTGGCGTTCTATTCTCTCTGCCTACCCCCGCGGAGAATGGACGTGATGTTTAGTTAGTAACTACATTCTTTTCTTTTCCTTGCGCTTATTTATAGCCGTTTATCGGATTTCGTATTTAACACTAGTATTAATTTCAAAGTCTATGTGCTCAAAATTATTCGCTATATGGTAAATATATATTGGCTTTCAATATCCAATATCATCAAATATTTGAAATCTCACTATTTATGTACAAAGTACGCTCATCATAAGTGGTGCTTACTGGCAAAAAAATGCGTTACCAAGATAAATGAAATATGAAATAAATACATATAATTAATTGGGCATATTCTCAAGTTTGGGCCATGTTTCAAGAATTAATGCAATATGGATGTTCAATAATGATTATCAATAAAGATTTATTTTCAATATTAAAATATTAAACACTGGATTTTTCACCCTACGGATGAGATGTCAATTTTAAGTCAAGAATTAATGTAATATGGATGTTTAATAATGGTCAGAATGGTGAACGTTACACAAGTGTGTAAAGTGATCGCTTAAGCCAGCCAAATGCCAGGTTGTAAGACCTGAGAGGCGTAGACTTCCATCTTCTTGCATAAAAAGATAAGATTGATACACGTTTCATATAAATTTTACATTTCTTCATTCAAATCCTTATCCGCTCCACACTGGTACATATGGCATTGCATCATATAAACGCGGTGTTATCTTTTTTTTAATACACAAACATTTCAATTTCATACTATTTCTGTGAGCCTAAGCGGCTCATTATTAGAAATAGGTATTAAATTGTGGTAGAGTGGGTTCGCACCGTGAAACTCTTAAAACTTAAGAGTCCACGACACTAACCACGGGACCACAACCCGACTCTTCTTGATCGTTAAAAACTTGCTTGCTTTTAACCGCACAAAATCTGTTATAATTGAAAAAAGCAATACAATAAAAAGGTTATCTTCTTCTTCAAACCTTAATCCGCACCCCAATGGTGCATAGGGCACTGCATCTAAACTGCATATAAACGCAGTATTATCTTGATCGTTAACAGATGAAGGAATGGTGATCAGTCCTCTGCTTAAGATACCTGTCCAGGGTAATATTGAATTAATATTAGAGTGAAAAAATATAAATTATTTTATTTATTTGACACCCCTTGGGAATCGAGCCCGGGACCTTAAGAATGGTAGCCGAGCGTGGTGACCGACGAATTCACTACGAAGGCAGACAAGTTTAGACACCTTTAAAAATTTGAAGGGTCGTTTCGTTTTCCATTTGAACAACTGGCGGAGGGAGATGGCAGCGCCCGGCTGCATCTTGATCTTGGTTTCATATAATTACGGGTGATATTTATACGGCAATCGGACCCGTCCGGCCAATAACTCATCCGGCCGGGCGCGCCATTACGTGCACATTACCACTGCCGGCCCTGCCAACCTGTTATTAAACATCTAATTTCCCCGCCGAACATCACATTTGAATACTAGAAGTACGAACGGAGAGCTAAATCTTCTTCGGCAGTTCTAGAAACATCTGCCGGGTGGTAGAGACAATTCCTAAATGCTGTCAATAACTCACATACACATGTATAAAGTAATATGTCATTTATGGAATATAAATATAAATATATATTATTATTTTTTGACATCTCATCAAAGATGAAGAAGAAAGACTGGGCATAAGCTTAATCCAGCCCCGCAAATGCCCAGACTTCCATATTCTTCTTCCTCTTTGATGAGATGTCAAAAAATCATATGATATATTTATATTAAATATTGGAGCAAGAATGAGTAATTTGACCGTTTGTTGCCTTTTATATGCTGACGACGCTGTTCTTCTTGCCGATAGCAAAGAAGACCTGCAAACGTTGGTGACTAAAGTGTATAATGTGTGCAAGGAAAGTGATTTATTGATGAATGTTAGCAAATCCAAAATCATGGTTTTTGAAAGAGATGAATGTAGATCTGAGTGTGAAATATTGGTAAATGGGGAGATTTTGGAACAGGTAGATGATTTCATATATTTGGGTAGTATGTTTTCTAGGGATAAAGACATAGAAAGGAGAGTGAATGCTGGGAACAGAGTGAATGGTGCACTAAAATCAGTTTTAGCAAATATAAATCTATCAGCGGAAGCTAAACTGGCAGTACACAATGGAGTTCTGGTTCCAACCCTTATGTATGGAAGCGAAGCATGGAGTTGGCAAAAGAAGGATGAAAGCAGACTGAATGCAGTCGAAATGAGATACCTCAGACGAATGTGTGGCAAAACGATGTTTGATAGATGTTCGAATGATGAAATAAGGAAAGAATGTAAGGCTGAGATAAGCATTATCGATAAAATTATGAAAGGTGTGTTGAGATGGTTTGGACATGTGGAGCGTATGAGTGAAGAAAGAACGGTTAAACAAATTTATGAGGCGAATGTAGTTGGAAAAAGAAGCAGAGGACGACCGAGGAAAACTTGGCACAATCAGGTATGTCAAATACTTGAAAGCGGCCGGGTCAGGAGTCGTAATAATCGTCGGGTAAAGGAGATGCATGAATGTAGAAGAGGCAAAGAATGTTTGCAAAGACAGAGTGGTGTGGCGTTCGATTCTCTCTGCCAACCCTGCGGGGAAGCGGCGTGATGGTTAGTTAGTTAGTTAGTTAGTTATTTATATTCCATTATATTTGGACACACTTAAAATGTTAAATATTGGATATATATATATATATATATATATATATATATATATATATATATATATATATATATATATATATATATATGTATATATATATATATATATAAATATATATATATATATATATATATTTATATATATATATATATATATATATATATATATATATATATATATATATATATATATATATATATATATATATATATATATATATATATATATATATATATATATATATATATATATACATATATGAAATAAATGACTGAGTAATAAGTACCTACACAAACCGTTTGAGCCTTTTTTACCGCACAACGCATCCACCGTCACATTTAGACCCGAAATTTGAAAATAAAAGACGATTAATTTGTGAAAAATCCGTATCGAACCCGTGACTAATGACACCAAGAGAACACCACGAACATACGAGTAAGTGAAAATTTTAACAAGTGACTGTTGAATAAAAACACCTTCGTTCCGTCAGCGTATGTCAAAATGTAAGAAAAGTGACACCGCGTTTTGATTGATGACCGCGATGGTTGGATAACGTTGGATAATTTCAAATGTAATATGAATTTTTTGAATGTTTGTGTTTTGTGTGGTATGCGAGCTGGAAACCAATTATTGAGGTAACGTTACATCGAGCCCGAACCGGCAGAACGTCGTAAACTCCAAATTGTGCTTAACTGCATACCCACTTCGGCTGTCCAAACTTAAAACACAGTAAGGGACATTTTTTTGAAAAACGTTTTTTTTGCTTTTTTGGACTAAGCAGATTCTACTTAGTCCAAAAATCCAAAAAAAATTTTTTTTTTAAATGTCCCTTTGCTGTGTTTTAAATTTGGACAGCCGACTTGTCTAAAAGGGATATTACTTTTATTTTTTAACTTTTTTAAAATAAAAAAGGCATTATAACTTTAAGGAACAACACATTGTAAGAGCCATTTTTTTTTCTCACCCATCTGCGAATGGGGCATAGAACACTGAACGTGGTGTTATCTTATTTTGATCAGGGGCGTTCGTTCCATATAGGCAGAAAAGTAGTGCCCACCCTAACTTACCCGCGTGACACATAAAAACGCAACGACTACCTACTTTCTCTACCTTAATACCTACCTCTACTGCCTACCCAAGTAAGTAGTACAGCTTACCTTACTACCTACGGCAGTTCTCGGCAGAACTTCGGGGCGCGAATCGGATTTGAAAGGAGCTGGCAGCCGATAGAAAAGAGTGGAGACAGTTTGTAGACTCCATATACTCCGCCAAGGGAGAGGATTTGGTTTTAATAATAATAAATAATAAATATTTATACAGGATATAGGAATTCTAAATTTCTTTTTTTTTCTCATTAAATTTCTTTCAAAACGTCAAGTTTTATAACCAGAAAAAAGTTTAAAAATAATATGTAAAAACCCATGGGTAAAATGGTGAATGTTACAAGTGTATAAAGTGATCACTTAACCAGCCTGAGATAATTCGTAAGCCCTGTAAATACCCAGACTTCCATATTCTTCTTTACCTATGTTGAGATGTCAAAATAATTCCTTTTTAAATCATCTGTTGTCATCATATGACTAAGAATGTAAGTCGCTCACTCCTTTCAACAACGTCATAAATCAAAAAACTTGATTTTTCAGTACATCGTTTCTAAAGTTTAAAAATAGAATAAAATGTATTTAAAATAAATATCAAGCCACTTATTAAACTTTTTACTATGCAACAGATCTTTTTAGGTAAAGCCTGAAAGTTTTATTCTCCATTTGAAAAATATTTAATGTATTAAAAAAAATAAACAATACCTTTTCTTCAAAATGTAAAAACAACGCTTTCTGCCCTGTAGCGGGTAAATATTAAGTTAAAAATATGCCGCTTTTGCTGAGATATACAATAGTACATTTTCTGGGTATTCCGAAAACATGTACAACTGCAAATTAACGATTTTTGATACATGACGTTGTTGAAAGAAGTGAGTGAAGTGATCGCTTAAGCCAGTCAGATGGCAGGTCGTATGCCCTGAGATGCTCAGACTTCCATCTTCTTTTGTAAAAAGGGAAGAATGATCAATGTTTTATATCAAGTTTAGACATATTTAAGAATTATTTTTATTAATTGATTCGACAGCCACTTTGTGGTAAAATCTAATATTTTCACAACTGAAATTGACGATTTTTGATATATGACGTTGTGGAAAGGAATGAGCAAAGTATGCTTTTGATAGAATTTCGTTATGTTATAAAGCAATCCTTAAGTCTGTTGTAAGGGCGTTATGATCGGTGGTTCTGTATCTGTGGGGCGTGGCCCCGAGAAGGGCCGGCGGGGGAGATGGTCCCGATAAGGCCCGCGAGACACCCGAACATCACACCTCGAACCTGGGAATCAGCTGCCACTGGCAGAAGAGGAGTTGAACCCTGTGTTGTTGTCACACCTTAGGGGACTAAAAGGTGTTTAATAATAAATAAATAAATATATTTGTTCTCAGAAATTTAATTCTTATCGACAATATATTTCTTAACAATATTTTGAGTGTGTCGGAATATTTGTTTACAAATCTGGATTATCTCGAATTATAGGAATTATTTATCATATTCTTTTCAATATTTTTAATATTTAAAGCATTTACTTTGTATTTTTACTTATTTATTTTTTTACAAAAATGTTAGTATTATTAGCATTTTTTTAACATCTCAACATAGATGAAGAAGAATATAATTAAAATAATATATAGATGCTCAATAAAAAAGCTACATCTCACCAATAGATGTCTCTAGTGAAATTCTAGTGATTCAAGTACAATGTTTTGAAATTGGATTATATATGTAAAACACCCAGGGAATTTGAGGAGTGTGGTTGTCAATTATGGGTAGAAATGGTGAATGTAATACGTGTGCAATGTGATCACTTAAACGGCCTATGACGGGCGTAAGCCCTGTAAATGACGACACTTTCTGTGATACACCATTGCATTTGATCGCTTAAGTTAGCCAAATGCCAAATGCAAGCCGTAATATGCTCAGACTTCTAATATGCCCATTCGTAATATGCCCATCTTCATTAATAAAAAAGACAAGAATGATACATGTTTCATTATGAAACATGTATCATTATTGTAGGCTAGCGTCTAGATGTGCATATTTGATATCTAGTACGTAGTAAGTACGAGTATAAACATTTCACGCCCAGCATCCCTTCTACAAAAAGACACCGACCGCCACTGGTTTCATACACCGTTAAAAAAAAATGTTGTTATTTCTTGTACTTATATAAGTTACATCTTGGCTATGCACCACTTTTATACATATAAAGGTCAGAAATACATTAATATATTAAAAGTTTTTTTGGCATTTTTTTAAGCTGATTCTTGGCTACGCCCCTGTCGAAATTTCCCTCCGTGTCTTATCTCTTCCTGTAATATACCATCTCTACTTTATAACGGGCGAATGTGGGAGAGACTCTCCAACTCCAGTGCTGCAGCCGTGCCCCCGCATTCGGCTCTACAGTAATAACGTAATTACTATTACGACGTTTGAAATGCGCACAATGGTCGAATCTAACCATAATGTGTGAATCTTTTGTACGCAGTGTCAAGACAACAATGCGAAGTTTGGTAACATGGCGTTACGCTAATGACGCGTGTTAACCAAATCACGAAAATGATTTGTGGCGTTTTATGATATTTTATTTTTAACATCTCAACATGGATGATGAAGAATATAGAACAACATTATGAGTGGGTCCACATACTTGTTCACAAAATCTGGATTGTCTCCAATTACATGAGTTATTTTCATATTATTTTTTGACATCTCATCAAAGATGAAGAAGAATATGGAAGTCTGGGCATTTACGGGGCTGACGACCATCATAGGCTGGTTAAATTGATCACTTTATACACGTGTAACATTCAACAATTCTACCCATTATTGATGACCACACTACTCAAATTCTTGGAAGTTCTATATATATGAACCAATTTGAAAATAAAACAATATGAAAAATAACTCCTATAATTGGAGATAATTCAGATTTGTGAACACGTATTTGGACTCACTCAAAATGTCGTCAGCCCCCTAAATGCTCAGACTTCCATCTTTGATGAGTTGTCAAAAAATAATAAGAATATGGAAGTCTGGGCTTACGACGATCATAAGCTTCAGACCTCACATACAGACGAAAGACTTTCCACTTAATAAAAGTTTTCCTCATCGCACCATAGATGTCTCTAGTGAAGTCTCGCGCACTGTGTTTCAAGTTTGATCAATGTATCTAGAAGTTAAATATAGAAAGGTGTGTTGAGATGGTTTGGACATGTGGAACGTATGAGTGAGAAAAGAACGGTTAAATAAATTTATGAGGCGAATGTAGTTGGAAAAAGAAGCAAAGGAAGACCGAGAAAAACTTAGCACAATCAGGTTTGTCAAATACTTGAAAGCGGCCAGGTCAGGAGTCGTAATAATCGTCGGGTATGTATGAGGAGATGCATGAAAGTAGAAGAGGCGAAGAATGTTTGCAAAGACAGAGTGGTGTGGCGTTCGATTCTCTCTGCCTACCCCTGAGAGGAAGCGGCGTGATAGTTAGTTATTTAGTTTATTTATGTAGAAGTTTCAAGAATTTGAGTAGTATGGTTGTCAATCACGGGTAGAATTGGTGAATGTTACACGTGTGTAAAGCGATCACTTAAACTTATGTATGGATTTTCCATGGATCGCTGTGCTCATTGGCAGTATGCGAGATTCGTACACTTTTCTTTTTAGGCAAGTTGGAATCTCCTTGTACAAATCGTTTGAGTTTGCCGGAAGCCCATATCTTTTTATTTATTTTATTTTTCAAAACATATTGCATACATAAGTCATATACATAATATACCCGATGAGTAATTTCTATTTCTCATTTTGGGACATGGGATTAAGGTTAACAAGACTGGAACCCAAATAATAAAGTTACAAAAAAAGATTTTTTTAAATAACCAAAACTAATACATGGCAAAATATAATAACAAAAAACAGGTATAATAAATAGGCATAAGAAGTATATTAAAAATAAACAAATGAGAAAATATAAAAAATAAAAAAAATATAAAAAAAAACATAAGGTAAAAACAAAATAAGAAAATATGACTAAACACTACATACGTATATATCTTTCCATAAAGTATTTTTTCAGATCATTTATTTTGGATATAATGGAATATTAATATTTCATATAATAATAATAGTAAGTAACTGTATATACACGGGTCTACCAAACAATAAAATGACTCGACTGCAATCAGTGTTAAACGCAGCAGCGAGACTAATTTTTGGAATTTCTAAATTCAGTCACATCACCCCACTACTTCACAAACTCCACTGGTTACGCTTTCCCGAAAGGGTTGAGTATAAACTCTGCCTACTCATGTATAAATCAATACACAATATGGCTCCAGAGTATCTTAAGGAGCTGTGTATTCCAGATGAATTGGTTGATAGACGTCTCACGCTTCGATCGGCTACAACATCTGCAATGGGCAAAGTGATCTTACCGGCTCGCAACCAACGCACTAAATTTGGCGAACGTGCCTTTGCTGTTGCAGGACCGACGGCGTGGAATGCTCTTCCACCAATGGTTAGAAATAGTGAGAGTGAGATGATCTTTAGAAAAAGACTAAAAACACATTTGTTTGCTAAATCATTTCCACCCTAACATTTTCCCCAATTCATTCACAGTGAAGCGCCCTTGAGGTATTTTTTTTACGAAAATGGCGCTATATAAGTTATCCAAATTTATTATTATTATTATTAATAGCTTTGGACAATTTATGTAACGCAATTTTTTAAGCTTAAAAAACGTGTTGATTTAATTTCTTTCCTGTTTTGACAAAATTTGTATTCCGAAAACAAGAATAATATGATTTTATGACCGTGTGAATAATTCGAGCACCGACGCCATTCCACACATTCACACACTCACAATGTCACTAAAGACACAATATGGTGCGCGACAATAGAGATCATGGGGGGAAGAGAAAGATAATGAAAGGAATAGGTTTATTTCATCCAATGAACGGGCCAGGACTGTTGACAGTCGACATGTAGCCGGGAGCACAGAAAGGGTTGCTTGATAATCCCCAATACCGAGAATACAAACCCTATTCTTCTCTCAGCCAGCATATTGTGGAGATATTAACTGATAAAGATGTTGCTATTCAACATATAGTCAAGCATAATACAAGATATTTATATTACACAGATTTTAGATATCGCTCACTCCTTTCAAGAACGTCATAAATAAAAAAAACTTAATTTTTCAGGAGAACGTTTTTAACTAACTAACTAACTAACTATCACGCCGCTTCCCCGCAGGGGTAGGCAGAGAGAATCGAACGCCACACCACTCTGTCTTTGCAAACATTCTTTGCCTCTTCTACATTCATGCATCTCCTCATACATACCCGACGATTATTACGACTCCTGACCCGGCCGCTTTCAAGTATTTGACATACCTGATTGTGCCAAGTTTTCCTCGGTCGTAGGCCGTGATCGTCTAGTGGTTAGGACCCTACGTTGTGGAGAACGTTTTTAATGTTTAAAAATATAATACAATGTATTAAAAATAAATATCAAGCCACTTATTGAACTTTTTACTGTGCAACAGATCTTTTTAGGTAAATCCTGAAGGTTTTTTCTCCATTTGAAAAATATTTAGTTTATTAATAAAAAAATTAAACAATACCTTTTCTTCGAAGTGTAAAAACAACACTTTCCGCCTTGTAGCGGGTAAATATTAAGTTTAAAATATGCCGCTTTTGCTGGAATATAGTTTTTTTTTTTATAAATAAACTAGTTATTTTTCAAATGGAGAAAAAACCTTCAGGTTTAACTTAAAATGATCTGTTGCACAGTAAAATTTTTCAATAAGTGGCTTGATATTTATTTTTAATAAATTTTATTATATTTTTAAACTTTATAAACGTTCTCCTTAAAAATCAAGTTTTTTGATTTATGACGTTCTTGAAAGGAGTGAGCGATATGTTTGCGTGATGTTGATTTCTTTAATAATACATATTTTTAATAATAAATAATAAATAAGATTTGAAAATTGTAAATATTACAAGAAAACAAAACTCATCAACATTTTTAAAACCACAAGTAACAATCCAAATACAAAAGAATTAGTAAAAAAATACTACATAGTCTTTATGTCAGTCTGTTGTATGGGATCATTGGTTGGGTGGTACTAGTAATGCATAATTAAATAGTATTCTTCTTCCCCAAAAATCAGTATTAAAAGTAATATCTAAAGTTCCGAGATGGACTTCCCCTCAGACAAAATATTAAATTACAACTTACGTCGACGACAGTCAAACAAATCGTAGTCGTACAGGAGAAAGTGACCAACTAATAAAACGTAAAATGTTCAGGAGGGCCATTTAAGTCACTTTTGCTTGGCAACTAAATAAACATCAATGCAGTTAGTCATTTTTAACAAGTCAATATATTATACTTCCAAGTTTAAAATCCTTTGGGATTTTTTTCAGGGCAATTTTAAGCTAGAAAGATATCAAATTGTCAATGATCACGTTTTTATAAAAAAATGCACTCGATACTTTCTTCCGTATGACTACGAAATATACAAGTTATAACCATCTTCACACATGCATTTAAGAATTACTCTCAAGTAGAGACTCCCTGATAATTTGAATGCGGTATCCTATGCACCGATCCTGATCAGATACAGAAGAAAAAGAATTAGACAGCTATTTTTTAATTGAAAGGTTTATTAAGGTTTATTCAATTAAATGCTTTGAGAATTCCTGGTTTAATTGACACATATGTTCCCGATAAGCGACAATAGCGCCAGTGCGGAGTTTGGTGGAAACAGCAACACGTTTTGTCGCATTATCGGATTTAAAAATGGAATAACAGATATACGTGGATGGCTCTGATTGGTTCCCTGGAACCCCCTACAAATGGCCGATCTGTCAACAATAAACCACAAACAAGGGACACACAATTATTATATGTGTATCATTGTATTATTCATACCTAGTTTTTGTCTAGAAATTTCAGTCACGAATTACATGAAATTATAGTAACTTTAAACATAAAGAGTAAATAAACGCACTCAGAAGTATGAATATGCCATAAAACTAATAATAGGTACTCTGGCCTTAATTGGACCATGATAAGTGGTGTTGCATAAGCCGTAGCTAGTTTTCAGAGTCAATTGGACGCTAAGTAAATAAATAAAAACATTCATACCTGTATGGGTACTGTTTTTAAACTTTCTTTTCACCCTTATCCGCACCTGACGGTGCATAGGGCACTGCATCATAGGGACGTAGTGTTATCTTGATCGTTAATTGCATGAAGGCAAGGTGATCAGCCCTGAGCTCCTTAAAACAACTGTTTTTAAACAGTGAAAGTTTTTTTTCGACAACTCAACATAAACGCAAAAGAAAATATTTGCCAACTCCATGATTCACTTCCATATATCATATCCCATATATATAATCCCTCTGATTGGAAACAGCTATACTTACATGGTTTCAAACGTTTTGATCAATATCACTTGTCGGTTTTTGGTTGGTTGGAAGATATTGCTTTATAGCACTAAGCCCGCCAGTGTACTTATTTCTTTTCTGTACATGAAGTTTAAATAAATTGATTTCAGGGTTGGTACCAGGACTCTGTTGTGTATGGCCAGTTTAACATTTGCACTATAAATTTTTTTATGGTTATTATACATAAATAATAAATCAGTAGGTACATAATACATGTACATATTTAAATCTTGATAAATTGAAATCGATGAAAAAATGTAATTCACATTTAATGACATCTCAACATAGATGAAGAAGAATATGGAAGTCTGGGTATTTACAGGGATGTGTCTTGTCACAAGCTGGGAAATAGGTAAAATAAACCTGGTTTGGATCTTGTATACAAAAAAGTTCCTATCTCTACCATGTTGTGTATGGCCAGTTTGACTTTTGCACTATGGTTTTTTACGGTTATTATACATAAATAATAAATTAGTATGTACATAATATATGTACATACTTAAATCTTGATAAATTGAAATCGATGAAAAAACGTAATTCGCATTTAATGACATCTCAACATAGATGAAGAGGTATATGGAAGTCTGGGTATTTACAGGGATGTGTCCTGTCACAAGCTGGTAAGTATGTAAAATAAACCTGGTTTGGATCTTGTATACAAAGAAAGTATCTCTACTAAATAAAAAAAGCTTTCTCAATCCAACATAGATGACTGTTGTGAACTCATATGTACTGTGTATGAGATTAATCGATATATCTAGATTGAGTAGGTAGAATGGTGAATGTTGCACGTGTGTAAAGTGATTACCTAACCAGCCCATGACGGTCGTAAGCCCCCGTAAATGCCCAGACTTTCCTATTCTTCTCCATCTATGTTGAGATGTCAAAAATATTATGAAAATTAATCATCGCTAGTTGATTTTTTCATCTCCAACACGCTACAAAACGTCATTGCGTAGAAAAGATTATAATTGTGTTGGTTTAATACAGTATCAGTCGAAATAACATATCCATGAAAGGCAAAAGGTGTCCAATATCTCGCTATTGTTGTCCGCACTGTCACTACGGATTACCATTCACAATGTGGAGCCCTCACAATGCAGAAGAGGTGTTAAATACCCAAAATGGACTCAATAAACCACAAATAATATACCCTCCATTGTGCCGAGGGGTGTACAGAACGTAACGCGATTTGTGGCACAGCTATTGTGCCCGCTTCCGCCATTCTCGGTAGCTACTGGAGATGGGATGCACAGATTATGGCGAGGCACAAAGACGGCTGTATCTTATAACCGAAATCTAAAGTAGTGTTTAAAAATCCCATATAATCTTTAATCGGGAGATAATTTCAGAAATGTCTGTCATTTAGTTTCTATAGCTTCCATAAATAAAGACATATCGATACATATAAATACACATATGTGTGTATGTATGTATCAAAATGTTTGTAAAAATAAATACATATATGAACAGTTTAATACAATTTCTATCGGTAGGTAGGTACCTACTACTTAATACAATCTTATAATTTTAGTTTCACTGAGCCTCTTCAAAAAATAGACTGAGCTCTTGCGCTTGGAGAGGGAGTTTATACCATCATTTTATATTTTGAAACTCAGAATTTTTTTTCTTTTATCTTTTTTTTTAAAAATATTTATATATACAATATGTAAATATGAAGTTATAATATGCCTCTTTTGTTGGGATATAGTACATTTTCTGGGCATTTCGAAAACATGCACAACTGAAAATTGACGATTTTTGATATATGACGTTCTTGAAAGGAGTGAGCGATATGTTAAAAGAAATAAAATCTGAAAATATAAACTAACCCATTTGAGGATATTTGAACTCCTGATTTTATTTGAGTCGTCGACGATCTAACCAATGCTCTACAAAGCTTAAAACTTTTATTTATTATACTGTATATGTATAGTTAGTATAATATCGAAATATGTACCTAAATGAGGGGAGCTGTGAGCTATGTAAATCGTATTATTTGTCACCAGTAAGCCGGTAATGTCGTTTTTACATAACCAGACAAGCTGCTGTGTCAACTACCCTTAGTGACGTATGGCATAACACATAATAAGGGAAGGTATTATGTCACCCTGGTACAGTATTGCATTAACGTTTTATTTACTAAGCTTCTTTTAGATAAACAGCACAGTGAGTATGTAAAAGTCCCATGACATTTATATCCTAAATGTCATGGGACTTTTTGTAATTTGTGTAACAGTTACTAAATGGACTTATTACCATTCCTGAACAAAACCTGTATTATTTTTTATCACCCTGTGGTCGATTACAATATATTGATAACATTTACCAAATGGCGTAGATAAATTTAACTTTTCTTTTGGATTCTTGATTGTAACGAATTTTGCGTATTAATCCATGTTTTTAGGATGTTATGATTGCGTTTTTTTTTTAATAAACGCTATTTTAAAAGATAAAACATATTTTTCATTAATCGATTCGGCAGTCACCTTGTGGCAATATTAATTCATTAAAAAATTTATCTTTCAATTACATTATTTATTATTTTTCCGAACAGATACGACCTATTTTCAAATGAGACAATTCTATAACACATAGTTACTTCTAAAAAAAAATTGGCCTATAAAATCCATGTTTTTGGATATTATAGTAAAAAATTAAGATTTTTTTTTAAATAACCATAATTATTTTATTAATTTTTCATAATTCGAAGTTATGTTCTACTTAGTTCTAGTTATGGCATTTTCTAACGAATGTTTCAAAATTCGTTTGAAAATGCCACTACTAGGCGAAACAATTGTCACAATATTAATTTTAATGTGTTTTTTTTAACAATAAAATACAACTTAGACTCCAAAAACCTGTATTTGATTTAACAATTAATATATAAAAAAAAGTAATGATAATGTATATATTATATGTAAACATTGTTTTATTGAAATGGTTCCAGGTGTATCTAGACATATCTAAGCCAATGATAGATAATATTATGTAAGTTTTAGTATAATACGGCAGAAGGTAGAGGCTAGACCTTTATTATTATAAATAATTCTACATTTACCCTCTGGCGTCAATATTATTTCATCAAACGCAATTTGTCAGCAGTCCTTAGCAGAAATAACACCAGGGAAGGTGTTTATTCAAACACCCCACAACCAGCCAACTGTTATTTATATTTGTGTGTAAAAACATAATTACATATTTTAAAAATAAGATATTTTGATCGATATTTATACATTAGATGATAAAACCATGACGGGACATGCAGAGAGGTATTTCTCCGGACACAAAAAATGGCCCGATGACATTGTCCTCGTCAAAGTAGTAAATGGATTAAAAAAGCCCAAACTAAAGAAGCCTGGAAGGAATTGGAAGAAGCCTTTATCCAGCAGTGGATAAACGACCAACAAAGACGAAGAAGAGGAGAAATAATATCAACTTTACATTCTTTCCTTATTTCACCATTCAAACATCATCCATACATCGTTATGTCGCACATTCGTCTGAGAACTCGCATTTCGACTGCTTTCAGCTAACTTATATCCTTGTTTCAGACAGACTTCATACTTCACTTAAACCGGGACTCCATTTTTCTTAATATATACATATATCGCTCACTCCTTTCAAGAACGTCATAAATAAAAAAACATGATTTTTCAGGAGAACGTTTTTAAAGTTTAAAATTATAATACAATGTATTAAAAATAAATTACTTGCCTTGTTAACTAAACTTCTTACTGTGCAACATATATTTTTAGGCAAAACCTGAAGGTTTTTTCTCCATTCGAAAAATATTAAGTATATTTTAAAAAAAAACAATACCATTTCTTTGAAATGCAAAAACAATACTTTCTGCCCTGTAGCGGGTAAATATGAAGTTAAAAAATGCCTCTTTTGCTGGGATATTTTAATGTGCATATTTTATGGGCATTCCGAAAACATGCACAACTGAAAATTGACAATTTTTTATTTATAACGTTCTTGAAAGGAGTGATATTAAAATTAAGTTTCGTACTGACATTTCTTTGTGGAAATACATTTTATATAATAAAATAACAACTGTATGTTTTTTTCCATATTTGTTTTATTTGACTAGTAACTGGTCAAATAAAATTTATTTGGATATACAGTAAATCCCCCGTTAACGTAGAGATAGGTACCGTAGAGCGTTTATCAATGGAAACATTGTAAGGGTCAATGTATTTACATTGTATTTTAAATTACTCATTTTATTTGACTAGTAACTGGTCAAATAAAATTTATTTGGATATACAGTAAATCCCCCGTTAACGTAGAGATAGGTACCTACCGTAGAGCGTTTATCAATGGAAACATTGTAAGGGTCAATGTTTTTACATTGTATTTTAAATTACTCATTTCAGTCTTATCAGCTGGTTGAAAAGTAAAAATACAATTTAAAAAATTTACCACTTACAATATAATAATATAAAATAAATAAAACCCTTATCCGCACCCCAATGGTGCATAGGGCACTGAATCATACAAACGCAGTGTTAGTGATTTTTTCACTCTTATATTTATTCAATATTACCTTGGACTGGTACCGGAAGCGGAGGGCTGATCACCTTTCCTTCATGTGTTAACGATCGAGATAACACTGCGTTTATATGATTCAGTGCCCTATGCACCATTGGGGTGCGGATAAGGGTTTGAATGAAATATATATATATATATATATATATATATATATATATATATATATATATATATATATATATATATATATATATATATATATATATATATATATATATGGTTGTTATTTTATTATATATTATTTCAGTTTATTTTAACAATCGAATCCGGAAGTGGTATCCTCTGTCACTAATAAGCAACGTTGTTTGAGGATTGAGGTTTTTCTATAAGTGAAAACGGGGACATCTCACAATGCCGGGTATAAAGAGGTGTTATCTCCGCTTCTCCCGAAATCAGGAAGCAATTTCAATGCTGTGTTTACCTATTTCTTTATGCTCCCATGGCCAGTGCTAATGGAAGATTATCTCTTATTGTCCTGTCTTATTTATATTTGTTGTCCTTCGTCCTGGGGTAACTCGAAGAAAGGGATTACATAAATAAACAAAAAATGCCCTTAAATTCTCAGAAAGAGCCGTTGAATAATGGGTATATTTTTAAGAAATACAAAAAAATCCAAGGCACGTGGATAATATCCTTTTTTATCTTACTATGGTAAAACCTAATGATGCGTTTGCACTATATTGGATTCTAGATGATAAACGAAGTGCTTACTGTAACGTCCGCCTCCGTAGTGTAATGGTCAGCACGCTCGGCTACCGTTCTGGAGGTCCCGGGTTCGATTCCCAAGGGGGGTAAAATAAATATTAGTGATTTTTCACTCTAAAATTTATTCAATATTACCCTGGACTGGTACCTGAAGCGGAGGGCTGATCACCTTTCCTTCATATGTAAACGATCAAGATAACACTGCGTTTATATGACGCAGTGCCCTATGCACTATTGGGTGCGGATAAGGGTTTTATTATATTTTATTAAGCAGTTGAGGTAGGTAGTAAGGTAAGCTGGTACTACTTAGTAAGGTAGGGTAGGTACTGGTTGCGTTTTTATATGTCACGCGAGTAAGTTAGAATAGGCACTGCTTTTCTGACCACATGAAAGGCACGCCCCTGCGAAGGGCTGATCACCTTGCTTTCATTTAAATTACGTTCAATATAACACTGCATCAATACCATGCAGTGCCCTATACACCATTTGGTGTGGATAAGTGTTAGAAGAAGATTCTTTAATACCTAATTTGTTAAAAATGGGGTAAAAAGTTAGCAGGATTTTGCCCATATAATTTTATTAGTACCAGGAGCGCACGAGTTATGAGGAGGTATATATTTTAGCACGACCTAAAAGCTGACTGATGACTGTTATAATGAGTACGGTATCAACGCCTATACCATACATATATATACAATTCTGCTTATAGACACCTACTCGGTCGTTATGAGTCCCTGGTCATTAAGGGCCGCCGGTAGCCATAAATATTATCTATACACGCATGTAGATATCTCGTAAGTCAGTCGGATGGGTAAGATATTAGATATGGGATATGTGTAGGTACCATTCAGCCGATTCATTTGATATAATTGCACCTTGCGAGGCGTCGAACCGGGGATCGCATTTGTTGTGACCGTGAGGGGATTCCACGAGGTATCTCCAACGATCGGAAATTATCTAAGCTGACAGTACAAAAAGGACTCGAGTCCAATTTATGCAGTCAAAATAGAAATGACATGAAAATAACACTGTCGGATTAATACACAAAAAAATGAAGCCATAATTCAACATGGTTTAAATAGAAAACATACATATCTACTAATTAATATATTAATAATCAATTGTCCGCCTCCGTAAAGTAATGGTCAGCACGCTCGGCTACCGTCCTGGAGGTCCCGGGTTCGATTCCCGGGGGGGGTTAAATAAATAAAAGTGATTTTTTCACTCTAATATTTTTTCACCCTGGACTGGTACCTGAAGCGGAGGGCTGATCACCTTTCCTTCGTGTGGTTACAACGATAAAGATAACACTGCGTTTATAAGATGTAGTGCCCTATGCACCATTGGGGTGCGGATAAGGGTTTGAAGAAGAATTAATAAGAATTCGAGCATTCTCATACTTTTGATGGTTATTTCATTTATGTTTATAAGTATATATTAAATGTTATTATAATCAAACACTGATTTTTTGAGTCTACTAAATTGTATTTCATTGTTAATAAACACATAATAATAAATTTTGTGACAAGTGATAATGCCGTGTTATGGCATTTTCAAACGAATGTGAAGATTAAATTCGTTGGAAAATGCCATAACAATGCGAAACAATTGTCAAAAAAATATTTTTATGTGTTTTTTTTATAACAATTTAGTAAACTCAAGAAATCAGTGCTTGATTTTAACATTTAATATATAAATACTAATTAAACGCCAAATCTATAAATATTTTGTTTATGTGCGATAGAAAGCTGAATTTGGTGTCGACGGTTATACCTACCTAGATCTTCCATTTCTAATACCGATTCTAGGTACCTATAGGTATTTTGTTATTCGAGTTATTAAAAAAAAATAGATGGAGTTTATTTTTATAGCACCAATCTGAAAGTCTTTTCAGATTTTTTACTATTATATAAACAGTCGATTATGTGACAAATTGTTTTGAAAATCTATTGCTATTTTTTTTTAATCTTAATTTTTCAAAAGTTGTGAAATAAGGAAGGAACGCTAAGCTGAGGTAAGCATTATCGATAAAATTAAGAAAGGTGTGTTGAGATGGTTTGGACATGTGGAACGAATGAGTGAGGAAAGAACGGCAAAACAAATTTATGAGACGAATATAGTTGGAAAAAGGTGCAGAGAAAAGGTGAAAAATTGGCACGATCAGGTATACCAAATACTTGAAAGCGGTCAGGTTAGGAGTCTAAATAATCGGCAGGTATGTATGAAGAGATACATGAACGTGGAAGAGGCGAAGAATGCAATTTGCAAAGACAGAGTTGTGTGGCGTTCTATTCTCTCTGCTTACCCTTGCGGTGAAGCGGCGTGATGGTTAGTTAGTTAAGTTATTTTTTTAAGCAAAACAATTCAATTACATCAAGTGTTATCTGGGTTTAAAGAAAATTAAGTTGCGATTTATCGTATATTGGGCCTTTAACTGTATATTTAGTCAGGAGAGCGACGTTATAGGTACAATGAAGTTGTTTTTCAAAATATATTTTAAGAAATATGTACATGCTCGTTTCATCTACCAACCTTTTGAATCAAACTAAAGGATTTAAAAAGGCAGGATGTCATGGAATGTGTGGAGAAGGCAGACGTAACCACGCTCCTTTGTTGGGAGTTATGAATGGCAAAATGATGACCATTCGGAGCCTAGGAGGATGTGATTTTCACCTTTTTAAATAGCCGAGACGTTAATGAATGAAGAGGGCAGCTTCCGTTAAAAGTAGAGTCAGTATTTCGAAATTTTCCGTAATATTTCTATAAAGTATAGATAATTCGATGGTTGCTTCTCGTTGGAAGGGACAAGGTAGAAAGTGATTTAATTAAAGTCCAGGTGTAATTATTTTATTGTGAAACCTTTATACTGTAAATTGTTATTGTATCTATTGTATGTAATGTATATAATCCAATAATTTAAAAAATAAACTAATAATAATAAATAAATAAATTGTATTAACATGTAAGTATTGCGGCTCAACACAGGCCATGCCCAAAAAGCCGCAATACAAATAGTAAAAAAATGTATGTAGATATGAAATAAATTAAAAAAATTACTTTACGAATGAATACTCGTAGGTACAATTGTGCCAAATTCACACTGTCAATATTTTATTCTATTTTATTTGTGAATTTAACAAATCAGTAACAAGTATTTGAACAATTATTATTTATAAATAAACACATGTATACCATTTTACGAAAATGGCACTATTCAAATTATCTAAAATTGCTGACGTTAAGACTTTCCGACGGATATAAAAAAATCGGTTTATTACGACATTTTCTGGATGAATACATCGATTATTCGATACGTTAATCTGACACCTTTAAAAGGTTACATACAATTTCTGAAGATTTATGATAAAATGATGGAAAAGTGTTGACTTTACCACCACACTATCGTTTATTTTCAATTTTTAACCCTAATTTTACAAAGTTCTAGTGTCTCAATATATCTTATCCAAACTACAATTATTTTAAAGGTAAGGAAGGTAACCTACCTTAACAGATTTTCAATTTAATCTTATTATTTTTTTGCATTTAAATCGGCCCGGCAAGATGTAAGAGTTTACCTGGAACCAAAAGATATCTACGAACGGGTAAGCTACAAACTTCAAGGTAATCTTTGTACAATATTTAGTTAGGTACTTGAATCCTATAATGACTTACTTTGCTATGTGATAACTAGCAACACTTATTTTACAAATATTGGCAGTTATTTTTATTAGTCTCCATTCCAAAAACAACAAAAAACCGTTAGTTAAAACAATCTATCTTGGAGTGTGTATATTCTGAAAGAAACATTAAAAAGATAATCCTGAAGAAATCAATACTTTTTTACTCGCACCAAATATGCCTACGTGCAATAGGGCCTAGAGTGAATATTTTGACTGTGTCAAAATATTTGTTCACAAATGGAAAGTCAAGTTTAATAAAAAAAAAAAATTTTTTTAGGCGTCTTCAATATTTCGGGAAGAATTTTACATACATTTCACGAAGGACTTTACTATTTAGTAGTAGTTTTTTTTATTAAAAAAAACATTCTTCTACTCAACCACAGATGATGCCGAGAACTCACACTTGAAAGAAGATGTAAATTGAAGGATAAATACTACATCCGAAACTTAAGTAATGTTGTTGTCAATCGTGGATAGAATGGTGAATATTACAAGTATATAAAGTGACAATTTAAACCAGCCTATAACAGGTCGTAAGCCCTGTAAATATCCATACTTCCACATTCTTCTTGATGTATGTCGAGATGGCAAAATGTTTTTTTTTTTTAGATTCAAGTTTTGTACTGACATTTCTTGACGTTACTACATTTTATATAATAAAAGAACAACTACATGTATTTGTATATATTTTTTTCCACTTTTATTTTAATTAACCAGATATCGAATTTCGTCGCTACCGACATCATTAGAGTGGTGATGTGGGTAACGATGAAACCTGGTCACCGGTGAAATAAAATAAAAGGGGAAAAAACTATATAGTAGTTTAAGTTTAGTAGGTAGGTACTGACATTGCTTGGTGGAACCGCATTTTATTTAATAAAATAAGAACTGTACTTCTAGTTTTTTTTTTAAAAAAAATTGAATATTTATGTTTTTTTTATTATTTACACAAATATTTCAATTTCATACTATTTCTGTGAGCCTAAGCGGCTCATTATTAGAAATAGGTATCAAATTGTGGTAGAGCGGGTTCCAACCGAGAAACTCTGACTTAAGAGTCCGCGACACTAACCACGGGACCACAACCCGACACAGTTTTTCCACTTTTCACTGGTTACTGCTCAAATAAAATAAAAGTAAAAAAAAAACTTGTTAGTTCTTGTTTTGCTATGTGAAATATGTACTAATATCTTTAAATAGGAATAAGTAATTATTTTTTGAATTTTCTATATTCAAAGCTTTGATTAAAAAATAATTAATTAATGACCTTTCATATTCGAAACGCGCCGTCGCTCATTCAATATTGAATCTGGATTTAAAAAAATGTGAACGCGTGACCATTTTGAATGATAAATTATCCATTTATTTGCGGATTATGATATGTGATAATAATACCGCCATGTTTGAAGAAGATTCTCCGATTTCACTAGCGCGGTTGAAGGCTTCTAATATTAATTGGATTTACCAATCAATATTCAAATACCGATGAAAATATTGATTAAAAATACGTAGGTATCTACTACACCAGGATAAGATACTAATCAAAAATCTTCTAAGAATATAATAATAATAATAAATCCCTTACCGCACCCCAATGGTGCATAGGGCACTGCTTCATATAAACGCAGTGTTATCTCGATCGATTACACATGAAGGAAAGGTGATCAGCCCTCCACTTCAAGTACCAGTCCAGTGTAATATTGAATAAATATTAGAGTAAAAAAATCACTTTTATTTATTAAACCCCCCTGGGAATCGAACCCGGGACCTCCAGAACGGTAGCCGAGCATGCTGACCATTACACTACGGAAGCGGACAAATAAGAATTTAAGTAATATTATTATATCTATATTATATCTAGTATTATATCCAATATTATTATATTATTAACTAAGAATATAAGTAATATTATTAGATATGTTGTGTGGTTATTTACTAATATGTATTACCAATGCTTTTTTTAACAAAAAGGGTCCTGAAACTCACTTCATATCAAGCTTTTTACTAAAACAAATTACATATACATATCGCTCACTCCTTTCAAGAACGTCATAAATCAAAAAACTTGATTTTTAAGTTTAAAAATATAATACAATGAATTAAAAATAAATATCAAGCCACTTATTGAACTTTTTACTGTGCAACAGATGTTTTTAGGTGAAACCTAAGGTTTTTTCTCCATTTGTAAAATATTTAGGATATTTAAAAAAATATATATTAAACAACACCTTTTCTTCAAAATGCAAAAACAACACTTTCTGCCCTGTAGCGGGTACCTAAATATTAAGTTAAAAATATGCCGCTTTTGCTGGGATATAGTACATTTTTTGGGCATTCCGAAAACATGCACAACTAAAAATTTACGAATTTTGATTTATGACGTTCTTGAAAGGAGTGAGCGATATATACATTACTAAAACAAATAACAGATATAAATATAATTGACGGCAACTTTTCCTATCATTTTGACGAATAATTATCATATAATAATAACTCGATAGTAATAATAAATCTTTCTCAAATCAACCATAGAAGGCTCCTGCGAATTCAAACATAAAGCGTCATGAGATTTATGATGTACCTATGTATGTATGAGTTCCAAAAAATTGAGTAGTGTGGTTGTCAATCATGACTGGTCATAAGTCCTGTAAATACTCAACAATATTTTTCATCATTTATGTTGAGATGTCAAAATTTAATTTACACCAATATATATAATATTAAATACTTTTGATAAAAAATATAAAAAACTATTGAGAAAGCATAAAAAATAAGGAATGAACACAAATGCGTAACGAAACGTGTTGCGTTTATATTGATTAAATTACACTTTTAAAATACACAGCGACGGTGATTTATTAGAACAGATGAATTAACGAGATGTCTTTTATTGAACAAAATCGAAATTTTTATCAGTGAATTTTTTTCGGACTTCTCGCAATAAGTCAAATTTTAACAGGATTTGTGAGTACGGACAAATCGCTCACTCCTTTCAACAACGTCATATATCAATAATCGTCAATTTTCAGTTGTGCATGTTTTCGGAATGCCCAGAAAATGTACTATATCCCAGGAAAAGCGGCATATTTTTAACTTAATATTTACCCGCTACAGAGCAGAAAGTGTTGTTTTTGCATTTTGAAGAAAAGGTATTGTTTAATTATTTTTTAAATATAATATAATAATAATAAAACCCTTATCCGCACCCAAATGGTGCATAGGGCACTGCGTCATATAAACGCAGTGTTATCTTGATCGTTTACACATGAAGGAAAGGTGATCAACCCTTCGCTTCTGTTACCAGTCCAGGGAATATTGAATAAATATTACAGTGAAAATATCGCTCATATTTATTTTACCCTCCTTGGGAATCAAACCCGTGACCTCCAGAACGGTAGCCGAGCGTGCTGACCATTACACTACGGAGGCGGACATTTTTAAATATACTAAATATTTTTCAAATGGAGAAAAAACATTCAGGTTTTACCTAAAAAGATCTTATGCACAATAACTTGATATTTTATTTTTAATACATTTCATTAAATTTTTGAACTTTAAAAACGATCTCCTGAAAAATCAAGTTTTTTGATATATGACGTTCTTGAAAGGAGTGAGGGATATGCATGTCTATTTACCCATTGATCAAATATTCCCGATGATTTTTTGTCGTTGTTAAAATTACCCTTTCAAAGAATTCATACGCATCGTGAATACGAATCACGGATTAAAATAAAAACTAAAAGCAAATATAAAAAAAGACTTATCAATATGGACTTATAAAAAGAATAATATCGTAATGGATTATTGACAATCTATATATGAAGTACTCAAAAACTGTTGACACAAGTGCTGATATCCATTTTTTGTACCAAACTATTTAAAAATGATCTTATGTATTTTGACAGAATGCTGTATAGAAAATATGGGAGAAAAAATACTGCATTTATTCTAAATTGTATTGTTTCGTCCACAATTTTTAAAAAATACTGATCGTTAGTAAATATGCAGAAAAAACATTCTTGCTACTGTGTGTGTTATTTTGATAAAAAAATGGGATATTTTAAAAGCTATTAATCATTCTTCTCATACAACAAAAAAAACTTCAATATCTTGCCTTAACGATTATGTTAAAAAAATACCGGTAGCGAAGATGTATGACCCCTTTGCCAATATACAATATGTATCTATATATTATAATATATACGTAGGTGCATAATATATTAGGTCCGAATCAACACGCTAATGATTTTCTAATTTGTTTATGAGACGCAATACCTTCAACATCTATTTGCGTCCTGTTGCTTTGCAATAAACTTAAAATTTAAGATTTCATTTAAGTAACAGCTTTAATTTGAGTCATTTAATTTCTAGGTAAGTCAAAAAACACTGGACTGACCTATTTTTAGCGGCTGCAGCTCTGTCCCTCTGTCTCCTGTTCTTGAACCAGTTGCCCACCTGCGTGGGGGTCAGTCCGGTGGCTTGCGCCAGCTCCCTCTTCTTGGTGGGGTTCGGGTACGGATCCTGCAGGTACCACTCCCTCAAGAGACTTCTCGTCCTCTCCTTGAAGCAGTGTGTCTTCTGTTCGCCATCCCAGATAGTCCTGGGTAGCGGAAATTTCTTCCTGACTCTGTATTTGTCGACGGGGCCCAGCGGCCGTCCGCGGAGACGTTCGGCTTCTTGGTAGTGCGCTTCCAACCACATGGCCTGCAGTTTTCCGTGGGAGTCTTTGGTGAACCGGTGGTGTTCCAAGATGGAGTAGAGGTCTCTAAAGTTACCGCTGTGGAAGGAGACGATGGCTCTCGCTCTCAGGACCGCCTCGCTTCGGTCTAGTTCGGCTACGTTCGGATGGGCCACCGGGAGCGACCAGAGGAACCTCGCCAATCGCTCTATGTCTCCGGATTCCTCGAGGGTCTCGCAGACCGTGGCGACCTGGGCGACCGTGAAGCTGAGCGTGGGCAGCGGGAGGGCGCCGCCGAGCCCCCCCGCGCCCGCCACCAGCCCGCCCGCCCACGGCGCCCAGCTCAGCACGCCTTCCTTGAAGGACGCTATCTCCCTGCCGACACACTCCACGTCGGACGGGTCCGCCGCCCTGCGGAGGGCCACCGTTCCGGAGCACCCAGCCCGGACTCAAGGCCGGGTGGAGGAGGCGATCCTCCGGACCATGCGAACCGACTCCCGCTCGGCAGACTGTCAACACCCGAATAATACGCGAGTCAACGGATAGACTCTCGATCGTTCCAAAAAAATACGTTAAAACCTTATCTATATATTTGCACACGAGTCTGAATTTTTTAAAAATAATCTTAAACCGTTTTAAAACCACAATCGTTTCATTAATATAAATTTTACACGTCAGACATTCGTTAGAATTAAAATTTTATCCTTTTTGGTATTCCAAAAAAACGTCAAATATAAAACCCCCTTGATCTTTGAGAGTTTCCCGAACGTTTCAAAAAATGTCGCATAATTCTAAACAATCATTTTCAATCCTCAAGAATTGCGCTACAACTAGTTTTCACAAGATCCGATGATGAGTGAATGGTATCGGTTGTGTAATTGGCATATCTATGTCGCGGGGTATCACTGTCGGGTCGGATCTCGGGCGTGATCTGGCGGGGATACAGGAGGGTGGTATGGTATGGTGGTCCGGGCCGACCGTCGGGGCCGCGGTGTAGCGCGCTACTGGCGCCCGCGCGGGCGGAGGCACGCGACCCCCTCCACATGGGCGGGACACGCCCTTGCAAGCGAACTAGGGGTGCCAAAACCACCATCACTTCTACCTTAGTCATTTTTAAATTCACATCTAAAAAATCAGTGAATAAAAAACGAGACATATTGTATATACCCAGATGGAAAATAATAATTAAATACTACTATAAACATTTCAAGTTTTTATCGATATTTCTACAAATACCAGACAGTCGTCAGCCCCGTAAATGACCAGACTTCCATATTCTTCTTCATCTTTGATGAGATGTCAAAAAATAATATGAAAATAACTCCTGTATAATTGGAGATAATCCAGATTTTGCGAACGCACTCAACATGTTGTAAATTTCTACAAAAATACAGAAATAATTTGAAATTGCAATATGAATGTTTGGGTATCTACAGGGCTTGCTGCATGTCGTTGTCCGGTTAAAGTGATCATTTTACACATAGTGTATTATATTCTCTATTCTACCTATCATTAACAATAACACTGCTTAAATTGAAGAATATATAGGTACCTTAATATATATATATATATATATATATATATATATATATATATATATATATAATATATATATATATATATATATATATATATATATATATATATATATATATATATATATATATTATATATATATATATATATATATATATATATAATATATATATATATATATATATATATATATATATATATATATATATATATATATATATATATATATATATATATATATATATATATATATATATATATATATATATATATATATATATATATATATATATATATATATATATATATATATATATATATATATATATGTATATATATATATATAAATATATATATATATATATATATATATATATATATATATATATATATATATATATATATATATATATATATATATATATATATATATATATATTTATATTTATATTTATACATGATACCAAGTGCACTGGTAACACTTTCCCGAAAGCGTTGAGTATAACTCTAAGCCTACTCAAGTATAAATCAATACATAACTTAACACCAGAGAATCTAAAAGAGCTGTGCATTCCAGACAAATTCATTGAAAGACGTCTCACGCTTCGATCGGCTAC
Source organism: Brachycentrus maculatus (assembly GCF_059751285.1). Lineage (NCBI taxonomy): Eukaryota > Metazoa > Arthropoda > Insecta > Trichoptera > Brachycentridae > Brachycentrus > Brachycentrus maculatus. The sequence continues at coordinate 560,111 of NW_028280877.1, read as the reverse complement.
AACTGCTACGGGCAACGTGATCTTCAACCAAAGTTGACAAGCGGGTCTTTGCTGTTGCGGGCCCGATGGCGTGGAACGCTCTTCCATCAGTAGGTAGAGACAGGGAGAGTGGTGAAATGATCTTTAGAAAAAAACAAAAATGCAGTTGTTTGCTTAACACCTAAAGCGCGATGGCCTCAAACAAAACGCGCCCAGCGGTGGTGGGTCTGATCTGACCCAGTACAGAAATCGCCTTTTAGGCGTTTTTCGTCGGGTTTTTATATTTTATATATTATTCAAAATAGCCTACATAGCAATAGGATAATGTGTCATAAGTTTTGTATGAGAATTTTCAAGTTTTTGATAGTTTTGAAATTAAATTATCCAAGCGCATAATTTTACATCCAAACGCGACAGCGCGCTGTGGCTCACTACCACAGACTAACTAATTTATATACTCGCTACTACCGCGGAGCATGTCACACGCGCATGTAGCATGGTTGGCAATAAAGCAGTGATTGTAAACATTTTTATTTTTACTGAATTCAAATAATTTGTGTTTTTAATTTTATAACTATATTTTAAGTCAACATCATAACAGATAGAATTATTAACAAAATGCAACTAAGTAATTATCTTCAAATATAAAACGTGGCAGTTAGCTCCAAAAACCACAAAATGATTCTAGGATTTTGAGTTAATATTTCAAGATAAATTTTTGTCCATAATGCAATTAAAATTCATTTTAAATACAGTGAAAATATTTAAATTTTCATTGAAAAATATATACGGAATTGCCCAAAATGGTGTAAATATTCATTTAAAGTTCGCCATTTCTTACATAAACATTTTGCGGGTTTTAGAAATTATGAATACAATTTTGTACGAAACCAAATAAAACTAATTATTATAAAAATTTTATATACAAGTTCGTTAGACATAATAGGTATGATATTTATTTTTATTATTGACCAATAAATTATTACCCAAAAATAAGAGGACAATCGGTACTTTTCTTGTTGAAATTGATGTTTTTATCACTTACTGACATTTCTTATAAAACCACGTTTTCCGTTGCACTTTCAAATTCTGAATCTAAGGTTTTTGAATTCTAAATCACTGTCATCTGCACTATTCTCTCACTTTTCTTTCACTTTTAGAACTGTCCAAAAGTCGTTCAATCTCGTCATGAGATAATTATTTTTTTCCTGCCATTGTGGTAAAGTGTCGAAAAGATTTAAAACAAATAAAACTAGAAATCGTTCAAATATAAAACAGTTTATTGTGAAGGTCTGCGTTTTGTAATATTAATATTTTTTAAATGTAGATTTACCTTATAGTCTATATATATGATATTTAATCCGTCATACAAGTAAACAAATAAATCAGTTAAAAACAAATATAAAAAAAACAATAAACGGAAACAATCGCCAAAGATTGACAATGTATGCTTTTGTTTTTGGGATTTCAAAATCACGGCAGACGGCACACTAACACATTGATAGCGAACAACTGACCTTACTCAATATGATTTTTGATATTTTATTTGTTCTTTTTTTTAAATAACTCATTTGAATCTGGTCCAATAATTTTCGTTTGTATCTCAATTTGTAGGTAATTTTTTGAAGAACGATTACACTCAAGGAAAACGACGTAAACAAATTACCTATTACGTAATCAATAATTTTCCGCGATGGTGGGTCTGACCAGACCCACCATCGCAGAGGAGGTGTTAATCATTCCAACAATATCCTTTTCCCCAATTCAGGTATTTTACGAAAATGCCCCATACAAATTATGCAAAATTATTAATATTATGATTTAAATTTATTTTAATAACGCTATACTGATTCAATTGGCTTTATATAATTGTCAACTTAATTCATTATTTTATTATTTTATTTTTTATTTTATTTATATAGATTTAAAATATTGTCAATATTAATTTCGTTCGCACAGCCCTGCCTTGTTATTTGTTCCATGATCCAACTTTAACAACACTGTTTCCCGCGTCTCTCTCCGCCTCGCGCGAGGCCCCTCCCCCTCGCTGCGATTGGTCCCGCCGGCTCCCGTGACTATCTATGGAAACTGAAACTGACACCCAATCAATGACCGTCCCTTGCACTCTGTCATCGTGCTGCCTTGTCGCACCCCCGGGAAGCGTATCCCCGTCTCGCTCTGCGCGCGCAGGCCGGCCAGAGACAGCTGGATCGCCGTATTATAATGGTATTTTTGTATTGGGATAGAAATGACGTTTGGGTGTTATTATCCACGACGCCTTGGGGGCTATTCGGAATCGCATCCGTCAATTCGCACGCGTGTGAATGTGACCTTAATACACGAAATTATCGTTACCAAATTAGCTTATTTAATACTAAAACCAAGAGACGACAATAAAAAATAGAAAAAAAGACTATTATACCATTATGTCCGCCTCCGTAGTGTAATGGTCAGCACACTCGGCTACAGTTCTGGAGGTCCCGGGTTCGATTCCCAGGGGGGTCAAATAAATATAAGTGATTTTTTAACTCTAATATTTATTTCATATTACCCTGGACTGGTACCCGAAGCGGAGGGCTGATCACCTTTTCTTCATGTGTTAACGATCAAGATAACACTGCGTTTATATGATGCAGTGCCCTATGCACCATTGGGGTGCGGATAAGGGTTTGAAAATTATACAATTAATTGTATAAAACATTAAGCCTTGATTGTAAGTTCCTCTCCAAGCACAAGAGCTCAGTCTCTTTTCTGGAGAGGCACAACGAATCTATAACTATAAGTTTGGCATATGTATAAATATTTATAAATTGTATTATGTTGTACTTAAAAATGTAACTATATTAAATAAACAAAAAAATAAAAATCTTGTCATCGACTTTCAATCACAGAATTTAGTCAGCATTCGGCAACGCTAGGAGCCGCACGTCATTTTACTCCCGATTAAAAAAAAAAGTATATATTCAATTATTGTTTCTGTTTTTAAAAAAATCATTTTTTTCATTTTTTAATAACTCTTTTCTTTTCAAAATTATATTAACTTATTTTTTCAACACAAAAACAATCTTTTAAAAAAAAAAGGTTTAAAGAAAGTTAATTTGCTATTTAACGTATGTAGGGCTATAAGTGAAGCATGGAGTTGGCGAAAGAAGGATGAAGGCGAAAGTAGTCGAAATGCGGTCTCTCAGACGAATATAAGGGTAAATGTTCGAATGGCGATATAAGGAAAAATGCAACACTGAGATAAGCATTATCGATCAAATTAAGAAAGGTGTGTTGAGATGGTTTGGGCGTATGAATCGAATGAGTGAATAAAGAATAGTGACACAAATATAAATTGGAATAGTTTTTTTTTTCGATTAACTTTATATTGAAAAAAAATTAACTCTAAGGGCGCTTGTGCACTACACGGAATTTTACTGTCCGACAGACCGGTTTCTTCAAATAAAAGAGACTACGACAGCTTAGCGTGATCGAGTTCAAAACACAAGCCAATCTAAGTCGATCATCCGTTTTATCATGCTAACCGGACTGCCGGACAGTAAAATTCCGTAAAGTGCACAAGCGCTCCAAGGAGGTAAGCCTTTCAATAACTCTTTTCGTATTTATTGTTTATATATTAGTGTTTGATAATGTCTTAATAAGACAAAACGCGTCACATATTATCAAATACATAAAGATATGTAAATAAAAGTAGAACTCAATCCAATAACCGTGTTTAATTTTGGATATAAGTACTACCCAACAACTCTTTTCTTTATAAAATCATATATTTATTTCGAAGAAAAACTTGATTTTTCAATAGATTTATATTATCCACTGACACTTCGTGATGGAATTGCATTTTTAATATATTATTAGATTAAAACCAATATTTTTAGCTTTCCCACTTTATTTTTATTTGACCAGCGACCGGGTTTCGTCGTTACCGACATCATCAGACTGGTGGAAAAGCTAAAAATATTGGTTTTAATCTAATGATATATTGATTTTTCAATACAAAAATGGTGTTTTAAGAAAACAAAAAAATCAGTTACTTTAAATGTTACCCAAGTTTAAAGAAAATTAATTTGCAGCTATTGATTACTACTGGGCCCTAAAATCCAAAAAATCGCCTTTTTTCTAATTTTTTATGACTAATTTCGACTTAGAGAATCGCACCAATATCCTTGTCTCATTGCGCCTAGCTTCCCCTCATATCTCTCTCCGGACTCGACTTTGTGTGGCGCAAGTCGGGGGAGCGTACTGTACAGTGTTACAGTGTTACAGCGAAACCCGTGTCTTGAGACGAGACCATTCCCACAGTTGGCAAAGAGGAAATTAATTTTTTAATGACCTACCTTTTTAAATTCTCGTTATCGGCTTCTAATATTGAGAGCTCCTAACCGCTTTACCTAGATATCGTACCTACTTCCTAGTTATACGACTGACTAACTAACTAACTCACCGTTATGCCGCTTTCCCGCAGGGGTAGGCAGAGAGAATAGAACTCAGCACCAATCTGTCTTTATATGAGTAGTGGTTGCCTTATATTTTATTGTGTTTTTATTATGTTTTTAGTAGAAATTAAAATTTTCAGTTATTTTGATTTATTCTTAGTAAATGGTTCATTAGCCGTTTTTCTTGGTCTTCCTCTGCTCCTTTTTTCAGCTACATTCGTCTCATAAATTGAATTTTCCATTATTTCCTCGATTATTCTTTCCACACGTCCAAACCATCTCAACACACCTTTCTTAATTTGTAGATAATGCGTGAAATCAAGTCATTCTATTTTGTGACATCTCATCAAAGATGAAGAAGAATATGGAAGTCTGGGCATTTACGGGGCTGACGACCGTCATCGGCTAGTTTAAGTTATCACTTTACACACGTGTAATTCACCAATTCTACCCATTATTGACAACCACACTACTCAAATTCTTGGAAGCTCTATATATATATATATATATATATATATATATATATATATGAACCAATTTTGAAACATTGTTCTTGAATCACTAGAACTTCACTAGAGACATCTATTGGTGAGATGAGAAGAAGCTTTTTATTTGGCAGAAACTCTTTTATTAGTACTACCTATGTGAGGTCCGAATCCTGGATTATAATCACACACGAGAAACGCCAGAAAATATAATGTAATTTTTATTATTTAAGCATATAATTTGACCAGATAATAAGATTTAGACAAGTAGGTATTTGGACACACTCAAAATGTTGCAAGTCAGTCTACAGATGACGGAATGGTTGTTCCGAAACCGGTAGTCATGAAGTGTTACCTTCAAAGAGAACGATGAATGATAAGGAGAATGTTACCCGTCTATCTGCACAAATGACTTTGAAATGTGACCAGGTATTAGATTGTAATCAGTTTGATAATTTTACAGAAATGGCTCATTTTGAGTTTACACCTGGATTTTTTTAGTATCCCATCAGCCGCTAATGGAGGCATCCCTTAAATTAATTGCCATTTTTTTTACTAAAAAAAAGGGAATTGCATTTATTATCTACCTTGCTTATTATGTACAAGGTTTATAGATCATTTAGTGGTTTTATGTTTCTTTCAACTAATTCAATATGTTTTTATTTGAATATGTGTTTGGAACAGGAGGGATAATCAAGTGGCCATTTTTTTGACTGATCGTCATCTAGCACACAAAATTTTGTCTCGCGTATGTATGAGGAGATTATCTTATGTAGGTATGTATGTCCGCCTCCGTCGTGTAATGGTCAGCACACTCGGCTACCGTTCTGGAGGTCCCGGGTTCGATTCCCAGGGGGGTCCAATAAATATAAGTGATTTTTTCGCTCTAACTATTCAATATTACCCTGGACTGATCCCTGCAGCGCAGGATCACCTTGCCTTCATGTAAGTAACGATCAAGATAACACTCTGTTAATACGATGCAGGGCCCTATGCACTTCACTTGCGAGTTGTTCAACATATCTAGTTTCAAGAAAATGAGCAGTGTGATTGTCAATCGTGGGTAGAGTTGATGAATGTTACACTTGTGTAAAGTGGTACAGCCTATGACGGTGGTAAGCTCTATAAATGTTCAGACTTCCATATTCTTCTTCATCCATGTTGAAATTTAAAAAAAAAATGCTTTTGTATTGTACCTATTGTAGGTATTATTCGTGCTTTTCATTCCTTGTTAATTTATAAAACCTTGATATAAAGTCGTTAAAAAAATCATGGATGCTGCAAAGAGAAAACATGGTTCGAAGACATGGCTTAGGTGACATTTTCCATGACAGAATGACCAAAGTGTAAAGTGATCACTTAACGAAGCCTATGACGGTCGTAAGCCCTGTAAATACCCAGACTTCCATATTCTTTTTCATCTATGTTAGATCAAAAATAATATGAAAAATAACTCTTATAATTGGGGATTATCCAGATTTGTGAACAAGTATTTGGACATACACAGAATGCTGTATATAACTATTGTTGCAAATTATTATTACATATTTTTTGATATGTTGTATCAGGAAACCATAACATCGGAGATACTGGTAGATGCTTAGTTCTCTGGCATCATCTGTTACGGGCACCAAGGTTTATCCTACCCGTATAATATTGTCAATCGATAGAGCCACCGATTCCGGCCCACACCCTCCCTCTACCTACACCCTCCCTGCCTTCCTGCCTCCCTGCCTCCCTGCCTCCCTGTGCCTCCCTCGACACGTTTGGGGCTGTATCAATGCGCCCTTGGCACCTTCAAACCTGCACAATTCATTTCTATACCTACAAAAAAAAATTGACATCTCATCAAAGATGAAGCAGAATATGGAAGTCTTGGCATTTACGGGGCTGAAGACCGTCATAGACTGGTTTAAGTGATCACTTTACACACGTCTAAGATTCACCAATTCTACTCATTATTGACAACCACACTACTCAAATTCTTGTAAGTTCTATATATAAGTATGAACCAATTTAGAAACCTTGTTCTTGAATCACTAGAACATCACTAGAGACATCTATTGGTGGTAATCCAGAATTTGTGAACAAGTATTTGGACACACTCAAAATGTTGCCTTTAAATATTTATTTATTTTAACATATTACATACTTAAGTCACTTATAATATTCTCGATCAGTAATTTTCGTTAGGTATTCATTATGAGACATGGGATTAAGGTTAACAAGACTGAAAAACAGATAAGAAAGTATGAAATAATAAAACTGGGCAAAATGTAAAATGTAACGCAATAAAAGGTACAGTAAATACGCATATAAAAGAACATTATCGATCACTACTTCCAAGAACGTCGTAAATCAAAAAAATTGAATTTTTAGGAGAACGTTTTTAAAGTTTAAAAATATAATACAATGCATAAAAAATAAATATCAAGCCACTTATTGAACTTTTTACAGTGCAACAGATATTTTTAGGTAAAACCTGAAGGTATTTTCTCCATTTGAAAATTATTTAGTAATTAAAAAAAATAATAAACAATACCTTTTCTTCAAAATGCAAAAACAACACTTTCTGCTCTGTAGCGGGTAAATATTGAGTTAAAAATATGCCGCTTTTGCTGGGATATAGTACAATTTTTTGGTCAATCTGAAAACATGCACAACTGAAAATTGTCAATTTTTTATTTATGACGTTCTTGAAAAGAGTGATCGATATGTTAAAGGTAAAAGTAAGATAAATGATTATAGGAAAAAAATCAGAAAATATAACTTATCACTAACACAAATATCTTTCCATACAGTTTTTTTTAGTTCATTCATTTTGGATCCCTGACTGGGTTCTATTTTATATATTTAAACGATTACATTTTTGATATCTCAACAATACGAAAGGGTGGGTATTTACAAGGCTAACGACCTGTCATAGGCTGGATAAATTATTTCATAAATTGATTCTGTAGTCACTTTGTAGTAAAATTTAAGCATCGAAACACGTGTCACAGTAGATTTTAAGAAATAGTGGTATTTACTAAGTAAAACTAAAATTAAAAATGGAGAAATTATCATTTACACACGTGCAACATTTACCATTCTACACAAATGATTGACAACCACACTAGGTACTCAATTTTTTGGAACTAATACATATATGTATCATAAATCTCATGAAGCTTTATATTTGAGTTCATGGTAGCATCTGTGGTTGGCTTGAGAACCGTGGTGGTAGCATTAGCAGTAGATAGCAGGTATTCGTAAAATTCCTAAGTCAATGTTCATCGGCTTATCCTGGAAATAATTTAAAATTAGGGGTGTTTTTTTTCATATTTTGTGGGGTGGGGCGATTAGTCGGTGTTCGGATTATTATTTTTGTTTATTTATTTACTTACATCACTGTCCGCCGTACGTCACTCCGTCTGTGTGTCTGTGTGTCTGTTTGGAAGCGATCCAAATCATCTCCTGTCGTCTCAAAATACCCAGAAACTAAACAGGGGTCACGCACCATTTTTGGAATATCCGTTGCGTTTTTCTTTTCATCTCTACACCTTATTAAACATTATTTATTCAATTTTAAAAACTAGTATTTTACCACTTATTGAGTTTTATTTCATTGCACATGACTTGTTTCGAAAACTACAGTTGTTTTCATTAACATGTGTTTTAGTTTTCAATTTTGTATATTAAAATAATAAAAATAATAATAAACATGTCATTTCACAAAGCTAATGCCGAATCAATGAATAATATTAAACAACTTTATAAAATAAAACTCAATCTTTGTTTTTTACCACTTTTAATTTTGGTACTCTTCTCCAAACACTTTGTGAACGACGAGCACCTTGTCATCTTCAGGGATAAATATGTACTTAACTTAAATCTGTGAAATGTTAATTTGTGTTCCGCACAGCCCACTTCACAAGAGACGGTTAACGAAAGACAGACAGATCACAGAGGAAGACAGAGGATCTATAAGAAGGAAGATGAAGTATTTTTCCTATAATTTTTGTTGAATCTTCGAATTAGTATACATATTTAAATGCCTATATCGACTAAACATATTTATTTATAGTCGTATATTTATTCTTATTAAACATAAAGATATTTTTGTTATTTTTGTGAAACTGATGGTAGATGCTTGAATCCCGACAATTGCAAGCGGAAGCCATGATATAGAATATTCATTCGAATATTTCATATTCATGAAACTAATCTTAGAGACATGAAAAATAATATTTGAATATAAAACTAATGTTGGAGGCTTTAATCCCAAAAAGCAATAAAAATGTTATATTGTATCGTATTATTCGTATTTTTCATTCCATTCCCAGTTTGTTTATAATACTTTGATATAACTAACTAACTAGTTTTTAAATACTTTGATATACAATAAAAAATTTGAAAATTGGCCCTTAAAAATGTGTTTTTTTTTAAGATTAAATATTATCCAATGGTTTCGTAGCCCTGAAGTTTTGACACTCATTAAATGTAATATCTGTCAGAAATATAATATGGCGCCGTTCATAAAACCTTCCTGCTTCCATTGTAATAATATGTAAGGGGCACCTTTCACGTCTACTAGCTCTCCCATACTTTTTTTCCATTTTTGACATTTTTACATTTTACATTTCTGAAAAGGCATGAAGCTCCCCCTTTATTTTCTTAATGGTTCGTCATTAACAAGGAATATCGGCTCTAGGATTAATAAAAATGATAATGATTGATTTGTTAGGCGCCAATTTGATGGATTATGATATTCACTTCAGGAGTGCTTTAAAAAGAACTTAAATCTTTTATATTTTAATATCTAAACATAGATGAAGAAGAATATGGAAGTCTGGCTTATGACTTGCCATAGGTTGATTAAGAAATCACTTTATAAACGTGTAACATTCACCATTCATTCTACCTATGATTGACAACCTCACTAGGTAGGTAGGTACTCAAAATTTTGGAACTCCTACCTATATCGTCCATCTCATGACTCACACATGAATATTCACAAGAGCCATCTATGTTAGATTTTCAGAATTATTATTTTGAAGAAATCCTTTTATTGAGATGTATACGAGATCCTGACCCGGTTATTTTACATACTGGGAATTGCCTGAAAATGCGATTTTCAATTTTATAATAAAACCCTTATCCGCACCCCAATGGTGCATAGGGCACTGCTTAATATAAACGCAGTGTTATCTTGATCGTTTACACATGAAGAAAAGGTGATCAGCCCCCCGCTTCAGGACCAGTCCAGGGTAATATTGAATAAATATTACAGTGAAAAAAATCACTTATATTTATTTGACCCCCCTGGGAATCGAACCCGGGACCTCCAGAACGGTAGCCGAGCGTGCTGACCATTACACTACGGAGGCGAACAAATTTTATGCAGCTTATAATTTGATCAGATATTTTTACAACATATTGAATGTGTACAAATACCTGCTCAGAAATCTGGGTTTTATCCACTTGGGAGTTTTTTTTAATACTCCTAAGTGGAGTTAAAACAGATGAAGACCGAGGAAAACTTGGCATGATCAAGCATTTCAAATACTTGGGTGTGGTCAGGGCTGAAGTCGGTGGGTATATATGATGAAATACTCGAAAATGGAAGAGGAGAAGATTTTTTAAAAGAGTTTTTGCTTAGTAAATAGCTTCATCAAAGATGAAGAAAAATATGGAAGTCTGGACATTTGGACCGTCATAGGCTGGTTTAAATGATCACTTTACACACGTGTAACATTCTTCATTCTTCATTTTCTTCATCTTTTATCAAATGTCAAAAAATAATATGAGAATAACTCCTGTAATTGGAGATAATCCAGATTTTGTGAACAAGTATTTGGACACACTCAAAACGTTGAGGAGAAGATTGTTTGCAAAGACAGATTATTATGGCGTTCTATTCTCTCAGCTTACCCCTGCGGGACGCGGCGTGATGGTTAGTTAGTTGGTTGCTTTTAAAATTCTAGATAATTCTTTTAGATCGGGTATTAGTGTCGATTCGCTCCGGTTCTAAAACAATTAGTTAACCCTTTCTATGCAAATGTCCCCGCAGGTTTCCGATTAGTCGCGCCGACCGCGTGTCCGAAGGGGTTATGTAATTATTATCTTAAACATGATGCAGGCTGAAGATGGAAGACGGAGGTGTTTGTATTATGCGTAACAGCTGTCAAAAATTGCCGTGGAGAATTTAGAAATCTATTTAATTGTTAGATTTTGTCTGATAATAAAACGGTGATAAAAAATATATATGGGAATTCATACCATCATAGGTATTATGCAGAAATGGAGTCAAATAACATATTTCGCTCACTCCTTTCAAGAACGTCATAAATCAAAAATCGTTAATTTTCAGTTGTGCATGATTTCGGAATGCCCAGAAAATGTACTATATCCCAGAAAAAGAGGCATATTTTTAACTTAATATTTACCCGCTACAGGGCTGAAAGTGTAGTTTTTGCATTTTGAAGAAAATGTATTGTTTCATTATTTTTTAAAATACTAAATATTTTTCAAATGGAGAAAAAACCTTCAGGTTTTACTGAAAAGATCTGTTTCACAGTAAAAAGTTCAGTATGTGGCTTGATATTTATTTTTAATACATTGTATTACGGTAAAACGGATTTATGTTAGTTAGTGGGAAAAGAAGCAGAGGAAGACCGAGAAAAACATGGCACGATCAGGTATGCCAAATACTTGAAAGTGGTCAGGTTAGGAGTCGTAACAATCGGCGGGTATGTATGAGGAGATCCATGAACATGGAAGAGGCGAAGAATGTTTGCAAGGACAGAGTGGTGTGGCGCTCTATTCTCTCTGCCTACCCCTACGGGGAAGCGGCGTGATGGTTAGTTAGTTAGTTTTTACAGAATATTGTAAAGTTACTGCTCAGTGATAAAGACACCATTTACAAATGATACGCTCGGGTTCCTATACGGGCACTTATGGCGCTATCTTTTCTAATAGTAAGATAGCAAGCAGTATCTACTGATATTCTCTGTTCAGCCATGCATCATATTTCCGCCCATTGGCAGCCATTTGTACTAACCCGCCATTTTATTGTATAACTCTGCACTTTCGTATACATAAAAATGTACAGTACCATTAAAGGTATAATTTCCAGAGATCTTACATTTAAAAACAGTCTCATTAAAGATATAGTTTTCAGATATCTCATACTAAAATACAGTCACTTTAAAGTTATCGTTTTCAGATATCTCATATTAAAATACAGTCACATTAAACATATGGTTTTCAGATATCTCATATTAAAATACAGTCACATTAAAGATATGGTTTTCAGATATCTCATATTAAAGTACAGTCACATTTTTTTATTTTTTTTATTCATTTAATATATTTACATTTTTATTTATAACATAATAACATTTGAATCATTTATACATATGGAGAACTTTTATATTTCGATTCGCTGTGCCTCTCCATAAAAGAGTCTGTGCTCTTGTGCTTGGAAAGGGACTTACACTCGTGGTTTAATGTTATATAATAAAAGATATAATAGTTTTTTTTATAAATTTTTTTAAAGATTTAAATGCATAGAGCTTTAATTTTTTTCTTAAGGATTTCTATATCATCAATTTTTTTTATTTCTTTAGGGAGTTTATTGAAATGTTTGATTGCCAAATATTTGAAGTTTTGCTGAAATTGATTGGTGTTGCATTTTGGAATAGAAAAATCGTTTGAATATATGGTTATATATGGTTATAATATATGGTTTTCAGATATCTCATATTAAAATAATAATTGCCTGTTTTATTTGTTATTCATTATTGTAAATGTATTTATGTTAATGTTCTGTTAAATTTCTAAATAAATAAATAAACGTAAGATATCAGAAAAGTATATCATCAATGTGACTGTACTATAATGTAAGGTATCTGAAAAGTACCTACTCTTTGATGAAACTTTAATGTTAGATATATGAAAAGTAAATCCTTGTGACTGTACTTTAATATGAGATATCTGAAAACGATATCTTTAAAGTGACTGTATTTTACTATGAGATATCTGAAAACCATATCTTTAATGTGACTGTATTTTAATATGAGATATCTGAAAACCATATATTTAATGTGACTGTATTTTAATATGAGATATCTGAAAACCATATAATTGTAACATTCCAATTACAAAATTTCACAAATGTTAAATGAGTTAAAAGTAAACAGTTTTTTTTAAATCCCTTACCGCACCCCAATGGTGCATAAGGCACTGCTTCATATAAACGCAGTGTTATCTCGATCGATTACACATGAAGGAAAGGTGATCAGCCCTCCACTTCAGGTACCAGTCCAGTGTAATATTGAATAAATATTAGAGTGAAAAAATCACTTATATTTATTAAACCCCCCTGGGAATCGAACCCGGGACCTCCAGAACGGTAGGCGAGCATGCTGACCATTACACTACGGAGGCGGACGAAAAACAGTAAGAATAAAATATGCCAAAAGGTAAGAAGATTAATAGGCAGACTTAATTAAGAGCTAAAGTTAAAAAAAAAAAAACATTAAAAAGTACAGTCATATTAACGATATACATATATACTTTTAAAATATCTTACATTGAAGAACATTCACATTAAAGATATACTTTCCAAACATCTTGCATTAAAGTACAGTCATATTATAGAAATACTTCTCACTTTTTTTTGACATTTCAACTTAGATGAAGAAGAATATGGAAGTCTGGGTATTTACAGGGCCAAGGACTTTTTTTTACAAAATACATATTTAAATAATACAAAATAGTTGGTAAATATAGAATACATTTTAAATATAACGTTTCTACCTCTCTAATAAAGTAGATACTTGTGTTTAGAGAGGGAATTCGTTTTACAATTATAATCTTTTTTAAACAAAATAAATCTAACAAAATAAATTAAACAAAGTAAATTAATATTATTCTTGTCCGCCTCCGTAGTGTAATGGTCAGCACGCTCGGCTACCGTTCTGGAGGTCCTGGGTTCGATTCCCAAGGGGGTAAAATAAATATTAGTGATTTTTTCACTGTCATATTTATTTAATATTACCCTGGACTGGTACCTGAAGCGGAGGGCTGATCACCTTTCCTTCATGTGTAAACGATCAAGATAACACTGCGTTTATATGTGCCCTATGCACCATTGGGGTGCGGATAAGGGTTTTATTATTATTATAAATTAATATTAGATATCAAAAGTATGCATTATTATAATAATTATTTTGACCCTCCTGGGTATCGAACCTCGGACCTGCAACACGGTAGCCTAACGCATTAACCACTAAACTATTGAGGTAGATTTATTATCTAACCATTTTTAACGATTTATAATCGAACCAGCACCCAATAAATCTATGAAAATCAGGTTTTTTTATTATTTGGAAAAAAATTGTAAAACAAGGGGGTATATAGTCTTGTGGTTATCGGCAATTCGAGCCCGTTTAGTGATTCGATATGCCGACTACCGAAATATTACGCCCGTATCGATTAGGGAATGCGCGTGGCATTATTTATCTGAAATAACAGGTGAATGCCTCTCCAACGATTATTTATTATTCAAACTAAGTAGCATTTATGTTATTTGTAAACGTGCGGTGTAAAAATAGGGATAGATTTTCAGTATATACTAGCTGTACTCGACCACACGTTGCTGCTGCTCAGTCTGGTTAAATGTAATAGAAAGAAAGGAGTTAGCGCACTTACTTAATTGAATGATTAATGAAAAGCTTCTTTACATCTCACCAATAGATGTCTCTAGTGAAGTTCTAGTGATTCATGAACAAGGTTTCTAAATTGGTTCATATATATAGAACTTCCAAGAATTTTGAGTAGTGTGGTTGTCAATAATGGGTAGAATTGGTGAATGTTATACGTGTGTAAAGTGATCACTTAAACCAGCCTATGACGGTCGTAAGCCCCGTAAATGCCCAGACTTCCATATTCTTCTTCATCTTTGATGAGATATCAAAAAATAATATGAAAATAACTCCTGTAATTGGAGATAATCCAGATTTTGTGATCAAGTATTTGGACACCTTCAAAATGTTGTAATGATTAATGAAGCAATGGATTTTTCTCGTGATGTGTTATTATTAGCTAATGAATTAATATGAAAAATCACAAGACTATCGGTATGTTTCTTATTCAAATCTGTAGGTAAATAAGGGAGATATGAAGGTTTAAACTTTAGATATTTGAATAAAACGAAAAACGGACATAGCTATACGTCATCAAAATTAACGTCATCGGGTGTGTTATGGGGCGAATCCCTTTATGTATCTGCTTTATAGAGCTATAATAGTAAAAGTGTGGATTCGTTTCTGTGACGTAATTCGTTACCAACTTACGAAAACAAAGTTTTTACGAAGGCGAATTTTGCAAAAGAAAATGATGAATGAAAAAATTGATTAAATCGGCTGTTATAAACACAAAATGAGTCCTTTATAGGTTGAGTATGTAATATTAGATATTCCTCCCGAGTGATAAAACCCCATTGTTTTATACCACTTGAGTTTTATATTTTATTACGACTAGTTTAAAGTCTTCTTCTTCTTCTTCTGCTTAGTGTAGGCCTTGTGGCCTATTTTTAAGAGGGATTAGTTTAAAGCGTAAAATATTTTTTAATTTGACAATTTATGTGGCACCGTTTTTGTGAGAAATCACCTGAAGGGAGTTTTACAGTTCACAGTAATTTTAACATTTAAAAGCATGACTATTTATTTATTTTTTTCAAAACATATAACATACATAAGTCATATATAAAATATTCCCGATGAGTAATTTCTATTTCTCATTTTGGGACATGGGATTAAGGTTAACAAGACTGGAACACAAATAATAAAGTTATCTACAAAAAAGGTTTTTTTTTTTTAAATACAAAACTAATAGGTATATGGCAAAATATAAAAACAATAAACAGGTATAATAAATAGGCATAAGAAGCATATTTAATATGAATAAATGAGAAAACATAAGGTAAGAAGCATATTTAAAATAAACAAATGAGAAAATATAAAAAACATAAGGTAAAAACATAATAACAAAATACGACGTAATAATTATTTTTCACCGCCATATACAAAACACAATACATCAGAGGAAAGGCAATCGAGATGGTATAAATACATATACGTAGGACGTAGAGAACCCGAAAAAATTGTAAACCAGGCGATCGCCATGGATCTTCCTCGAAAGACATCTAGAGGAAGAAAAAAATCATGGATGCTGCAGAAAGATAACATGATTTGAAGACATGGCTTAGGTGACGTTGTCCATGATAGAAGGACCTACAACCTGAGGACGAGGAGAGCTGACCCCAGTCTACAAAGACGATAAGTTGGAATGGAGCCAGCTATAAAAAAACAGATTTTTTGTAGTATTTTCAGCACTGTTTAATGATACTTTACTCTTACCACCCCCATTAATAATACTATTCTTTAGAATCGACTAATGCAAGATGTAATATCTTCAAAAAAGTACCTACCTACTTAATATGTGAGAAAAGTTGTTAGGTACCTATTACCTATATATGTTAAAAGCTAAATGATAATAAGAAGTAGAGATCGTGACTTGTCGTTGAGTGGTCGGATGCTGTGCTCTTGACGAGGAACCTAGACTATATTGTTACCGTCTCCCATAAACCACCATCGCCAGTCACCATCGATTATCCGCAGAGGTTATCAACCCAATATCTTATTTTTTTTAAATCTCAACATAGACGAAAAAAAAAAATAGAAGTTTGGGCATTTACGGGGCTTACGACCGCCATAGGCTCGTTCAAGTGATCACTTTACACACGTGTAACATGCACCAATTCCACCCATTATTGACAACCACACCACTCAAATTCTTGGAAGTTCTATATATATGAACCAATTTTGAAACATTGTTCTTGAATCACTAGAACTTCACTAGAGACATCTATTCGTGAAATGAAAAGAAGCTTTTTACTGAGCAGAAACTCTTTTATTAGTTTGTGAGGTCCAAATCCTGGATTATAATCACACACATGAGAAACGCCAGAAAATATCATTTTAATTTTTATTATTTTAGCTTATAATTTGGTCAGGTAATTTATTTACAACATTTTGAGATTATTATTTATTTTAAATATGAAAAATAACTCCTATAATTTGAGATAATTCAGATTTGTGAACAAGTATTGGGACACAAATGCTGTAGTTTTTTCCACATATATTTTATTTGACCAGTGACCGAGTTTCGAGACCGACATTATCAGACTGGTTACTAGTCTATGAATGTCGGTTACAACGAAACCCGGTCACTGGTCAAATAAAATATATGGAGAAAAAACTAAAAAGTTGATATTTTATTGTATGTTTTTTAAATGTTTTCGTATACATGTTTTTCTTCAAAATCTTGTGATTTCCCGGGATTTCGGGTTGAACTTCGCTACATGTTTTACTAGTTGAGAACCTCTGCCCTCATCAATTAATTTGTCTCACACAAAGCGCAAAACATTTAACCGTCCATTTTTAACGCGGGAATTATAAGTACCTACGTATTGTTAATAATAATAATTTTCTCCGCGTGGGTGTTGCCATACGTGACTGAGGTCACTAATGATCCTCATTACTGGCAGCACTGGACTTATTTAAAAAGACAAGAAAAAATACGTAATGATATAAAGTGTTATAACAACATACCTCCCAACAAATTGAAACGTGTTGTGGCTACTGACTTGAGAGTTTAGGCTACTTCTCTTTATGGAGTACAAAAACCCTATGCTTAAATTCAGGCGCCTATTTTGAAACACTACATAGGTACCTACCTACCAGTGGCGGTACTTCCCTAGAAGCCCAAAAGCCCGGCTTGCCTAACAACTCCAAATAAAAATGATTAAATCTAGACCAAATGATTGATACATAATTAATGTATGACTATTTTTAAATTATCACCATCATTATTAAACACATCATGATTATTAAACACTATGCATGCCATTATATGGTGATGGTACTTATTGGTTATGGTTAATATCATGTTTCACCCTGTCGCACTGAATTAAAATGGCTTCATTTTAAACAACGCATAAATTCACAATCTCTTGCCCTATTATACAACATTCTTCACGACCCCAGTGCACCAATTTATCTTGTAGAAAACTTCGTTTACCTTTCTGATCATGGTCTATCGCTTCGCTCTTCCCAAGAGAGAACACTCTCCATTCCTTGCCACAACACAGCATTCCTCAGTAATTCCTTTACTGTCCAAGCGGCTAGACTCTGGAATGAACTACCTCTACATGTAAAAAATGCACCTTCTATCTTAACCTTCAAAAAACGCCTGAAACATCATTATCTTACCTTAGAACCCTAACTGTCCATCTCCTCCTCCCCTGACCCCTCCTCTCTTTCTTAAACTTGCTACCGAATTCTACCTATTTATCATTAGAATCCTAGAATACTTTTTTGTCTAATTGTTAATTAATTGTTTTTTAGTTTTTTGATAAAATCTATTACATCAGACAATAATATGTATTAACTTTTAAAAACGTCTGAGACATTACTATCTGTCATTAGAATCCTAACTGTCGATCAAACCTCCTCCCTCTACCTCCTTCCCTAAATTCCTTCTTCCTTTGCCCTCCTTATTATCGTCTTTTGTTAATTTATGTTTCTTTTTAAATGTCAATTTGTAATTTATGTTTTTTTTAATTGTTCAAGTACTATCTGCCCACTGATTGCAAACGGCTATATATGGTATCAAACGTTTTGATCAATATCACTAGTCCGTCTTTGGTCGGTTGGAAGATATTGCTTTTTAGCAATAAGCCCGCCAATGTACTTTTTATTTTCTGTACATGAAGTTTAAAATAAATAAATAAATAAATAAATAAATATCTGAGGAAAATATTTTATTATAGTGAACATTTTCTTTATTTCAAGGTGATGGCTATAACTTACAAAAGTTACATGTTAGCATATTTTTACAATGATTACAATACATTGTTTATATTTATAATACTTTCTGGGTGCTTACTATACTGGGAATGATATGAGGTGAAGAAATTATAGGTACATCATGTATTCACGAATGTGAAAAATAATGGGCTTGCCTAGTAAACCCTAGTAAACCCTAGGCACCCCACTGCTACCTACTAACCAATCATTACAAATTACATAAAAAGTTTTTTTGTTTTTGTATTCAGTTTTGTTTTATTTCAATCTAACTATATAACTAACTAACTATAACGCCGTTTCTCCGCAAGGGTAGGCAGAGTGAATAGAAAGCCATACCACTCTGTCTTTGCAAACATTCTTGCCTCTTCCACGTTCATGCATCTCCTCAAACGTACCTACCCGCCGATTACTTCGACTCCTGACCAGGCCTCTTTAGCCAAGTATTTGACATGCTTGATTATGCCAAGTTTTTCTCGGTCTTCCTCAGCTTCTTTTTTCGATTAAATTCTACAGAACACTGGCTAAAGCCAATCTCTAGTTATATAGACATCTCAAGATAGATGAAGAAGAATATCACTAACGAATGGGTATTTACTGGGCTTACGACCTGTCATTGGGTTTGAGCAATCACTTTATACACCTGTAAATAAGAGTTAATAATAAAACCAGGAAATAAGAGATTAGACAACTCATAAATCGGTAATATATTTTTTTTATTAAAACTCGTAATTGATTTTTTCTTAAAATACCGTTTTTGTATTGAAAAAATAAGTTTTTCTTCGAAATAATTATATGGTTTTGAAAGGAAGAGTCATTAAAGGTAAGGAGTTAAAAATTGTAAAAATATTTTTTATATACATATTCCTAAAAAACCAAAATAATATCCAATAAACATTATTTTAAATCGAGCGTGGAAAGACATATTCCTCTTCGGCCGTTGGCCGGCATGAGTTCTTTTTTTGTGGATATCCCCTTACTAAAGAGTTTTGTTACCTTATCAAATAAAATAGTGAGAGAGGTTATTTTTGTCGTTTGAGTTCGAACATGGGTATGGAGCCATACTCCGGTAGGTACCCAATAAGATAATTGGTTCTAAATTGCACCGTGTTTCATTTTAATTTGCCGTTGTGTTTTAATATTGCTTTCTTGAGAATTGAGTTATTAACTATGTACATTCGTACACCGTCAGGGAATTCCCAAGGTCCTATTACCAAATCCAGCTTCCTCAACAATTACCAGCTCCAAATTCCTCAACAATTGCCAGTTCCAAATTCCCCAACAATTACCAGTTACATCTTCCTCCACGACTTAAAGGTGTACTCGCAAATATTCAATTCAGTAAGCGACGTGTGTCCGCTCACATTTTTTAAAGAATGCATATTGTAATTTTCCAAACGTGTCTTCCGATTACGTAAACTTTTGACACCACCAGATTTCAGGTTCTGATTGATCTGGCCGTGCCAGTCTTTTCTGGCCGTCCTCGTTCTGTTCTCCCGTTCGCATTTGCCAAATATTCTTTCTTAGTCATTCTCTCTGTATCGGGTAAATATTAAGTTAAAAATATGCCGCTTTTGCTGGGATATAGTACATTTTCTGGACATCCCGAAAACATGCACAACTGAAAATTGACGATTTTTGATATATGACGTTGTTGAAAGGAGTGAGCGATATATCGAATGCTTAAATATCTTCTTTCATATAATGATAAAAAACTATATGTTTAATCTCAAGTTAAGTCACCAATAATATTGATATATTATATCATCCGTAGGGTGAATTATTCAGTGTCTGATATAATAAATAAAAATAAATTCTTCTTTTTTGTTGAAAAATTATTAAAATTATAAATATACATATATAACCCCTAAGTGGATCAAATCGTATGTAGGTACCATCCCCTTGGGATACAGCATTTTTCAAATTAAAACAACAATAAAACAGAATAAATATTAAAATTCAGCATTATTATAGCAACTCATGGTCAAATCGTCCGAAATGCATTAATTTAAAACTGAAATTCATTTCATCACTCATTTTTCCCTAATTTATAAAAAAAAATGTATAATGTGCATATCTACCAAACACGGTGTGAAAATTGTAATCAATCGTCATTTTACGAACATCTTGCTAAGTGCCTAGCATCATTTATGGAATTTAAATATTATTCATAGTATTTTTGACATCTCATCAAAGATGAAGAAGAATATGAAAGTCTGGGCATTTACGGGGCTGACGACCGTCATAGGCTGGTTTAAGTGATCACTTTACACACGTGTAATTCACCAATTCTACCCATTACTGACAACCACACTTCTCAAATTCTTTGAAGTTCTATAAATATGAACCAATTTCGAAACATTGTTCTTGAATCACTAGAACTTCACTATAGACATCTATGGGTGAGATGAAAAGAAGCTTTATATTGAGCAGAAACTCTTAGTATGTGAAATCCAAATCCTGGATTATAATTACATACATGAGAAACGCTAGAAAATATCGTTTTCATTTTTATTATTTTAGCTTATAATTTGACCAGATAATTTATTTACAACATTTCGAGTGTGAACAAGTATTTGACACACTCAAAATGTTGGAAATTAAATATTGTTGATAAATTCATGACAATATTTTAAATGTGTCCTAATCCTTAATAATAATAATAATAAAATTGGATAACTTATATAGCGCCATTTTCGTAAAAAAAATACCTCAAGGGCGCTTCACGGTGAATTCATTGGGGAAAATATTATGGTGGAAATGATTTAGGAAACAAATGTGTTTTTAGTCTTTTTCTAAAGATCATCTCACTCTCACTATTTCTAACCATTGGTGGAAGAGCATTCCACGCCGTCGGTCCTGCAACAGCAAAGGCACGCTCGCCAAATTTAGTGCGTTGCTTGCGAGCTGGTAAGATAACTTTGCCCATTGCAGATGTTGTAGCCGATCGAAGCGTGAGACGTCTATCAACCAATTCATCTGGAATACACCTTGTTCACAAATCTGGCTTTCTCCACTTTATCTTCTTCTTCTGCTAGGTGTAGGCCGTGTGGCCTGTTTTTAAGAGGGACTCCTGCAATGTTAATTCACAGTTGTCAATCCATATTCGGTCTGCCCGGGAATCGTCTACCTTGGGGTTGGCCGTGCAGTGCAATGTGGGGGGGAGTCTGGATTGTTCCATTCTCCTCTCATGCGCATACCATTGCCTTCTTCGTTGACTTAGGAGTTATTTTATATTTTGACATCTCAACATAGATAAAGGAGAATGTGGAAGTCTGGGTATTTACAGAGCTTACGACCCGTCATAAGCTTGTTCAAATTATCACTTTATACACGTGTATAAAAATAGATTACACACCTCAAATTTTTGGAAATTATATTCTCGACAGCATTTATGATTTATTTGGGTAAGCTTTTTATGTAGCAGAGATCCAATATAATTAACTCCTAAGTAAACAAACCCACATTTTTGAAAAAATGTTTGGACACACTCAAAATATTGTAACCAAACGGATATCAAGATCCGGTCTGATTTCTAAGTCCGCCAACGCACAAATTGACTTCACAAATAGATGTAAATAAATAAACATATCATAGTCGGTGTACGGTTTCGCCAGCAGGCGTCGTCAGACGGGCCCAGACGGTCGGCTCGGGCGTGCGGCGCCCGCTGACAGCAGTAATTATCCACTCGAGCCACGAACCCAGAACCATTCCGCAGAAGTGCACCGTCATGCGCCGTAAGTACGTCCCACTGGACTACGTAGTAATAGCGCATTGGCGTCAGGTGCCCGCCTCAGCCGGACCTGACAACCAGTGCTGGACTGGGAACATCTTTGAATTTCTAACCTTATTTGTTCCCAATGGTGTCCGCCTCCGTAGTGTAATGGTCAGCACGCTCGGCTACCGTTCTGGAGGTCACGGGTTCGATTCCCAAGGGGGGTAAAATAAATATAAGTGATTTTTTCACTGTCATATTTATTCAATATTACCCTGGACTGGTACCTGAAGCGGAGGGCTGATCACCTTTCCTTCATGTGTAAACGATCAAGATAACACTACGTTTATATGACACAGTGCCCTATGCACCATTGGGGTGCGGATAAGGGTTTTATTATTATTATATTATTAATGGTGTATAGGGCACTGGTACATCTCCATCGTTAATTGCAAGAAAGCGAGGTAGGTAATTTATTTTAATTATTTTTATTTATTTATTTCATAGAAACATTTTTTTTACTATATGTATTACGGCTCTTTAGGCATGGCCTGTGTTGTGCCGAAATACATGTTAATACATTTTTTTACTATTTTTTTTTTTAATTATTAAATTTTATACATTACATACAATAGATACAATAACAATTTACAGTACTTTTAAAGGATTTACAATAAAATTATTACAGCTGGACTTTAATTAATTCACTTTCTACCTTGTCCCAATTAACAGACTTCATCATAAATCTGATTAATATTTAGTTTCAATGTAGGTACCTACCCACTTATTTATAGGGTATTTACAGGGCTTACGACCTCTCATGCTGGTTTAGTGATCACTTTACACAAGCGTAACATTTACAATTCTACCCATGGTTGACAACCACAATACTCAAAATTTGGAAGTCATACATACCTATATGATTAATCTCATGACGTTTAATGATTGAGTTCACAACTGCCATCTATGAATGGAGATAGATTGATCGTAAGCCCTGTTTATTCCCAGACTTCAATTTCTTCTTCATCTATGTTGAGATAAAAAATGTAAAATAACTACCTTAGGGGTAACCCAGACTTTATTTTTTAATACAATACTTATAACAGTAAAAATCGGTTCGTTGTGAATTTTTTTGCAAGTCACCAACATTTGAAAATTTGAAATATAAATTTTTTTTATAATTAAAAAAATAATAATACTTTTTAATTTTATTGTTAAAAAAAATAATGATTTTTGTTTTCTGATGATCAAGTATTTTTTGTATTTTATATTAACACTATTATTCTAGTTCTACTTATAATACCTATACCCTTATACCCTTTACTATGACTAAATTATATTGTAAACCCACACACAGGCCATGCCTTTGTGGGATCTTTTTTTTGTATTTATATTTATATTTTATTCATATTATTTTGTATTTGAATTTATGTCATGTAATGCAAAAGACTTTAAAATAAAGAAAAAAATATTTGAATTCATGACCAGTCCGGCGCTGATAAATTTAGGTTTAGTTTAGTTGAGTTCAGTAGCGCATCAGAACTCAAATGTAAACGCTATCATAATAACTCTACACCCATTTGCAGAATACGCCCGCGCCACAAACCCAAAGGCCAGAGGCTCTAAATTTACGACAAATACTGCTCTCATTTTAGTTAAATAACTTACTAAACTCTTCCACATTCATGAATTTCCTCAAACATTCTTATCTCTCTTACTCCTCGTACCTACTCATTACTCAGTACGAGTGTTAGGACCCTTGTGGAAGCAATGACTCTTCTCCAGTTATCCCTTGACTGCGCTGCACGTAGCGCTCCAACCACCGAGGTGCCTGCTGCTGCTTTAACTTGATCGGTCCATCGTGTGGGAGAGCTGCCTCTCCCTCTCATCCCCTCCAGACTACCGATCACAATCAGTCGTTCCAGGGTGTTTTCATTGCCACGCGCAACATGTCCAAAGAACTGAAGAATCTGTCGTGTACAGACACTGGCCAGAGTCAAGCCATCCAAGTGGAATTCATACATATATATCCGCCGATGATTCTGACTCCTGACCTGTCCACTTTCAAGTATTTGAAATACTTGATCATGCTAAGTTTACCTCGATCTTTCTCGTTTCATAAATTAAGGCGTAGACCATTGTCTTCTCCGATGTCTTCCTTACCTAACGACACGTTCGATTCCGCATATTTTTCATATCCTGGTGTTCCTTATTCTATTATGTCTCGTAGACTTTTGCCAGATATTAATTTTATCGAAAATACTTATCTCAGCCTTGCATTTTTTCCTTATATCACTATTCCAACATCACACATGATTTTCAGAAGCGTGCATTCTATGTAGGCAGAAAAACAGTGCCTACCCAGAATTACTCGCGTTCCAAATAGAAACATGACCAGTGCCACTATTCCTTATCCTTACCTAACCCTGCTGATTAAAAACTCTGTGCACGCCACTAATAGTTTTGCCGGACGGAGAGATGGCATTTCGACTGCATTCAGTCTACTGCCATCCTTCTTTTGACAACTCCATCCTTCACTTCCATACTTTTTCCATCTTCTGTCGTATAAAAACGTGAAACGCTTCATCTCAAGTTGAGACACCTATAATATAGAAAGTAGTTCAGTTTAAAACCCCTGGCTTTGGTCTAGACCACTCGAGTTGAGGATCTACAGACACTTATAACAAACAATGCATCGCCCACCCCTTGACGATGTGTAGCTAAAAGGCCTGGATTAAAAAAGAAATGGCCTTTATAGCATTTTGGGTAACGGCTATTGCATTATTGAAGGTAGCTGACCCAACGAAATTGGTGTAAACATAATTATTCCATTTAAATATCTCAACATAGATCAAGAAGAATTCATAGGCTGGTTTAAGTGATCACTTTATACACTCATTTGTCCGCCTCCGTAGTGTAATGGTCAGCACGGTCGGCTACCATTCTGGAGGTCCCGGGTTCGATTCCCAGGGGGGGTCAAATAAATATAAGTGATTTTTTCACTCGAATATTTACTCAATATTACCCTGGACTGGTACCTAAAGCGGAGGGCTGATCACCTTACTTCGTGTGTTAACGATCAAAATAACACTGTGTTTATATAATGCAGTGCCCTGTGCACCATTGGGGTGCGGATAAGGGTTTGAATGAATGAATTACACACGTGTAACATTCACCAATTCTACCCATTATTGACAACCACACTTCTTAAATTCTTCTCGAGAAGGGTTTTCATTTCTCTGCTGTTAATTTATTTGACAGTTGCATTATTTCATACATTTTTTCTCAATTGTACCTACAATTTTGTTTCCTCAATTTTAAATTGTTACAAATTAACATTTTGAGTATGTCCAAATACTTGTTCACACAATCTGGATTATCTCCAATTACAGAAGTTATTTTCTTCATCTTTGATGAGATGTCAAAAAATAATATTACAAATCACTTCATACGGTGTTGTGAATTTTTTTATAAAATAATGTAACTGGTGGAAACACAAGTGAACAAAACAAAATAATAGTTGAAACAAAAGTAAGAAAATTAAAGTAACAATGGGGAAATCACCAATCAATATGAATTTGAGATTGAACATGATTCAATATCCCGAGGGTCATCATCAGTCAAAATTTTCAGAATTCAAAGAAGAAGACGAAGAGTATTTATCCGACCCACATTACTGCACCCGATTCATCCCGCTACCGCACAAGACGCAATATATAATATCGTATTTTATTATGCCAGACGACACTATTTCCGTCTGACAAGATGGAATCGTTCCTGAAAGACCTCCGAAGACTTTTATAGTTCCAGAGATATATGTATTAAAGCCGTGGACTACAAAGTGACTCAACGTGCAGTGGCGTGCACAATGTTTTTAATCAGGGTAATCGCAGAGAGTTGAAGAATGTCTATCTCGGACATAAGGAAAGAAATCAGACAGCTGAAGTATTCGGAAAAATTGTACTGGGTTGGTCTGACTTTGGAAAACTCGATAATTTCCTTAAGAATAAAGATATTTCCATAGATTTAAAAAAAAAAGTGTTCGGTATCCTCCCTGTGTGAAATTAATTGCAGTATGAACGAATGAATTTCAAACAACTGTAGGTATAATGTACAAATATTAATCTGTTTTGGTTGGTTGAAAGATATTTTTTTGTTTGTTCTTACTGTAATCTTGTGGCCTGTTTTAAGAGGGATTAGCCTCTTGCGACGTCGATTCCCAGCTGTCAATCCATCTCTTTGGTGGTCTGCTTGGAAATCGTTTACCTCGAGGTTGGGCCGTGCAGTGCAATGTGGGGGAGTCTGGATGATTCCATTTTCCCCACATGCGTATACCGTTGTCTTCTTTGTTGCCTTTCCCTCCTATCGACATCTTCGATCTCGCATATTCTGGTGTTCCTTATTCTATATTGTAGACTCTTATCAATGATCCCGCATATGTACCTACATGTATTCTGAACAAGAAGTTTCATAAATAAATAAACAAAACATCGACGATGACAGCTGATTGGGTAAAACGTCGTAAAACTTCGATATGCATATGTTTAATACTTTATTGTTTATTTTCATTTTTATTAAACACTTGTATAATACCACTTAATGAGTTTTATTTCATTACGACCAGTTTCGAAAACTAACAAACGTTTTTCTACAGGGAAAAGTAAAACTGGTCGCGTGTAATGAAATAAAAAATATTTAAAAAAGTTTATTTAAAAAAAAAATCAACATGTCATTCCACAAAGTTAATGCCGAATCAATAAATAATATACTTTATTCTATTAAAAAATTCCTCATTACTGTACTGCTTGGTAAGGTAGGGTAGGCACTGTTTGTGTACCTGTATGAACTGCACGCCCCTGACTACATGTAACCATCGCAAGGAGCGATATTACATTATAATAATACATCCTTTGATTTCGATTCCGTGTGGTCCTGATTCTTGCGACGGATGAAATGATAAAATTAAACTAGGCCAATGTCAAAAAACGACTTAACATCAGTTATGGGATTCAAAATTTTCAAGAACCGGTTCGCCCTTTCGGTAACACCCCTAACCCCCCCTCCCCATATATTTTTTTTACATTTATTCATTTATTGGTTTTTTATTCTGCACATAATCAGAACATTCACATAACAACTGAGAATTCTCCAATTATAATAGTAGGTACATATTAAAAAGTCAATCAAAAGCTACCGATATATGATCAACAAAGGGTTAAGGACCGGTTCGGCGAACCCTAAAAATGTTAGGTTAGGTTCTAGCGAACCGGTGCGAACCGGTGCGAACCGACTGAATCCCACCACTGCATAACATATTTACATTTTGACATTTAATATGGACACGAAGAACAGTATGGATGTCTGGGCTTATATTCTGTCATAGGCTGGTTAAGTGATCACTTTACACACGTGTAACATTCACCTTTCTACCCATGATTGACAACCCTACTTAATTTTTTGGAATGGTATATACACGGGTCTACCAAACAATAAAATGACTCGACTGCAATCAGTGTTAAACGCAGCAGCGAGACTAATTTTTGGAATTTCTAAATTCAGTCATATCACCCCACTACTTCACAAACTCCACTGGTTACGCTTTCCCGAAAGGGTTGAGTATAAACTCTGCCTACTCATGTATACATCAATACACAATATGGCTCCAGAGTATCTTAAGGAGCTGTGTATTCCAGATGAATTGGTTGATAGACGTCTCACGCTTCGATCGGCTACAACATCTGCAATGGGCAAAGTGATCTTACCAGCTCGCAACCAACGCACTAAATTTGGCGAGCGTGCCTTTGCTGTTGCAGGACCGACGGCGTGGAATGCTCTTCCACCAATGATTAGAAATAGTGAGAGTGAGATGATCTTTAGAAAAAGACTAAAAACACATTTGTTTGCTAAATCATTTCCACCATAATATTTTCCCCAATTCATTCACAGTGAAGCGCCCTTGAGGTATTTTTTTTACGAAAATGGCGCTATTTAAGTTGTCCTAATTTTTTATTATTATTATTATTAACTGGAATATTTTGCCATTTGTGATTAGTTTCAATAGCTTGTACTTCTCTTAGCACATGCTCCAGATAGGACACATCATATGGCTCGTATTACTACTTTAATTTGAGTTGTGCAATTATTTTCTACACGTGTTATACCAGGATGGCATAAATTATGCGGTTCATCCCGTAACAATGCTACCTGAAGGCGAGCGGGGGTCAGTCCAACTGCGCAGAACAATCGGCTGTAAAAACAACTGCACCCTCTTTTGACACTAATGGCAACATTCGCATCTGGTGGAGAGGATTGCGAGCCTGGACCCGAACGGACTGCGACAATGTCTGCGTTTTTATGACGTATTTTTGCTTACTTATTACATGAAATGCGTGACCTTCTTCGTAATAGAAACTTCAATCTCAATATTAATAGATCTAGCCAAAGAATGAATAAGGTATTATCATTAGGGAGGAATATATAATTTAACATACTCAACCTATAAAGGATTGTGCAAGACTCGTTTTGTGTTTATAACAGCCGATATAATCAATATTTTCATTCATTTTCTATTGCAAAATTCGCTTTTGTAAAAACGTTGTTTTCGTAAGTTGGTAACGAATGATGTCACAGAAACGAATCCGCACTACTACTTTTACAACTCTATAAAGCAGATATAAAACGGAATACGCCTTATAACACACCCGGTGAGGTAAAATTTGATGACGTATGGCTGTGTCCGTTTTTCGTTTTACTAAAATATCTACATATTTCAATAAGAATTTTACCGATAGTATTGTGATTATTCACATAAATTTATTAGTCGTATTATTTTTTGACATCTCATCAAAGATGAAGAAGAATATGGAAGTCTGAGCATTTACGGGGCTGACAACCGTCATAGGCTGGTTTAAGTGATCACTTTACACACGTGTAACATTCACCAATTCTACCTATTATTGACAACCACACTACTCAAATTCTCGGAAGTTCTAAATAAATTAACCAATTTTGAAACGTTGTTACACGTATGTAAAGTGATCACTTAAACCAGCCTATGACGGTCGTCAGTCCCGTAAATGCCCAGACTTCCATATTCTTCTCCATCTTTGATGAGATTTCAAAATAATAATAGTACATAGGTACTTATTTTCAACAATATATTTACAATATTTAATTCCTATCTGCCTACCCCTGCAAGGAAAAGGTAGTAGTATTAGTAAAAGTACTTTAGCAAGTATTATTAAGCCACGTTTTCTGAACATACTCACGTACTTAGTTACTTCATTTAGTAGGGAAGCATCAACGCTCAGCGGTGTAGAAATGGGAAAGTTTTGCTTTCAATATCTTACTTAATAAGCTGCTTGCAACTTATCGACTAAACACTTACACACATACATAGATGCCCTGTAGATACGTGGGTAAGAAGTACATTTACTTTATATTCATATATCTATAGGTAAGTAACATAAGTAACTACGCGACGTCAACAATGGATCTTTTTCAGACGGGAGGAATATCTAATTTAACATACTCAACCTATAAAGGATTGTGCAAGACTCGTTTTGTGTTTATAACAGCCGATACAATTAATATTTT
The DNA here is from genome assembly GCF_059751285.1 of Brachycentrus maculatus. Taxonomy (NCBI): domain Eukaryota; kingdom Metazoa; phylum Arthropoda; class Insecta; order Trichoptera; family Brachycentridae; genus Brachycentrus; species Brachycentrus maculatus. The sequence continues at coordinate 529,984 of NW_028280877.1, read as the reverse complement.
CATTCATCATTTTTTTTGTTAAATTCACCTTCGAAAAAACGTTATTTTCGTAAGTTGGCAATGAATGACGTCACAGAAACGCTGGAGCTATTTTATTGGTAACATTGCTAAATTATTGGCGGCTCTATTTGTTGATGTCTATGGACTTTTATAATTTAATTTTTGATTTCGCAATAATTAGTTGTGCTCTTACAAAGTTCGTTTTCATTCTCCATGTCAGGGTTGTATGAGCGAATTCACATAATTCTCAGAACAATCAACACTTAAAGGTGATATAATGAGACACTGTTACGGGTACGCAATTTAAGGAGAATGAGAATGAATATGAATTGTGTCGATTACGGGTTCGGGACATCACTATAAACTTTCCAACAAGGTTGATCGAATTTTCGAGCGGCGAGCCACAAAGAAATACCCAATTGACTCTTTTTTTGTTTTGCCAATTCGCAAACAGTGGCAGACAATAAATTTGAAATATAATCAAATACAATGTCATTTATATCCCAAGATCAGGGCTGGGCTGCTAATATTGAAACAAAGAGCTCGCGAGGAAGAAAAATAAGTACCTACTTGTTGTCACTTTGGTAAAGTAGTTCTCACGACCCTAGACATAATCAACATTATTATTCAATGAAAAGAAGATATATTCCTATATTTTATTAAAATTTCACTTGTTAAAATACCAATATTTATAAAAATTTAATGTGATACGTGTTTTGATGTATTCGGCACCGAAATAAGGTGTCTAATAATGATGGGTGAAAATGCGCAGAATGGAGGAAAAATGGGTCGGTACCTACCTAGGTACTTACGACAACTGCAGTTCCCCTGACATTGTTGCGCTGGCCACACCGTTTGTGGCGGGAAGCGAGCGGGGTTTGCGCGGGAATAACGAACTGTCAGTGAGTACGGTCAAATTAGTCGCAAGTGGCGATGGATTTACGCACCTCGACTTCTCTGTCTCTGCAGCGGTCCACCGCGAGGGTGACAGGCGACGGACATCGGATACTTGGCCTACCATCGCATACAATGAACACACATCCCTATAGCTCCTCGCGATTGTCTGAGCCAATGACTTAGAATTTGACCTGGTCAAATATAAGCTTAATAAACTTACTAAACTAACTAACCATCACGCCGCTTCTCCGCAGAGTCAAACAGAGAATAAAACGCCATATCTTTCTGTCTGCAAATCTTCTTCGCCTCTTCCATATTCATGCATCTCCTCAAACACACCTGCCGATTATTTCGACTCCTGATTCGGCCGCTTTTAAGTATTTGACTTACCTGACCATGTCGAGTTTTTTTCGATCTTCCTCTGCTCCTTTTCCAACATCCGCCTAATAAATATGTTTTACCGTTATTTCCTCAATCATTCGTTCCATACGTCCAAACCACCAGAGAAAGGTGTGTTGAACCTTTCTTTATATTATCGATGATGCTTATTAAAAATTGACTTGCATTCTTACAAACCCTTTGATAAACTTCTTCATTAGCGGGACATTTATTCTTTTTTTTATATAAAAATAAAATACTCTCTTAATAGAGTCTTTTAGTTTAAAATGTCAAATTAAATTATAAAACTACACAAAGAGTTGCGATAAATGACGATGACAGAAAGCAGGGATGTCACCAATCAACAAACAGGACTAATGTACTCGTATGTATATTTAGAATCGCGCTGGCGACTGGCACAGAATCCATTGCAGAGATTTTCGAGTACAAATAATAATAAATAATATTTTATCAACGAAGGGTAAAATAAATTATAATGTATACAATATTCTTAAGCAGAGAGCATTGACAGAACATAACTTGACTTATGAATTGGCCATTTTGTGGTTTTGTCCGAGTGCAAGACGCATTTCTTTCGCTCAGTTTTGACATTTCTTCTCTGGCCGTTACACCCCATAACTTAAACTCTTTAAGTTGGTAACACTGTCGTTACTAATTTGAAAAATCTGGTATTTTTGCCGGAAACAACATTTTATTACTTCTTTTTCAATAAAACATGTGGACGGTTTTCAATTGTCACCATGGGCATTTTAGCGCAAAACTGACACAAATTTGTGCCTAATACTATTCGTTACTTACCTGATGCATGGTATTGGTTACTTTTTATAGCTTTATAATTATTTCAAAAAGTTTGTTTTATGACTAAAGTCATAAAGCAAACCCTGAAGAGGGCAACAGGTTGTTGCCGAAATTAGTTGGTTTTTAATAAAAATGTGAGTGGATCAAAAAACAAAGTATTTTATTTCTCTTAAATATATTACAATCATCCACAAAGTAAATGTTTGAAATATTCTAAATATATTTCATAAAAATTCACGACACAAATTTGGTTGCGTATCAAGCCCCTAATTATCTTTGACAATTTGACATAAAAAACTTAAACTGGAAAGAAATATAATCAGAGAAAAAGTAATGAATAACATCTCAACCAAGTAATTGAAAGGTAACAGTTATTATTCAAACTACTGTTTCTCGACAACTCTCTAAATGATGAGAAAACATTTTTTTCTTTTGATCTGTTGGAAAAATTCTGATAGTGAAATGGTGATAGGTGTAACTGTTTTTTTTAACACGTTCACTGCGCTTTATACATCGCGAAAAAACACAAAATGCTGACAAAATCACAATATTTTTTTTAAACATTAAAAATAAAAAATAATACGAAAATTATTTTTGTAGATACCTACTATTAAAGTAAATTTATGAGTAGCATTCACGTGCGGCTCGCGTTTATACTCGCTTTGAGACAAACGAGTACAAACATTCAAAGGAATGGATCAAAGTTGAGTTTACACTAGCAAATAATACATGAACATTTAATTATTTATTTTGTTATATTTTATTATTCATTACACAACTCTTACATAAAATATTGTGTCCAAACTGTAAAGATGTACTTTCGATTAATTAATGATATTTTTAAGCCATTTGAGCCATTATCAGCTATACCTACGCGCCTGACGCGTATTTCGTACCTACTGGGGAAAATGTCATAATATATACAAGCCTGACCTAAAAATGTTTGAGAGAAGAACGGGTACACCCGTCAAAAAAGTTCTTGTCTATGATCACATCACATTTGTCACTCTACTTAATAATGTTATCTTTGATCTGTTGTTAAACTCTAGGGATAATCCAGAGAAAATCCCTTTAATTCTCTGAACTAGTTTGCTCCAAATATTGTTTAGTTTTCATGGGTACAAAGACTTCAAGATAGACTATTGAATAGTCTTTTCATTCCCAAAGGTTTTACTCAGATAAGTACTTTTTTATTGGTGTATTAACGGAGAAGAAGCAACTTTTTATACGAATGGAATATGGATGTCTGGGCTTTCAAAAAAGAAAAATTTTCCAGTACAATTGGGTGATACTTCTAGCTATTCATCATCTAAGTCACTTAAAGAAGCAGCCCTGGTCCATAATACGAGGAACACCCCCAAAATATATTTTTTAGAGGGAGTTAAAAATACGAAAAAAAAGTTTTGTTTCAATTAATCTGTTCGATACTGTAGGTAAGTACTAGATCAAATATGTTTTCATTTTCTGTGCGTGAGTGTTAAGTGCAAATCCCTTGTCTTATTATTTATTATTGCAGTGTTACCAGAAGCAGATTTGCTGCTCCCCAGTCGGTCGGAAGGGGAAGGAGCGGCGTAATCCCCACAAGGGATCGGATTATGGCAACATTAGCTAAATATTTTTGGACGGGATTTGAATGGAAGATGAGCCTGGGCCGAGGTTTATAAAACCTTTTTTGCGTAGGGTCCCGAGAATCTTATCCGAGGATTTTGACGCGGAGAGAGAATTATTAATTTTTAATTATTTTTCCGTTTCATTTTTAATTAGATACCCTTTTCTACTTTTCTCCTGCGCAGTGGATAACGTTTCCTAAAAATACCACACGGACATTTTTACAATTTTAGCATTTACCTAATGATTTTTTTTTGTAAATTAAAAGTACTGATAACTTTGTGGTATAGTAATATAACTCTCTCTTTATCATTCATCGCGTGTAATCAAAATGGTGCATAGGGCACTGCGTCATGTAAACGTACTGTTATCTTGATTGTTAAGAAACGGAGGAAATATTGTTAAAAATCAGGAAATATTACAGTGAAAAAATCACCTATATTTATTTGAACCCCCCTGGGAATCGGACCCGGGACTTCCAGTACGGTAGCCAAGTCTGCTGAACAAAGTGATCTTACCAGCTCGCAACCAGCGCACTAATTTTGGACTTCCACACATCCATATTCTTCTTCATCTATGTTAAGATATCACCATAAAAATAATAATAATGTTTTTATATCTGTTATGATTGTTAAAACCCTCCTGTTTTTTTTTAAATCCCATTTTCTGTATCGTATCTACAATTGTAGCGTTTGATATGTTTATTCTGAAAAAAGTTCAACGAAGATAATCTCGCAAAAAGCTCGAATATATTTAGTGGAAACGTAACAAATATGTTCGGATTACGGGATGAACAATACGGGCTGAAAAAAAACTCACTCATCAGCCACAGGATACAGAGGTATCTTAAAAATAAGCTCTAAATCCTCATTTTAATACATCGCCCAGTGACGGCACGAAAATCTATTTACCCGTGTTCAAAAACCTAGAAAATATAAACATATCTGTATAATATACACACGATGCATTCTTTCTGACGAATATAAGGCAAAACAGATTATATAATGGTCAGCACGGTCGGCTACCGTTCTGGAGGTCCCGGGTTCGATTCCCAAGGGGGGTAAAATAAATATAAGTGATTTTTTCACTGTAATATTTATTCAATATTACCATGGACTGTTACCTGAAGCGGCGGGCTGATCACCTTTCCTTCATGTGTAAACGATCAAGATAACACTGCGTTAATATGACACAGTGCCCTATGCACCATTGGGGTGCGGATAAGGGTTTTATTATTATATGTATATACATGTGTATGTGCATATATATATATATATATTTATATATATATATATATATATATATATATATATATATATATATATATATATATATATATATATATATATATATATATATATATATTTGGGCACATCTCTAGTCAATGTTGATAATTATGTTATTTATCAATAGTTGTGTACAGCGCATTCGTATCTCCTAAGATATTTGACATCAAAAACATAGACTGAAAAAAATATAAACAGGATCAGGTTTAAGGTACTACCTAACGTCCAAATGACTCTGAAATCAAGATACGGCTTAAGTTCCTACTCAGGCTTGGACTTAAATAATAGTTAGGCAGGTACCCTTTGGGCACATCTCTAAACATGGTAATTATCAATGCTGCCAATATAATAAAACCAATACTGGCTGCCACTGGAGCGAATGGCCCCTATTATGAATGAGCGCCCTAATATGTTTCAACAATAGCAGCTCAGTACTAATGGACCGCAGATTAACATTCCCTTGACGCCTGCAACAGAGAGAGAGAGAGAGAGAGAGAGTTCCGTGCCCCCACGACGCCTGCAAGAGAGAGACAGACTTATGCCGATTGCCCACATCATTGTGCCTACATTATTATGTTTTGATTCTGCGATTTGCGATTTTCGTGCCAGAATTTAGTATACTCCAAATCCGCAAATCTAGCCACCGATCTGACAGATAAAGTTGAATAACCAAAAAAATAAAGTACCTACCTGATAATAAAATTAAAATATGCCTGAGACTCTCACGCGTTAAAAGTGAAGCCTTTTAGGCTCTAGAAACAACTGATTTGAATTTTTTTGACATCTCAACATGGATGAATTACAATATGGAATTTTGGACATTTACGGGGCTTACGACCGTCATAGGCTGGTTTAAGTGCTCACTTTACACACGTGTAACATTCACCAATTCTACCCATGATTGACAACCACACTACTCAAATTCTTGGAACTTGAGTGGTGTAGTTGTGTGTTGATATTCCAATAGAATATTGATTGATTTTGAAACCAAATGTTTGAATCAAATAGAATTTCAGTAGATATATCTATGATGAGATATGAAAAGTTTTTATAAAAAAAATTAAAACGAAATTAAAAATAACTTCTTATTAGAGATAATCCAGATTTATGAACAAGTATTTGGACACACTCAAAATGTTGTAAACAATTGATTTTATTCATTGCTCTCTTTGCATTTGTTGACGATTTTATTATTTAATGGTGTACTCTCAAATATACGAAGTCAATAAGCGACCGGCTTCGCGAGAAGCCACACGTGTCCGCGTATATATATATTTTTGAATGTATTCTGAAATTTGACGAATAAAAATTTTCCTACCATTTTTTTTGCTCCTTAGCATTCAATAATTCTTTTCTTTTCAAAACGATATTTGTATTTATTTCGAAGAAAAACTTATTTTTTCAGCACAAGAAAGGTTTTCAAGCAGAAAATGCAATTACATTAACGTCATCATAGTTTATAGAAAATTATCTAGCGAGCTTTTGATTATCCCGCCTGAAGGATTAAAAAATAGTTATGTGGAATTAAATTTATGAAAATCTCTCTTAATTAAATTAATTTTATGCATCAATTTCCATAAATTCATATCATAAGAATGATATACGAGTACATACATATTATTCATACATGAACAGTCTATCATTGGTATATCATATGGATAAAAAATAAAACACAAATATTGTTTTTACCCACTTTTACTTTTGGAACTTTTTGACATTTTAACATTCAGTGAACTTTTTGACATTTTAACATTCAGTTTTGAGAAACCTTGTCATTTTCAGGGATGGATTTGCACTATCCATAAGTACAAATCTATCCCTGAAGATGACAAGGTGCCTGTCAAAACCGTTTGGAAAAAGTATTTACCAAAAATAAAAGTGGTTAAAAAAAGAGTTTTCTTTTAGTAAAAAATAATTGTTTTTTTTATTTGAAAAAAATAATAATTTGTGATAATTTGCATTATTCAAAAGATAATCTTAGAATCCTTTTATACGGATGTTAAATCCGACATTCATTTCGCCGTTTTTAGTAGGTAGAAACCTAGATTCAAATTAAAATGAGCTTTGTGATTATTTAACGGAGGAGCTCTTCTGATCTCCAGTCAAAGGGAATTCAGCTAACAAGGTAGGTACCTATCATTTCCATTCCAACTAGAGACTCCCATCGCAAATTAGGTGGTCTCGGATTACTGGAGATACTCGGATTATCCGTTAACTGAAAACTGAAGTACCACACAATGCAAGGCGTATATATATTATAATGTATGTTTCATTGAGTATCGGACACACTGTACTAGCATTCCACCTCAAAATTATATAGTGACTTGTTCGTTGTGCGCGCGTGAGGTGGAGAATGAAACTCCCAATCACTGAAATCATTTAAAAAAAGAAATAAAACTTTTCCAACAAAATTATTATTTTCAAAATTTCAAATCCCTAATGTATAAATAACTTCCAAAAAACAGCAATTCTTCAACTGTTAAAGGGTGATTAATATTTGACTGTAAAAAAGTTCATCTTTCAGATTCCAAAATGCAATGCCAAACAATTCTAACAAAGCTACAAATATTATTTTTTGACATCTCATCAAAGATGAAGAAGAATATGGAAGTCTGGGCATTTACTGGGCTGACGACCGTCATCGGTTGGTTTAAGTGATCACTTTACACACGTGTAACATTCACCAATTCTACCCATTATTGACAACCACACTACTCAAATTCTTGGAAGTTCTTTATATATGAACCAATTTAGAAACCTTGTTCTTGAATCACTAGAACTTCACTAGAGACATCTATTGGTGAGATGTAAAGAAGCTTTTTACTAAGCAGAAACTCTTATATTAGTATGTGAGGTCCAAATCCTGGATTATAATCACACACATGAGAAACGCCAGAAAATACCATTTTCATTTTTATTATTTAAGCTTATAATTTGACCAGCTAATTTATTTACAACATTTTGAGTGTGTCCAAATACTTGTTCACAAAATCTGGATTATCTCCAATTACTGGAGTCAGCCCCGTAAATGCCCAGACTTCCATATTCTTCTTCATCTTTGATGAGATGTCAAAAAATAATATGAAAATAACTCCTGTAATTGGAGATAATCCAGATTTTGTGAACAAGTATTTGGACATACTCAAAATGTTGTAAAGCTACAAATATTTGGGAACCAAATATTTCAATAATCTTCCTACAGATCCTTAAAAATTAAATGCCTAGTCATTGAAAAAACAAAGACAAAAAATAATAAAATGAAAAAATACTATTGTAGGTATCATTAATTAAATAATAAATTTGGTAAATAATAAATAGATTTTATAATTATATAATCCTATTTTCTAATTTCATATTATTACTCCTTTAGATTTTACTTTTCTTTTAGTTAAACTCTCTATTTGCTTTCATTTTATAATTATTATTTCATATTAATTCAGTCTTACCACTTTTATATTATCATTAAAAATATATAAAGCTGTATTATAAAAAGAATAAGCATACCCTGCCTACCTCAAAACAGGTTTCTCCAAATACCTAGTGATGATAGACAGTATCCAATAAAAAAATAAAAATAATAAATAAATAAAAATAAAATTAAAATAAAAAGATATTTGAATGGTGAAACAATAAAATAAAGCAAGGCCGATATAGGCATTATTGACACAATTATGATAGGTGTGTTGAGTTGGTTAGGACATATGGGTGTGGACCAATGAGAGAGGAAAGAATAGATTTTTGAGGCGAATGTGTTCAAATAAAAACAGAGAAAGCCAAGAAAAATTTGGCACAATCAAGTATTTCAAATATGTACTTGAAAGTAGTCAGGTCAGGTGTAGGAATAATTGTCAGGTTATGAGGAAATTGATAAATGTAGAAGAGGTGAAGATTTTTGAAATAAAAGCAGAGGAAGACCAAGAAAAACTTGACATGATCAAGTATTCAAATACTTGAAAGTGGTAAGGTCAGGAGGAGAATTATAGGCAGGTATATATGTATGAGGAAACGCGTGAAAGTAGAAGAGGGGAAGAGTGTTTACAAAGGCAGAATGGTGACGCATTATATGGTATTCTCGCTGTCTACCCCTGCGGGGAAGCGGCGTCGTGGTTAATCAGTTAGTTATTGTTTTATCCATAAAAAAACTGATAAACAAGTCCATTTACGTTTTTTTTTTTACATAAAATACATTTTTTTCAGTAAATTCAATAAATTATCTCATATAATAGTAGGTACATGTATCTAATCCTATTATTTCCTCTTTCTGTTCCCAGTCCGTATCCCGTTCGTCCTGTCATTTGATCCCTAAATTAGCGCGAAATTACACCGTAGCTGGTCGCCGTAGCTGGTAGCCAAATTATGTCGTAATGTCACAAATTGTTTTGCTTCTCTGTGTCACTCGTTAGGGTAAATTTACTCCGCCATTATCCCTGCGATATCGGAGCCGGACCCAAAGCCTTTGACTTTGTAAGGGAGATATCCGTTTGCAAAGTAGAGGAGACGTCTCCTACAATGTACCTGCGATCGATGTAGGTACATATCGCTCACCCCTTTCAACAACGTCATATATCAAAAATCGTCAATTTTCAATTGTGCATGTTTTCGGAATGCCCAGAAAATGTACTATATCCTAGCAAAATAATAAAAGTAATATTTACCCGCTACAGGGCAGAAAGTGTTGTTTTTGCATTTAGAAGAAAATGTATTGTTTAAGTATTATTTTAAATATCCTAATTATTTTTCAAATGGAGAAAAAACAGTCAGGTATTTTTTTTAATAAGAAGATCTGTTGCACAGTAAAAAGTTCAATAAGTGGCTTGATATTTATTTTTAAAACATTTTATTATACTTTCAAACTTTAAAAACGATCTCCTGAAAAATCAAGTTTTTTTTTATATATGAAGTTGTTGAAAGGAGTGAGCGATATGTAATGTGTAATTACAGCACATCCCTCTGTACTTCTCCATGAAAAAAAATTAACTTCATGATTAATTTAAATTTGTAAATGAAAACTTTGTTTCAAATGCTTAGGTAGGTACCTATCCGTATTACATAAAAATAATTACACCTGATTTTTGAAAAAGAGAAAAATAGCATTTAAAATAAATAGTACTTACATACCTTAGTACCTATGTAGCTGAAAACTATCGTGTGCAAGTTACCTAATACTAAAGTGACAAACGTAATGCAAACGCGACCCACTTATATAAAAAAATCATATCGTAACTTTGTGGTCAGTCATTAAAAAATAGGTTAGTTTCATAAGTAAACAAGTATAACCATCCACTAGTGCATGTCCTGAAACTGACTTAAAACGCATGGGATATTTTATGTGGGTTTAAGTATGTGAATAATGCTATCGCAGTGGAGTATAGTGCTGTTTATTTGCAGGTGTAGTGATTGTCCTGACGAAGAGACGGGTAATAAAATCCCGACTTGTATATCAACACAATTATGAATTTGTGACCCGCTTCTTAAAATGTAATTTTATTATCATATTTTCAATCAATTAATCTATTTTTGTAGCAAATGAGGTTATAAACATTAGCGTTTTGGCCTTTGTTTTTTTTTTTAATTTAGAATTCCTTATATTTGAAACTTGCTGAAAATTTTGTGTCACACATACTTTCGTTGTTTTCCGAATGGATAATATTTCAAATTCGCAGTTTTTGCACATTTCATACGGGAAAACATTCAAAATTAGCAAGCTAGGTACTAATCTGCCTTCTATGGTCTATGGTAACAATATTCTTTTTTCTGCTTGTCTATTATTATCTGTCAAATTTGAAGCGACGCAGTGTCAGTGTAGCGGTGTTTTGATATTAACTTTACTGTTCATGAACAAAATACACAATGTTTGGTGTCCGTTTAAATTCTTTCAATGACTCGGGAATAAGCGAACCCGAACAGGATGCTAATTCAGCCTTAACGGAACTAGATAAAGGTGAAATTCGTGATCTAACCTCACTTAACTTTTTTCTTCTGATTCATAAATAAACTTATAATTGTGATGATTATTTCAGGATTAAGGTCTGCGAAAGTTGGGGAGCAATGCGAAGCCATCGTGCGCTTTCCCCGGTTGTTCGAGAAGTATCCGTTTCCAATTTTGATCAATTCTTCGTTTTTAAAATTGGCCGATGTTTTTCGTATGGGTAATAATTTTCTGAGGCTTTGGGTGCTTAGAGTGTGCCAGCAAAGTGAGAAGCACTTGGATAAGATATTGAATGTGGATGAATTTGTGAGGAGAGTATTCAGTGTGACCCATTCTAACGACCCGGTCGCGAGAGCTCTTACTTTGAAGACTCTGGGAGCGGTGGCCGCCATCATACCGGAAAAACAACATGTCCACCATGCCATCAGGAGAGGCTTGGATAGCCACGACAGCGTGGAAGTCGAGGCTGCCATTTATTCTGCATCGCAGTTTGCTGCACAATCTAAGTAAGTACTTTTACAGTTTATTTATTTATTTCAAAACATATTACATACATAAATCATATCATCATCATCATCTTCTAAAGGCAGCGCCTTGTTGTGTCAGCCACTTGTCTCTGTCAGTCGCCATCCTCTTGAGCTGTGAATAGGAGGAGACGTCCATGAGCCGCTTCAAATCCTGGAAGTATGAAGTTCTTGGGCGGCCTCTTGTTCGTTTTCCCAAGATTCTTCCTTCGAAGATGTTGCTAAGAAAGGTGCTATGTCTAATTGAGTGCCCTATTAGCTTGGCCTTCCTCTTCAAAATATGATTTATAAGCTCTCTTCTTTCTTTTACGTCCTGCAACACCTTTTCGTTGGATTTCCTTACGACCCATGATGTTTTGGTCATCTTCCTCCAAACCCACATCTCAAATGCTTCAAGCCGGTCTTTTTCGTACTTTTGGATGGTCCAGGTTTCACACCCATACAACAAAACACTCCAAACAAAAACCTTTATGAATCCTTTTCTTACATCAATTTTTAAATGTTTGTTTGATAGGAGGCTGTACTTTTTCATAAAAGTTTGCTTGGCTAGCGTTATCCTCTTTTTTATGTCTAGGTAAATTTATAATGTGTACTTTACTTTTTTATTTACTTTGTTTATTTATAATGTTATTTATTTACTTTGTTTATTTTTATAGTTAATTATTTACTTTGTTTATTTTTATAGTTAATTATTTACTTTGTTTATTTATAATGTGTAATTTACAAAAGTGTATAATGTGTGCAAGGAAAGTGACTTATTGATGAATGTTAGCAAATCTAAGATTATGGTTTTTGAAAGAGAAGAATGCAGATCTGAATGTGAAATATTGGTAAACGGAGAGATTCTGGAACAGGTAGATGATTTCGTGTATTTGGGTAGTATGTTTTCTAGGGATGGAAAGATTGATAAAGATATAGAAAGGAGAGTGAATGCTGGGAACAAAGTGAACGGTGCACTGAAATCAGTTATAGCAAATAAAAACCTATCAGCGGAAGCTAAACTGGCAGTGCACAACGGAGTCCTGGTTCCAACTCTAATGTATGGAAGTGAAACATGGAGTTGGCAAAAGAAGGATGAAAGTAGACTGAATGCAGTCGAAATGCGATCTCTCAGAAGAATGTGTAACAAAACGATGTATGATAGATGTGCGAATAGTGAAATAAGGAAAGAATGCAAAGCTGAGATAAGCATTATCGATAAAATTAAGAAAGGTGTGTTGAGATGGTTTGGACATGTAGAACGAATGAGTGAGGAAAGAACGGTAAAACAAATTTATGAGGCGAATGTTAGCGGGAAAAGAAGCAGAGGAAGACCGAGAAAAACATGGCACGATCAGGTATGCCAAATACTTGAAAGTGGTCAGGTTAGGAGTCGTAACAATCGGCGGGTATGTATGAGGAGATGCATGAACGTGGAAGAGGCGAAGAATGTTTGCAAGGACAGAGTGGTGTGGCGCTCTATTCTCTCTGCCTACCCCTGCGGGGAAGCGGCGTGATGGTTAGTTAGTTAGTTAGGTAAATTTATGTGAATCATATATACATATAATATTCCCGATGAGTAATTTCCATTTCTCAGTTTTTATCAGTTTTGTCCGCCTCCATGGTGTAATGGTCAGCGTGTTTAGCTACCGTGCTGGAGGTTCGGGGTTCGATTCCCAGGCGGGGTGAAAATAAATATTAGTGATTTTACACTGTAATATTTGTTTAATATAACCCTGGATTGGTTCCTGAAGCGCAAGAGTGATCACCTTGCCTTCATGTTAGTAATGATCAAGATAACACTGCGTCAATTCGATGCAGTGCCCTATGCACCATTGGGTGCGGATAAGGGTTATAAGTAAGTAAGTTTTTTTTGTATTTGCTCAATTTACTCACCATTTCCTGCTTGTGAATTTTTCACAAAAATGTAACTGTTGTCGGGAATAGGGAAGGATGCAAGAGAACAAAGATTAACTATTCAATTGAGTTTATTTAATAACAAAATACACATGTTTTTCTAATTGACCGCCCACTGTCGTAGATCACCTTATTCGCTCTGCGCCGCTCTGCTGCTTACCTCTGCTTGCTTACATCCGACGCCCGCAGATGGCGCAATACAATATTTTCATTGCTTAAATCTAACAGTACCTACTACTACTACTACTACTACCATCACGCCGTTTCCCCGCAGGGGTAGGCAGAGAGGATGGAACGCCACACTCTTCTGTCCTGACATACACTCCTAGCCTCCTTCACATCCATACATCTAGTCATACATGCCCTCCGATTACGCAGACTTTTGACACCGCCAGATTTTAGGTTCTGATTGATCTGATCGTGCCAAGTCTTTTTCGGTCGTCCACGTTCTGTTTTCCCTCTCACATTCGCCACATATATTTTCTTTGTCATTCTCTCGCTATCCATTCGCTCCACATGTCCATACCACCGCAAAGAGCTCTTTCTAATCTTTTCAATTATTCCTCGTTCAGCCTTACATTCCTTTCTTATATCATCGTTTTTAATTCTGTCATACAATGATTTTCCACACATTCGTCTGAGGGAGCGCATTTCAACAGCATTCACTCTGCTTTCATCCTTCCTTTGCCAGTTCCATGTTTCGCTTCCATACATTAGTGTCGGTACTAGTACGCCGTTGTGAACCGCTAGCTTGGCTTCCATGGACATATTCTTATTCCCAATCACTCTGTTAAAAGCACCATTTATTCTATTCCCTGCATTCACTCTTCTCTCAATATCCTTATCCACTTTTCCATCCCTTGTGAACATGCTTCCTAGATATAAAAATTCTTGCACCTGTTCTAGGGATTCATTGTGCACGATAATCTTGCATTCTGTCAAATCTTTCTCTCTTTCAAACACCATGACCTTTGACTTACCTTCATTCATTGCCAGATCATTTTCCATACATACATCGTACATTCTTGACACTATTAGTTGCAAGTCCTCCGCGCTGCTCGCTAGCAGTACGGCGTCATCCGCATACAGCAAGCAACTAACAGTTATATTCATCATTTTCGCTCCAACTCCCATACTTTCAATCTCTTTCATACAATGGTCCATATAGAGATTAAACAACCATGGTGACATTACACATCCCTGCTTTACGCCTTTGGATATTGCAAACCATGATGTAATGTCCCCATTCACTCTTATACTAGCTGTGCTGCCCTCGTAGAGGGAAGCAACTGCTGCAAGTACTGCAAGCAACAGTACCTAACTTTAAATATAATAAAACAACAACTATATAGTTTTTTCCGACAAAAATAAATAAATAAATGTGCAGCAAATCGTATGATAGATGTGCAAATGATGATATCAGGAAAGAATGCAAGGCTGAAATAAGCCTTGCATTCTTATAAAATAATAGTAAATAATTATCGATAAAATTAAGAAAGATGTGTTGGGATGGTTTGGGCATGTGAATGGAATGAGTGAAGAAAGGATATATAATAAAAATAAAAACCCTTATCCGCACCCGAATGGTGCATAGGGCACTGTGTCATATAAACGCAGTGTTATCTTGATCGTTTTTACACATCGAAGAAAGGATAGTTTAACAAATTCACGAGGCGAATGTGGTTGGTAATCGAAGCAGAGGAAGACGGAGCAAAACACGGCATGAACAAGTATTTCAAATACTTGAAAACAATCAAGTCATGAGTCGGAATAATCAGCGTGTATATATGACAAGATGGACCCCAAGAATTCTACGATAGAGATCTTAGGAGAACAAAAGAGGTGTCGGAAGACCCCAAAAGAGATGGTCTGACGATATTGTCGCTGTGGGGGTAGAAACTGGCTGCAAGCAGCAACCGACCGAAGGAAATGGAAAGAAGGGGAAGAGGATATAGATCCAGCAGTGGAGGTCAGAAGGTTCATAAAGAAGATGTATAATAAGATGTATGAATGTGGAAGAGGCGAAGATTGATTGCAAAGACAGATTAGTGTCATGTTATTTATTAATGTTTGTCTCCAGAGCTTTGCGATCAAAGCAGAGGAAGACCGAGGAAAACTTGTCACGATTCAAGTATTTCAAATACTTGAAAGTGGCAGGTCAGGAGTCGGTATAATCGGTGTACTTGTATGACTTGTACTTGTACTTGTATGTCTGCCTCCGTGGTGTAATGGTCAGCGTGTTTAGCTACCGTGCTGGAGGTCCCGGGTTCCATTCCCAGGGGGGGAAGTGAAAATAAATATTTGTGATTTAACGCAAATATTTATTTAACATTACCCTGGACTGGTTCCTGACGCGCAAGAGTGATCACCTTGCCTTCATGTAAGTAATGATCGAGATAACACTGCGTCAATTTGATGCAGTGCCCTATGCACCATTAGGTGCGGATAAGGGTTATAACTTGTATGACAAGATGCATGAATGTGGAAGAGGCGAAGATTATGTGCAAAGGCAGATAGGTTACTTTATTAACCACTTCATACTTTTGAATGAGTCACGCTCGCGCGCTAAATGCATTTCAATTTTGAATTTGTTAATTTGTTTTTCGACGATGAATTAGTACAAAATATTGTAGAATAAAACATTTTTTTATAACCTGATTTTTTTAAAAAACCCTAGCATTAAGTGGTTAATGTCTGTCTGCAGGGCGTTCGCGATCTCGATGTGCAACAAGATCTCGGAGATGATCCGCGGGCAGGCGACGCCGGCCGGCATGAAGCTGCGGCTGCTGCCGGCGCTGCGCCACATGCACCACTCGGTGGAGGCCGCGGGGCCCGTGCGCGCGCTGCTCACCGACCTGCTGCCGCGCCTGCCCGCCGCGCCCTTCGTGCGCCTCATGCTGCACACGCTCACGCACCTCGCCGCCTCCACGCTCATACACATCCCCGACCAGGTCATAATCAAATTGGATGATTTATATAGTGCCATTTTCCTAAAATACTCATACATACTCGACGATTATTACGACTCCTGACCCGTCCGCTTTCAAGTATTTGACATACCTGATTGTGCCAAGTTTTCCTCGGTCTTCCTCTGCTTCTTTTTCCAACTACATTCGCTTCATAAATTTGTTTAACCGTCCTTTCCTCACTCATACGTTCCACATGTCAAAACCATCTCAACACACCTTTCTTAATTTTATCGATAATGCTTATTCAAATAATTATACTACGGATGATTACAAAAATTCAAATTCTGGGCCCCGTATCTATTATATTTTATAATGATATTCTCATTTTTATGGGATGGAAAGTTTAAGGGCGCGCTTCACTGTGATTGAATTGGGGAAAAGGAGATTGTGGAAATGATATAGCAAACAAATGCGTTTTTAGTTTATTAACTGTTGTTGTATTGTCATGTCATGACACTGACTATTGTGACCCGTCTCGCAGGTGACGCTGCTGCTGGAGCAGCTGGGCGCGCCGCGGGCGTCGGTGCGGGCCGCGGCCGTGAGCGGGCTGCGGCGCCTGGCGGGCGAGGGGCGCGCCAATCTGTGGCCGCCCGGCGCGCCCGCCACCCTGGCTGGCCGCGCCCTGACGCTCGTGCACTCGGACCCGCACACCCTGGCGCACTGCCTGGGAGTCACGCAGGTAAACTACTGTTGGCGCGACCCTGTTCTAGCTGACTGACTACTGGAACTAACTACCTAACACCCGTCCAACCCTAGTGTATGGAAGTAAAGCGTGGAATCGGCAATAATCTGTATTCTAACTAACTAACTAACCATAACGCCGCTTCTCCGCAGGGGTAGGTTTTACATTGTACATTTTTTTCATCATTAGTATTATTAATTTAAATTCCAAGCTTACATTTTTGTCACTCGTATCTATTACAACAGTATGTGGAGCAGAGGACAAAATATTTTTTTCCAATTAGATTGAAACTGTCTACCTAGATATTTTTTTTTAATTTTGGGGTACCGCGAAAAGTGTTAAACAAGTGTTTTCATTTACAATTTCATCATCTCTTACCACAAAGTGAATGCCGAAACAATAAATAAAATGGTTTGTATTTATATTATTTTTTGACATCTCATCAAAAAAGAAGAAGAATATGGAAGATTGGGCATTTACGGGGCTGACGACCATCATAGGCTGGTTTAAGTAATCACTTAACACACGTGTAACATTTACCAATTCTACCCATTATTGACAACCACACTACTCAAATTCTTGGAAGTTCCATATATATATGAACCAATTTAGAAACCTTGTTCTTGAATCACTAGAACTTCACTAGAGACATCTATTGGTGAGATGTAAAGAAGCTTTTTATTAAGCAGAAACTCTTATATTAGTATGTGAGGTCCGAATCCTGGATTATAATCACACACATGAGAAACGCCAGAAAATACCATTTTCATTTTTATTATTTAAGCTTATAATTTGACCAGATAATTTATTTACATATTCTTCTTCATCTTTGATGAGATGTCAAAAAATAATGTGAAAATAACTCCTGTAATTGGAGATAATCCAGATTTTGTGAACAAGTATTTGGACACACTCAACATGTTGTTGGTTTGTATTTATTTAGATTATCAGTGACAGGGACATCAAAAGCTATTAATTTAAATTCACAGTAAAATCGGGATACGATTTTTCCTACTTCATTCCCATTCTTGTGTTACAGACATTGATGAAGGAGCCACTTGTGGTGCAAGGAAACATGCATCCAGATTCTGCAGTCAGGGAACTGTGCCGCCAGAGCTTGTACAGCAGAAACCTAGAGGTGGCTTCCAAAGCAGCACATATCTTGACTATCATAGCTATTCATTGGTGAGTTCAAAGCACTCGCTACCATTGTTTTCCTCCAGAAAATTCACATCATTTCAAAAATTTACTATCATAGCACTGTTTCCCTGATATGTTTGTTGGACCGATATGGTCAGATGAATGTGCTCCAAAAAAGCAAGAGTAGGAAGACAGTTGCTGACTGATATCAAAGTCCGGATGGTGTCCTATCTGAGGCGTGTGGTTAGAGGAGAGAATTATGAGCTATTCCACCTAATCATAAAAGGCAAAATAGAAAGTTGACGAGGTGTGGGCTGAAGGCAGATCTCCTGGCTCCGGAATATACGAGATTGGACAGGGATCAGGACCGTCTAGGCGCTGTTTAGAACTCCTTCAATCCACAGTGTTTTAACCGGTTCGCTGCCACGGGCGCGTTAACTCGCTCTCCAATTCCGTGCTTGCCAGGCCGGCCATGCAAAATGAGCGCGTAAACGCGGCCTCCTTTGAGCTTGTCGCAAGCCAATATTAAATCCGATTATAATATTTTTTCAAGTAGGATATATAGAGACATCTATTAGAAATATCAAGAAACACTATAATATTTTAATTTACCGATATTACCAAAGTTACAGTAAACTTTCTAAAAGCTTTCACTGATAGTCTCCAATAAAAGGTTACCGACAATTTTTTTTAAATGACCATATTTTTGTGGAATTTTTACATTTATTTTAATAATTTTGTAATCAAAGTTAACATAAATTAATAAATGAATAAACATATTTTATACACAAAGTTACATTCTTATTATACATAAGTAAATGTGTTTTCTGTATCAAGTTAAAAAGTTAACCCTGAATATTAAAAATGTGTTTTTCTGAGTAAACGGCAGCTCAAATGCCACGCGGTATATATATTTGGTAAGTTTTCATAATATCGTTTATAACTATTTATATTATTTTTGACATCTCATCAAAGATGAAGAAGAATATGGAAGTCTGGGCATTTACGGGGCTTACGACCGTCATAGGCTGGTTTAAGTGATCACTTTACACACGTGTAACATTCACATTCACATTCATGAAAATAACTCCTGTAATTGGAGATAATCCAGATTTTGTGAACAAGTATTTGGACACACTCAAAATGTTGTATATAACTATTTACATTTTTTTTAGGTTTTATTTTTTGAAAAAATCACGGCCTGCTAGGCACGGCCATATTAATACCTTCCGGTGTTGAAAGGGTTAAGGATTCTTCTATGGCAGTACCATACACAATACAATCAACCTACATACCGTAGAATGGGGCTACTTGAACTCTGATGTGTTACTTGAGCCCAGTACAAAAAAAACATTTAGATCGTGGTATCGATCGAAGTATGGTGACAATAAGTGTCACCTGTCAGGGAAACAATGAATCATGTCGATACATTCATTATTGTAGACCAAATACAGATTTAATTTTTTCGTTGTACTGGGCTCAAGTAACACATCAAAGATCAAGTACCCCCTTATACGGTACTTTAAAATATTTCTATGATTGACTGCTTATTTTGCTTGGATATTATCAAATTTAGTGTTGTTTTACAGTTACCAAGAATCTCTACCGGTCCATGATATAGAGGAACTGATAGGAAGCCTGGAATCTCTCATCATTCTTCTCGGGCAAGGATCCGACCAGTCAACGGATGACCATTTTCCCCAACTCAAGTTGACTCTTAAATGTGTGGTAAGTACCGTCTATCCAATTATTATTAAATATCACAAAAATCATGATTTAACTTCTTCTCTCCTTCTGTGTTTTTCATCTCAGGTCCTCTTGATGTCAACTATCATCATATCAGCCCGTTGAGGTCCACTGCTGGACATAGGCCTCCCCCTTCCGCCTCCACTCCTTCCGATCCTGCGCCGTCCCCATCCACTGTCTTCCAGCAAACTTCCTGATGTCGTCCACCCATCTCATCGGTGGACGTCCTTGAGGCCTCTGGTTCCTCGGTCTCCACACCAGAACGCGTTTCCTCCATCTGTCGTCGGTCATTCTGGCTATGTGACCGGTCCATTTCCACTTCAGCCAAGCAATTCGCTCTACCACGTCACAGACCTGTGTCTGGCGTCGGATCCGATGTCAACTATCACTTGAGAGTAATTGTCCTAGTTTTTGGCAGCTCTAAAAAGCGCCCCGACTGTTCTGATCCCTGTCCAATCTCATATGTTGGAGCCAGGAGATCTGCCTTCTGCCCACACCTCATGAACCCTCTACATATTAGGTGCAATAGCTCTTACTTCTCTTCTCTAAGCACATACCTTCAGACAGGATACGTTCCGGATTTTGATATTGATGATTTAACTGCTTGTAGTTATTTTTTAGCTCTAATGAATTGTCCGCCTCCATTGTGTAGTAGTTAGCAGGCTAGGGTTCCATGCTGGTGGTCCCAGGTTTGATGCCCATGAGGGTCAAAATAAATATTAGTGATTTTTCAGTCTAATGTTTGTTTAATGTGACCTGGTACCTGAAGCGAAAGGCTGATCACCTTTCCTTTGTGTATTTAACAATCGAGATAACACTACTTCTATATGATGCAGTGCCCTATGCACCATTGGGTGCGGACAAGGGTTAGGAAGAAGAAGCATGAATTGACAAAAATTAAGAAACTTCATTATCTTATTCTTCTGCTTGGTGTAGACCTTGTGGCCTGTTTTTAAGAGGGATTAGGCTCCTGCGATGTCAATTCCCAGGTCTCAATCCATCTCTTTGGTGGTCTGCTTGGGAGTTATCTACCTTAGGTTTGGTTGTGCAGTGCAATGTGGGGGAGTCTGGATGGTTCCATTCTCCTCACATGCGTATACCATTATCTCCTTTATTGCCTTCCCCACCCAACAACATCTTCGATCTAGCATATTTCACTTTTTATTAAACTTCACATTGTTTTTATTTTGTTTCAGGTGCAGATTTGCGAGTGCAGCTCGGAGCAGTGCGCCCGCCTGGTGCACCTCCTCGGCACGGAGCTGGAGTCCAGCACTGGGAAGCGAGGGTCTGCTCTGGCCACCGCACTCGGGGCCATAGGATCTCGCAGGCCACAGCACGTCCGGGCGGTGCTCACCAACGTCATGAGGACCCTCAAGATGCGCTCCAAACTTATGCGGTAAGCTTGAATCAATTTCTCAATAAATTCAAATTATCATATTATTTTATACATCTCAACGCAAATGAAGAAGAATATGGAAGTTTGGGCATTTATAGGGCTTACGACCGTCATAGGCTGGTGTGGTAAAAGTTATCAAACACCCCCCTGCAACAATGATATGGTCATGTATTATTAACAATTTACCTGGGCCGTTGTTTTTCGTGGAAGGAACAATGAACCGAAATTCCTATAAGCAGGTCCTCGAACGAATTTTATTGCCCTTCTACCATACACTCGACCCGACAGAAGGTCCATACACCTTCATGCAGGATGGGGCACCTTGCCACCGGGCTAAATCAATAATAAAAATTTTGTCTAACAAAAATCTGCCTTTGCTCCCCTGGCCTGGAAATTCTCCGGACCTTAATCCTATAGAAAACGTATGGAGCATGTTAAAAAATAAGGTATACTCATTTCCAAATCCGAAGTAGACTGTCTAAAAAAAATATTCAAAAAATTTGGTCAGAAGACGAAGAAATAAAAAACATGATAAAACAGTGCATTTTAAGTATGCCAAAAAGAATTGAGGCAGTTATTTCTGCCAAAGGTGGAAATACTAAATACTAACTATATTTATATGAAAATATATGCATAATTTAAGCGTAATAAAGTGTTCATGTGTAAATAAAATTCAATGTTGTTTTATTCAAGGTTTTCTCCGAGTTATTCCTGTTTGAATTGAGAAATTGCGCGAAATTCTGCGTGGCCCTAATTCATTGAGTAGATACTGTATATATATATGTGATCCAATTTCGAAACATTGTACAAGAATCACTAAAATTTTCACTAGTGACATCTATTGGTGAGACGAAGATAATATGATAAAAACTCCCTATAATTGGAGATAATCCAGATTTGTGAACAAGTATTTGGACAAACTTAAAATGTTGAAAATTCAATTTCATATAAATTTGTGATTTCCTACTCTTGGTTGAATCTTCGCACTTATTTTAAAAAAATATATGTTTTCTTAAATATAGTTTTTTCAAACTTTTTATCCTTCCAATTATTTTTTTGGTTTTCAATTATTGCAATTAACTTCATACCATCATAAAAGATAAAATAGAGGGTCGGAAAGGTGTGGGCAGAAGGCAGATCTCCTGGCTCCGGAATATACGAGATTGGACGAGGATCAGAACCGTTGAGATACTGGTTAGAGCTGACCAAGACAAGAACAATTACCCTCATGTGATAGTCGACACACAAGTTATAGTGACACGCGCAGAAGAATGATTTCATACCTTATATATTGTATACTCACATGCCTCTATGCCTATGTGAGATTCTTTATGTTTAAATATATCGTAGTCGTACAGGAGAAAGTGACCAACTAACAAAACGTAAAATGTTCAGGAGGGCCATTTAAGTAACTTTTGCTTGGCATGAAAATAAACATCACTGCAGTTTGTCATTTTTAACAAGTCAATATATTATACTTCCAAGTTTAAAATCCTTTGGGATTTTTTTCAGGGCAATATTAAGCTAGTAAGATATCAAATAGTCGATGATCACGTTTTTGTAAAAAAAAGCACTTGGTCACTTTCTCCTGTATGACTACGATATATAAGGGATGCAAAGATGAGATGAGCGCTATCAAACACTACAAAAAAGTGTTTTGTGATGGTTTGGACACGTGGAACGAATGAGCAAGGAAATAACAATAAAATAAATATTTAAGGCAAATATAGTTTAAAATAAAAGCAGTGAGGTCTGTAAAATTTCGGCCTGATCGAGTACTTCAAATACTCAAAAATGGGCAGGTCAAGAGGTAGCTTGATATATTGTAGTCGTACAGGAGAAAGTGACCAACTAACAAAACGTAAAATGTTCTGGAAGGCCAATTAAGTCACTTTTGCTTGCCAAGAAAATAAACATCAATGCAGTTAGTCATTTTTACCAAGTCAATATATTATACTTTCAAGTTTAAAATCCTTTAGAATTTTTTCAGGGCAATATTAAGCTAGTAAGATATCAAATAGTCGATGATCACGTTTTTGTAAAAAATGCACTTGGTCACTTTCTCCTGTATGACTACAATATACATGTGTAGATAATTTAAACTTTACTCTAAGGCTTTGGCGTTTTTAAAGAGTTTGTCAATAAGTAAATTTAGGAAGTTATGTAGCATGTTCGTTACTGTAAGCTCTGTCACTTATATTACCTGTACAACAAATATATCCCATTTATGTACGAGAATCTGGAGGGCAAAACTAATCACCTCGCCGGAATAATCGGCAGGTATGTATGAAGAACAAACAATGAATTTTTGCAAAGACAGAGTGGTGTGGTGTTCTATTCTCTCTGCCTACCTCTGCGGTAAGCGGTGTGATGACTACTCAGTTAGTTAAAGTGGAGTAGTTTTACTATTTTATGATAAAAACTTTGTTTTTTATGGTTCCATTTCAGAACTGATGAATCCAACGTTGATGTGGACATAATAGTGTTCTTGTGCACCGTTGTGTTCCAATCTGTGGCCGGATACAGTGTTCCAGAAGAGGTGCTGAATACGGTCAACTCCGCCATCGCTGACACCAACCTCTGGGTGCAGTTCAGGGTCGCCAGGGCTGCTATGAGGTGACTTTGCACATTCAATATTTTAGTTCCAAATTTTTTGTTTGCAAATTAACATAAAAACGGACTCATTCTTAGCTCTTAAAGAGATTGTGACCTGTGTTTCGATGCATTCCGCATCATTTTCAAACACCGTATACGGTGCGAAAACATTGAAAAGCCAAGAAATTTAAAAACAAAAAGAATTTTTGCCAGGATAAATTATTTTATTATAATTTTGTCCGCCTCCGTAGTGTAATGGTCAGCACGCTCGGCTACCGTTCTGGAGGTCCCGGGTTCGATTCCCAAGGGGGGTAAAATAAATATAAGTGATTTTTTCACTGTCATATTTATTCAATATTACCCTGGACTGGTACCTGAAGCGGAGGGCTGATCACCTTTCCTTCATGTGGAAACGATCAAGATAACACTGCGTTTATATTACGCAGTGCCCTATGCACCATTGGGGTGCGGATAAGGGTTTTATTATTTTATTATTATAATTCTTCACACAAGAAAATACCTCTCCAAATAAACGAAATACTAATCACCAAAAACACACTACATAAAACATTCATAGAATCATATGATCAAAAATACGAAAACACATCAAACAAATACCAAGTTTGTCAAAGAAACTTTTAGTGTTTCGCAATAAAGCGCTATAACCGGCTGCCACTATCCTTAAAATCTTCAAATATCAGAAATATATATAAATCTGCTATTCATATGGTATATATGGTACATTGTACTCATCCCCATGGCAGGTACGGGCAGCACGCCGTGGCGGCGGATATCCTGTCGCAGGTGAGCGGGCGCGCGGGCAGCGAGCTGGCGCACCACTGGCTGGGGGCCCTGCAGCTGGTGGCGCGCGCGGAGGCCAGCACGCGGGACTCCTCGCCGCGCCTGCTGCAGCGGGACGTGCGCCACGCCGGCACGCTCTACCACCAGGCCATGGCCGCCCTCAAGGTGACCTGCTACCACTCTTCATACCTTTCATAGTATTTATGGTTTGCGAATCACATACAATTCATTTGTCAATTTATGGGTTATTGCTAACGAAACTTTATTTTGACAAACAACATTTTGAGTGCGTCCAAATACTTGTAATAGTATTTGGACACACTTAAAATGTTGTGAATAAATTAACTGGTCGAATTATAAGCTTAAATAATAAAAATGAAAATGATATTTTCTGGCGTTTCTCATGTGTGTGATTATAATCCAGGATTCGGACCTCACATGCTTATAAAAGAGTTTCTGCTCAATAAAAAAAGCTTCTTTTCATCTCACCAATAGATGTCTCTAATGAAGTTCTAGTGATTCAAGAACAATGTTTCTAAATTGGTTCATATACATGTATAGAACTTCCAAGAGTTTTTAGTAGTGTGGTTGTCAATAATGGGTAGAATTGGTGAATGTTACACGTGTGTAAAGTGATCACTTAAACCAGCCTATGACGGTCTTCAGCCCCGTAAATGCCCAGACTTCCATATCCTTCTTCATCTTTGATGAGATATCAAAAAATAAACTTTATTTTCTCTAAATCCAGGTAACATTTTACGTAAATGATTTTTTTCATAAAACATTGTTTTTGCATTGAAAAAAATAAGTTTTTCTTCGAAATAATTATATGGTTTTGAAAAGAAAAGAGTTATTAAAAAGTAAATAATTAAAAACAATTTATTAAAATATATTTCCCATATATATTCTAAAAAACAAAAAAGTGTCTAATATAAATTCTTTAAAAACATCAAGCTTAAGGTCAAGCCCTGAGTGCGGATCTGCGCATTCTGATTTGAACACTTGAGATCTGGGCCTTATGAATCATGTATTACATACATGCCTCCGTAGTGTAATGGTCAGCACGCTCGGCTACCGTTCTGGAGGTCCCGGGTTCGATTCCCAGGGGGGTCAAATAAATATAAGTGAATTTTTCACTGTAATATTTATTCAATATTACCCTGGACTGGTGGTACCTGAAGCGGAGGGCTGATCACCTTTCCTTCATGTGTAAATGATCAAGATAACACTGCGTTTATATAAAGCAGTACCCTATGCATGGGTGCGGATGAGGGTGTTATTATATTATTTTATTATTATTACATACTATGAACATATAACAATGATACATTTGACATTGATTATTTCTCTGTACTTCCAGGCGGGCTGGTCCGGCGGGCAGTGCTCCCCCTTCCAGTGGGAGTACGTGCGTCTGCGCGGGGAGCTGCTCGGCGCGCTGGGCAGGGTCCTGGCCGTGTGCCGCGCGTACTGCGCGCAACCCCCACCCGCCATCGCCCTGTCTCAAGCCCAAGTAATGCCACATTCCCTATTCAAGATTATTTTCTTTTTTTTTAGGAACAACCCGCAAAGCCTCTACTTTTAGAGGCTTGTCTGAAGGTAGGATAGTAAGGATAGGGAAGGTAAATGTGAAAAACACATAACAAACACTCAGACCAATTGAAAATAAATGTTTCTTGAATTAGCTGTAATTGAAGCTGCGACGCTAGTTTGGCAGTCGAGCGTCTACCCAACTACGCCACGGGGTAAACAGATTGATGTGGCATTCTATTCTCTTTTCCTACCTCTGCAGAGAAGCAGTATGATGATCCCGGCAACTTACACATGAAACAATGTGTGAATTATATGATAAATATGTATATATATATGTATATATATATATGTATATATATATATATATATATATATATATATATATATATATATATATATATATATATATATATATATATATATATATATATATAACATATATATATTAATATATATGAGTTCTGAATGTATGATGAGCTGAAGAGGGTTTCTTATAATAGACCGGATTGGCGAAGGAGGTGTCATTTGGTACTGCAGACCAATCCACAGGATTAAGACCACAGAAGATGAGTTAAAAATAATTGAGTGGTGCGGTTGTCCATCATGGGTAGAATGGTGAATGTTACATATGTGTAAAATGTTCACTCAAACCAGCCTATCATGGGTCGTAAGACCTGTAAATACTCAGGATTCCATATTCTTCTTCGCCTATGTTGATATGTCAAAATAGAACTTTGTCTGTTTTACTTAGACAAGTCGTGATGAGTTCCTCCGCTGTGGCCACATCACCCAGCAGCTTCGCAGAGCAGGAGCTGAACTCCGTACCCTGGCGGAAGGATATTGCAAGCTCTACCAACAGAGCTTCGACGCTGACCCCAATTCTCTGGAGCATCTACAGATGTGAGTGCCTGCTTTTTCTTGCTGTGAAATGCCCATCATGTAACAATTTTTTAATGTTACTGTGAAATACCCATCATGTAACAATATTTTAATGAGAGTGAATGCTGGGAACAAAGTGAATGGTGCACTGAAATCAGTAATAGCAAATAAAAACCTATCAGCGGAAGCTAAACTGGCAGTGCACAACGGAGTCCTGGTTCCAACTCTAATGTATGGAAGTGAAACATGGAGTTGGCAAAAGAAGGATGAAAGTAGACTGAATGCAGTCGAAATGCGATCTCTCAGAAGAATGTGCGACAAAACGATGTATGATAGATGTTCGAATAGTGAAATAAGGAAGGAATGCAAGATAAGCATAATCGATAAAATTAAGAAAGGTGTGTTGAGATGGTTTGGACATTTAGAACAAATGAGTGAAGAAAGAATGGTAAAACAAATTTATGAGGCGAATGTAATTGGAAAAAGGAGCAGAGGAAGACCGAGAAAAACATGGCACGATCAGGTATGCCAAATACTTGAAAGTGGTCAGGTTAGGAGTCATAACAATCGGCGGGTATGTATGAGGAAATGCATGAACGTGGAAGAGGCGAAGAATGTTTGCAAATACAGAATGGTGTGGCGTTCTATTTTCTCTGCCTACCCTTGCGGCGAAGCGCCGTGATGGTTAGTTCGTAATTTTTTTTTACTGTGAAATACCCATCATGTAACTATATTTTGATGTTTTGTGTTGCCAGCTTGCAGCAGATGTGCTCCCTGATGGCACAATCCCTGGAAAGGGTCTCCACTACCAGCCTACAGGATCTGGCTGTTCCGGACTTTATCTACTCTCAAGGTAATATTTATCCATTTTATTTATTTGTTTTACACATTTTTTTACCATACATATTATTACTTGGTCTTGCTGCAACATTTAACGCGATTGCAGTAGTCATTTTATTGTTTGGTAGACC
Source organism: Brachycentrus maculatus (assembly GCF_059751285.1). Taxonomy (NCBI): domain Eukaryota; kingdom Metazoa; phylum Arthropoda; class Insecta; order Trichoptera; family Brachycentridae; genus Brachycentrus; species Brachycentrus maculatus. The sequence continues at coordinate 501,938 of NW_028280877.1, read as the reverse complement.
CGTGTATTTACCGTTACAATAATCGAATCTGGATACTACAAACGCATTTATCAATTGACAGGCAGCTTGTTGATGCCAATTGTGATTCTTGTGCATGCTTTTAGGTATCACGTACGCTAACCAAACATTCTAACCCACATGCTCTATAATTGTGACGCATTCGCTCGCAAACAAAGCACATCCTTGGAGGACCTCTACTGGACTCCGAGAAGGTGAAGCTCCTACTACCAAGACAGGTCGTGAGTTACATGACTCACATATGTCTTGGGAGTGAGCTGTAATATAGAGGGAGGTCACAATAGACCTAATATGGTCACAGTGACAAGGGATGGAAGATCCCTTGACCTCAAAAAAGCAACAAAAGAAACATTGTTATCACTACACTGGAGGCCTTGCATAAAAGAATGTGTGTGTTTTAATGAATTTTATTAGAAAATTGCCCGTCATCAGGGCAACTGCATCATTTTAACTGCAAAATATTTCAAAAATTTTTGGATACAATACAGTTTTTCAAATAAAAACAAATGCTTTTGAGTTAATTCATTTAATTTTAATCTAACAGTACAATAAAGTACATTATTAGATTAAAACCAATATTTTTAGCTTTTCCACTTTTTTTATTTGACCAGCGACCGGGTTTCGTCGTTACCGACATCATCAGACTGTCGGTAACGACGAAACCCGGTCGCTGGTCAAATAAAAAAAGTGGAAAAGCTAAAAATATTGGTTTTAATCTAATAATATATTAAAAATGCAATTCCGTCACGAAGTGTCAGTGGATAATATAAATCTATTAAAAAGTACAATATAGTATAAAAGCACTTATTTTCTTTTTATGTTCAAATACTAGACAATGCTTTTTTGATATGACAAATATTTTTGTTATCATTACTAAACGAGTAAAGAAAATAGTACATATTCAGCAAATATTTTAGTTTTAGACTATGTTCGTAGGTCTGAGTGACCTATCATTAATACTATGAAACAATTTCTGGTAGGATGGCCTTGAGTCTAGAATAATATATCTTATTTTCTCTTAAACAAGCAAATTTTAAAACAGAGACATTTAAAAATGTCTAGGGAGAGTATGTCCCATCGGTCCACGTGTTCTTGACAAACAAATCCATTAAAAGATAAATACGTATTTATCTTGACAAAGAATTATCTCAATTGTGTTTTAGATCTGTCCAATTGCTGCCTGGAGTCTCAGCTCTTGATCTCAACCTGCCAAAAGATCAATGAGATATCTGCCAAGATGGTGGAAACCCAGGATATCAAGCCCATTATCACACACAAGGTAAAGGAACCAATAAAAATATGTACAGTGAAACCTCTATCTATCGTTCCTCGAATAATCGTTTTCCCGGATGTGTCGTTTATTTCTTCTACTACTAAAACCCTTATCCGCACACCAATGGTGCATAGGGCACTGTGTCTTATAAACGCAGTGTTATCATGATGGTTGTACACATGAAGGAAAGGTGATCAGCCCTCCGCTTCAGGTACCAGTCCATGGTAATATTATAATATTATAAATATTACAGTGAAAAAATCACATATATTTTATTTTTACCCCCCTTGGGAATCGAACCCGGGACCTCCAGAACGGTAGCCGAGCGTGCTGACCATTACACTACGGAGGCGGACTATTTCTTCCACCCTGAATTTATTTCATACAAAAATAGATCGCATTGATCGTTTCTATCCACCATTTTACCGCATTCATCGTTTGAATTTGATGATTTCATATTGGTTTAACACAGGATTGGTCACGTTTTGTCGCAACTTTGATTAAGATTTCGATAGAATGCAGTAAACAGAACAGATTTGCATTCAAAGGACTTTTTGTGCAATATTGGAAATGTAATATTATGGTGAGGACCTCCACATATGTACATGTGTATGTGTTACAGCAAGTGGAGGGGATATGGCGGCAGTCGGGGCTGATATGCCGCTCGCCGCTGCCGCTGCCGCGCTTCCTGTTCCAGGCGCTGCAGTCCACGAGCGTGCGGCTGGCCGTCAGCCCGCAGCCGCGCGCGCCCCAGGACCACCACTCCGTGCCGCACGGCCATCACCTCACCGTCAAGGTGAGACACTCTCCGTCAATCCTGCACTCCAATACTGATGAGCAACCCTTCCCGTACTGATCATTCAAAAATTACGCGTGATCCGGAGCGGGGTACCATAAGACCCCAGTATGGAAATTGTAGTACGCAGCTCGTAACTCGCCGCCAGCTGGGTTACAGATTCCACGTCCTTTCCAGAGCGCCGCCAAGAGATAAGAGAGAGGCTAGAAATTGGATCAAATGAAAGCGGATTAATCTAATTCTCCCGCTCTCTCTTTGTGGTACTACCACATTTATTAGAGTGAAATAGACAAGATGTCGCTAGCAGACAAAGAAATCCCTCTCTTACCCTTATCCGCACCCCAATAGTGCATAGGGCACTGCATCATAAAAACCCAGTGTTATCTTGATCGTAAACACATGAATGAAAGAGCGATCAGCCCTCCACTTCAGTCCAAGGTAATATTGAATAAATATTATAGTGAAAAAATCACTTATATTTATTTGACCCTTCCTGGTAATCGAACTCGGGACCTCCAGAACGGTAGCCGAGCGTACTGACCATTACACTACAGAGGTGGACAAAAAGAAATATTAAAAAATAAGTATGTAGATCTCACGGTAATACTGACTTATGCTTTTTATCAAAATTAATATTTTGAAACTTTTCACGATTTGAGATTATAAAAATAAGAAAGGTTATATTTTCTGTTAGGTTGAAGGAGTTATCCAAAGCGGACCCAAGGCGGGTCTTTTCAGAACAGCTTCAGCGGTGCAACTGACACTAACAGCTCACTTGCAACGTACCTCGGACGCCAAGGTAACCTACTCTCTTCATAGTTAAACAATATACATACGTCTTTTTTTGCATTTTCGATATCTCAACTTGTATGAAGAAGAATATGGAAATCTGAGTGTTTACAGGGCTTATGACCTGTCATAGGCTGGTTAAATGATCACTTTACACACATGCAACATTCACCAATGTACCCATAGTTGACAACCACACTATGTACTCAAATTTTAAGGTGTTTTCCAGTATTTAAAATAATCCGGTTAGTATCTTGCATACATCCAAATAAAAGCGTCTGCTAAATATTATCTTTTTCAATCCCACCATAAATGGTTCTTGTGAACTCACGCATACATTGTCATAAGAATTATGTTATATGTAGGAGTCCAAAAATAGGAGCAGTGTGGTTGTCAATCATGAGTAGAATGGTGAATGTTGCACGTGTGTAAAGTGACCCCTTAACCACTTAATGGTAGAGTTTTTTTATAAAAAGTTTATCCACTTTTTAAATAAAAAATAACAATTTAAACACATTTAATTTATAATTACGTCTACAATATTTTGTACTAATTTATCGTCAAAAAAGTAATTGTAAAATTCAAAATTGGAATGCATTTTGTGCGTAAGCAAAAAAAAAGTATGAAGCGGTTAACCAGCCTATGATAGATCATAAGCCCTGTAAATACCCAGATTTCCATATTCTTCTTCATCTATCTCAAAATTCTCAGCATTTTGGTGGTGGCTTCTAACAATTTTTAAGCATTACTCAGATTTTAAAATTCATTATGTTAATAATTTGGCCAGGGCGAGCCGGTGGCCCCGTTCCTGACCATCACGGAGCGCGTGAAGCCGGCGCACGACTTCTTCTCGTGCAAGCTGCTGGTGGGGCTGGCGGGGGCCTCCGCTAGCAGCCCCGCGGGCGCAGGCGGGCCGTGCCTCGTGCTGCTGGCCATCGAGGCCGCGCTGCTGGACCAGGCAGGGGCGCTCTGGAGGACCGGCCCCCGACACACGCTCAACATCAAGGTGAGACCAGTCTGATCCGATCAATTATTAAAGTGGAACACCCTAAGGGGAAACTAAGGCGTAACATCCAATCACTTCTCTTAGCGATCTCAACTTGAGATCTTATGAAGCAAGTGTGGGATTTTCCATGGCTGCTGGCTGAACTGAACTCACGTCTTGTGCTTGTTTCTTTCCGTTAAAGGAATTGGTGAAGGTATTTAACCTTACTAACTTGTAGAGCTGGATCCGGCACCGCTCCGCGTCTGGCGGCGCGTCGTTCCTCGACTCTCGGCGGTGGAATTGATAGAGCGGACGTTGTATTTGTCACTTCTAAATGATGATGTTTGATCTAAAGTGCTGCATCGTAAGGGTGTTATCTTTGTGTAAAGTACTGCGTTGTGTTATTGTTGTCTTTCAGTGTCGTGGTTAGGACTTTGTGCCAGCTTGTGAGATAGGGTTGTTCTTTATTATTATTATTTTTTTATGTCCATCGTTTGTTAGGATTGTGATAGGCGTGTATCAAGAAAAAATGTATGTGTATGTGTGTATATATGTATATATATCCGAAATAGTATATGTATATAGATCCGAAATAGTGTCGATGAATAATGGTTGAGTGGAAATACGATGACTGACCATTCTCTGTAAATTTCTTTGCACTGTTCCGTGTCTGTCTGCTGTGCTGGTCGGGGTTGTGGGCGTCTGTGTACCGGCCAACGTCGAGTCGGAATCGGATCTAGCTGACTAATTTAACTAAACACCAATTGCTTTCACTGCCTACACTGGGGTACTTCTAGAAAATTTGGTGATGGACTTACAATCTTGTATTTATTTAGATTGGCAGTGACAGGTATATTGAAAGCTTTTAAATGCAAATTCACAGTAAAATTGGGATACAATTTAAATTGTGTCACATTTTCAATGAATTTCGCAACTTAGTTAAAAAAAAATTGCTTAGCAAGAGCAGATCTGTCAGGAAGCCTAGATGCTTCTGTATCAGATCTGGGCATGCGGTGGGACAGCCAATGATCCAACCAATCACCCGCCGGGAGTACAGTAAGTTCTATATCGACCTCTTCTGCTGTCTCCGTCAACCTTGCATCTCACAAGCTATCGATAGTTTCTATCCCACACGTTGGAATATTGTCATTGAATGTAACAAAATTGAAAATAATGTAAAAAGCACAGACAAAATATATCAAATATGCAGCGTAATTCAAACAACGAATGCGGTAAAATCGTGATAGAGAAACGCTCGATGCGATATATTTTGTTAAAATGGTTAAAAACAAATAAAAATGTATGTAAAAAGAACTCCACCGACAAGACACACAAGGTGGCTTGGTGGGTCTCTGCAAAAAAAATTATATGTTTAAAATTGTTCTTGAAATAAATGTTTACAATTTATGTCCATATAAATTTAAAAAAAAAAAACAAAAATCCAACACAATGAATGCCGTATGCAATATCTAGTGTGGATTCTTATTATTCTTCTTCTTCTTCATACCCTCATCCGCATCCGATGGTGCATAGGGATAACTGGAGAATAGTCATTGCTTTGACCAGGGTCATAAACCTTCAGCAATGAGGAGTAAGACAGAGAAGAATCAAAAACACAAAATCGATACTTCTTTTTTAACATTTTTTCAGGTGTTAGAGGATCCCAGTGCGAAGAATGCGCAGTCACAGGCAGCAAGAAGATTTTAGGTATTATTTTATAACTAACTACATACCTAAATACCTGTATTTACAGGCCTTATGCCCTGTAAATACTTAGACTTCAAAATGTCCTAAGGGGAGAAACTCGAATTTGTGAACAAGGATTTAGACGCACCCAAAAGGTTGTGAATAATTTATTAATTAAATTATTTGTAACTTACTGTTAATATATCTGTTAATGCATCTTTTAAATAATGGTTTTTAACCTCTAAGCTGCTCGATTTCGAGTTTCAAACTTTCCGTCCCGTGCTGGATTATTTTACATTACAATATTTTTGACAAAAAAAAGCATATTTTTGCCTATTTTTTGTAGTGAAACTTTCGGATATCCATCATAGATGTTCACAGTACACAATGCACTTTACTTATTATGTTTTTATGGTGTATTTACACAAAAATATTAACATTTACGGACTCGCGGCCTAAAGTATGGCGGCTGTCGTATCTGCGGAGCACGAGCCGACCGGAAGTATTCACGATAAACTTGATACTAAATTAAAATAATTTTGATATTTTATGACAATCAATCAAAGAGAACTGATTCATCCATGCCTCGAACCAAATTTAAGTGCAAAAAATTATCCATAGGTGTTGATATAAGTACGTAAAGAAAAACGACTATGCATGCGATCCGCAGTCAACGGTACTTCTATAAAAAACGACAATAGATGCGATCCGCAGCTTACGGGTTAAGAAAAAAATATTAACATAATGGATGAAAGAATGTCACGACTGACAAAACAATTCAAAGTACCTACCTTCACAAATATTCTATAAATTGTTTATGGTTTATATCGTAGTCGTACAGGAGAAAGTGACCAACTAACGAAATATAAATAGTTCAGAAGGGCCATTTAAGTCACTTTTGTTTGGCAAGAAAATAAACATCAATGCAGTTTGTCATTTTTAACAAGTCAATATACTATACTTCCAAGTTTAAAATCGCTTTGGGATTTTTTCAGGGCAATATTAAGCTAGTAAGATATCAAATAGTCAATGATCACATTTTGTTAACAAATGCACTTGGTCACTTTCTCCTGTATGACTACGATATACAATAAAAAAATATGTTTAAACACGATTTATTGTTTAGATAATATCATAATAATTTATTAAATACCATGATTTATATTTGAGGCACTTTGTGATTTTCCATTTTATAATTAAAATGTAATTTTGTTTTAAAATCACCTTCTCCTTTTTAAAACAAAGTTACATTTTAATTATATTATTAAATACTATTTATCTACCTTTTTTCCATTATTAACTACATAATATAAATATGAAAAAATACAAAGAGTTATATTTGGGGGGTTTTTGCTACATTCAAATTTGAGAATTTCACTATGTAACCATTTAACAGTTCATCAGCTTCACAGTTTGATTAGCTAGGAAATAATTTGTCATTTTGATGAAATAGTACCCACAATCCACTTCACCTTATCAGCAGTTAGCTCAGGACAGGGGTATCTAACAATTTCTACATTTGGCAAAATCATTTTTATTTATTGCATATTGAATTGCTGATATCGCTCACTCCTTCCAACAACGTCATAAATCAAAAAACTTGATTTTTCAAGAGATTGTTTTTAAAGTTCAAAAATATAATACAATGTATTAAAAATAAATATCAAGCCACTAATTGAACTTTTTACTGTGCAACAGATCTTTTTATGTAAAACCTGAATGTTTTTTCTCCATTTGAAAAATATTATGTATATTTAAAAAAAATAATTAAACAAAACCTTTTCTTCAAAATGCAAAAACAACACTTTCTGCCCTGTAGCGGGTAAATATTAAGTTAAAAATATGCCGCTTTTGCTGGGATATAGTACATTTTCTGCGCATTCCGAAAACATGCACAACTGAAAATCGCCGATATTTGAACAGAATTATCTTCAACTGATCCCTGTTTGCATCCCAATGGTGCATAGGGCACGGCATCAAATTTGGCGTAGTATTAATCTCTTGAAGGCAATATGGTCGATCCTGTGCTTCGGGTATCAGTCCAATTTTATTTTAAATACATTTTTTGTATGTTTACCTCTATGACGAAGTTATTGATACGAGAATATGTATATAAGTCATTGTATTACAGGTCATTGACTGGTTTATGTGATCACTTGACTCGCATTTTCAATATTTTATACATTTCAATTGACAGAAACACTTCAACAAACTTCAGGGTGCCATCTATAGTTGTAAATTGTAAGTTAAGTAATTATAGCAGAGACATTTAAATTATGTATGTGAGATTTTCTTTCTGCATTATTTCATGTATTAGGAAAAAAATTATTAAATTTTCTACTATACCTATGTTTAGACCTGTTATTTCACTAATAATGTTTTCGGTATCTGATTATTTGGTTTACATTTGCCGGATTTTGCCAGATATTTATTTATTGTGATTCCAACATTCCAACCAAAACAGTGAAACAAAAAATAGAAGGAAGTTGATTGTAATTTTATTTTTTTAAAGTAATTTGATTAAATATTTGATCTGTTTTCATGAAGCAGTAGTTAGCACGTTTTGCTTACGATATCATGAGCTGAAGGTCCCAGTTTCAATTCCCAAGAATGGGTTGATTTGTGATTTTTCAATTAAATTCAGTACCCTATGCAACATTGGGTGTAGATAAGGGCCAGAAGAATAATATTTACAACATTTTGAGTGTGTCCAAATACTTGTAAAATAAGTGTTTCTGCTTAATAAAAAGCTTCTTTACATCTCACCAATAGATGTCTCTAGTGATTCAAGAACAAGGTTTCTAAATTGGTTCACAATAATGGGTAGAATTGGTGAATGTTACATGTGTGTAAAGTGATCACTTAAACCAGCCTATGACGGTCGTCAGCCCCGTAAATGCCCAGACTTCCATATTCTTCTTCATCTTTGATGATATGTCAAAAAATAACAGAAGAATAATAATTTGTATCTATCAATTATTTTATTATATCTGAATTCTGGCACATGTATCAGATGTTGACCACCCCTGTCATGGGACACTTCATGAGGTGAGGTAGTATATTTATTTGCAGATATCAAGAATTAATTATATTAACTGTAGGATATCAGGTATGTTGGAGTATCTTATCTCTAATTATATTGCCTGATAACATTTGACTCACTGCACTTACCATCTAATATGCTTAGTTAGCAATCTGAGATCGGATTTCTTACACCCAAGATGGTGACAAACACTTAAAAAATGTCACCTAAAATCGCATTTGTTTACGCCGCGTGTTTTGTTTTGTGTATTTTCTCAGTTAGCGGACAGGATGACAAAATCAACGTCTGTGATACAAATGCTCTCTATGCGTGTGGCTGCGATGAAGTCTCGGCACTTGGTAGCCATTATTTCATCGTCGGGGTGAGGTGTTCCTTCAGAAACATATCGGTTTTAAGCGATGACATGCTATTACCGGAATTCACCGACAGCCTGGACTTGTCAGTGAACGAATTAACCGAGATAAATTACAGTTCGGCGCTAGTCAGTCCGACAATGGCGTTTCTTTCCCTCAACCGAAACAAGATACGAAAAATCGAACCGGGATCGTTCCGAGACCTTCCAAACTTGAAAGAATTAGACTTGACCGAGAACGAGATCACTTTTCTGGAAGCGAACGTCTTTCACGGAGTATATAAGCTGGAAATTTTGCATGTACGGTCAAACAAAATGAAAAAACTCGCAGATCGTGCGTTTCAACATCTGCCCAAACTAGACCAGCTGTCTCTGGATCATAATGACTTGGGAGAATTTCTCGTCGGCGTACCGGACGTATTCTCTCTCGAAGGACTCTCGATCAATCCGAGCATAAGATATTTACATCTCAACTACTTGAACTTGTCTAATTTGCCCCCGGACTACTTCACATCCGCGTACAACATGAGAATGCTACGATTAGCCGGTAATCCTTTGACGCAGCTTCCAAAATTACCGTTTACCCTGGAAGCCCTCGACATATCGGACACTCGAATCGCTTCCCTGTCCGCGAAAGACTTTGTCAATAATCTCGCTCTGAAGGAGCTCTTTTTAAACGATTTAAAAAATTTAACAGAAATTGGAAACCATACGTTTCATCCCTTAAAATCTTTGATGAAGATCGAGTTACAATACTGTAAGAACTTGAAGTCCTTCAGCCCTTATGCGTTTGGCGTAAACACGGTGCACGAGGCGACAGAAGGGTATGATTTTCCGGTGCTGGATATAAGCTTCAAGGGCTCAGGATTGAGGAGCCTGGATGAAAAGCTACTGCCGGTGTTCTCTCGGCTAACCAATTTGGATCTCAGATTCAATCCTTGGAATTGCGACTGCAATTTGAAATGGCTGCTGCAGCTGAATATTAAAGAAAGTGACAAAGATTCTGTCAGGTGAATATTTCATCGTAACAACGTTTTGAGTGTATCCAATTCTCCGCTTAGGAATTATTTTTACATTTTGACATCTCAACATAGATGAAGAAGAATATGGATGTCTGGGTATTAATAGAGCTGCCTAGCTAGAATTAGTTAGACCTGCCATAGGCTGGTCCAACTAATCCTTTTATACACCTGTAATAGTCAGCACGCTCGGCTACCATACTGGAGGTCCTGGGTTCGATTCCCAGGGGGGGGGGGTTAAATAAATATAAGTGATTTTCTCACCCTTAATATTTATTGAATATCACCCTGGACTGGTACCTAAAGGGGAGGGCTGATCACCTTTCCTTCATGTGTTAACGGTCAAGATAACACTGCGTTCATATGATGCAGTGCCCTATGCACCATTGGGGTGCGGATAAGGGTTTGAAGAATGAGGAAGAACATTCACCATTCTACCCCTGTTTCTACCATTCTAAAAATATTTGCAACGTGTTCATTGTAGAAGCTGCAGTTGCTTGAAGCGCTGCTCGGGTGTTGTTTGTTTGATGGTTGTCTCCTTGCAGCTGCAGCCGCCCTCCGGCCATGCGCGGGCTGGCCCTGTGGGGGCTGAGCCCCTCGCTGCTGGAGTGCCGGCACTGGAGCGTGACGCTGGGCGGGCTGACGCGCCTGGCGCTGGTGGCGCTCTGCGTGCTGCTGGCCGGCCTGGCGCTGTGGCTGGTCGCGCTGTGGCCGGCGCCCCCCGACCCGCGCAGCCCCCGCACGCTTCCGGGACCCGACTCCCCCTACTCGAGGATCACCATACGCCCCAACACGGCTGAAGACTTGTGAATAGGACAACTCATTTAGACAATATAAAAAACATTTTTGTTCGTAGTAATCTACGGTTGAAAGTAATCCTTCGATTGCGTATGGGATGATTAACATATTTCGGATAGGTGTTTTTTACGCCTGCAAACCGCTGGCAACGGAATTCGTTAATTGTGTACAGTGGAACCTCGGTATACATCCTTAATCCGTTCCAGATCAAGAGACTTATACCAAATAGGACCTATACCAAGGAAAGTTTCAAACAAATTCAATTAATTATGCAGAAGGCAAAATACCCTTCCCGTCCTTAAGCATCAATCGACTCAACGGGTACATATACCTTTCCCGTCCTTAGGGCGCTTGTGCACTACACGAAATTGTATTGTCCGGCGTGTGTTAATACATCTATTCCGTCATACTTTCCTCATAGATCACTGTGAGGACTAATAAAAGACCACTAAAAACACAAGACAAGGGAGCCGGGTTTAATGTGCGGGATATGTTAATGTTATGTGAAATATTAATTTTTACAATTAAAATTTATTCATGTACATATTATACTTACTAACACATTGTTTGAGGGAAACTCAAAGCGTCTTTTACATACTTATAATATGTAAAAGATGCTTTTAAATACTGTAAGTCTTGATCTTGCTTATAAGCGTTGTATAAAGGTAAGCTTTGGTAGAGCGCAAGACACTAAAAAACATTGTACAGATTGAAATTGGGTTTGCGGTTACTTGTGATTAGTATATGACTTTAATTAGCACACTAATTAGGGCCAGTGTTAATTTTAAAAAATCCGCTCGCAAACAATGTGTTAAGATATTATTATAAACAAGTTTTGATAAGTATTTTTGAAATAAACAGACTGAAATATAAAGTGTTTATTTATTTTCACATTATAAAGGTGTATCACGGAAATTCCAGTAATTAGGGGACATTTTATAAATAAAAGATATGTAATCATTCTTGTATATTTTATTTGTAAATACGCAATATAAAAAGCTACACTTATCCACATTTATTTAGAATATTAGCTTTGGAATATGTTTTTCATAACCTATACAATGATATAATATGTTTGTATATAGCTGCGTCAATCCACCGCGCATTTTAAAATACTATTTATACATAGTGTCATAGGGCGGGTAAATAAAAGTCACATATGACAAAAGGAACCGCCTAAATGTGTCGATAAACATAATTTAGGTTAATTATAAGAGACATTTTTTCTTAGGAATATTAACCATTTTAGTGCCATACATTTTTGACAGCACTAAAATTTGAACTATCTAGAAACGTGATTGATCACTTTTTGTTACTAAAACGGTTAATGGCAAAAAATTCAATTAAGAATGGTTGGCTCTTTACAAACTCAAAATATATCCTAAACAGTATTTGAATTCAGTTGTACCATTTCTTCCCATATTAAAAGTACAAGCCTCGCTTCAGTGAATTAAGTGTCAGAAATGAAGACTCTAAGGGCGATTGTCCACTACCCGGAATTTGACCGTCCGGCAGTCCAGTTTTGAAAAATGAAAATGAATACGACAGTTTAGCGTGATGGAATTTACGCTCAACGTGTTGACGCACCGATCAAGAGCTCCGATCCGAAGAAAGATGGACAAAATCACAAGCCAATCGTCATTTTAAAACGCTAACTGACGTGCCGGACGGTAAAACACGGAATTCCGGGTAGTGGACAAGCGCCCTAAGAAGCATATCTGGCAAGAGTCTACGAGATAGAATAAGAAACACCAGGGTAAGAGAAATATGTCGTCAATTCTCAAATCTGAATGTAAACATGCATGTATATTCAACATGCTCCCATTTAGATTACTATAAAATTATATTCAAATATTACTGATGACTTAAAAAATTTATATCTAAAAATAGTATAATGCTCGCAGTACGGCATTGTATTTATAATATAGAAAGCACTGATAATTTTGAATTCTTTTATTGATATTGTTGATTAACAACGCCTACCTATATCGATTTATGGTTGCGTTTTACATTTTGTGCAAGTTTTATCGGATGAAAAATATCCAAAAAAGGCAGTCTTATAAGGTATTAGTTTATCAACCTAAAAATCATCACACCTCAGATGATAAAATGGTCCATGATCAGATTCAATACATTACAAACTTGACAACACCAGAAAACGATAAACGCAATTATCGAAATCTAAGACTTGTATGAATACAAAGAGATTCTTTTAAAATTATTTCATATGTAGAGTATGTTAAATTCCATGTTATCCCGAATAAAAATACCTCATTGGCAAGATAATTTTTTTCTTGTATTAATTTTAAGAATTTTAAACAGACTTCAATGATATAATATAACTGTATTAAACATTGCTCGAAATATTGTTCTAGAACGGACTGAATTGTGCTACGCTATGGCAAATTTCCACGGCCTTTGTTGTTCCTCAATGCCGCGTTATTATAATACTTGTTTGAAAACAAACATAATCATAATGTTCAGTGCATTAAAAATGTTATTTCTACTGTGAAAACACCCTATTGAGGCAAATGACACGATGATTTGAAGATAAAAAAATTAAAAAGCAAAGATAAATATGTTAAAAATGACATAAGAGAACCAACAACCTACAAAAGGATTAAAATTACCTCCACAACAGATTCACATTCGTATTGTGTAGCAACTAAAAAAGAAAAATAATCTGCGTTGCCACCATTTTCTCATAAACTAGTAAAATATAAGATATCCTTGTCTAACCATTGGTTTTATTATTTATTATAAATATAAACTTTAAGTACAAAATTTTATTAAATAATTACTCTACATACATGTACATCTGTGCTTGAAATTTTCTTAACAATTTAATACCTACGTAAAATAAATAAAATCATATTCTCAAATTTATTCTAACTAATACATAATTATAGCTAGAGATGGAAATTGTGAATCACTTTTCATTGACAGACACACAGCATTTTGTTAGTTTAGAAGTATTTTATGAGGTTAATTGTGAATCCTGGTGTATTTGAAATATATTTTTTTTACACACAAATATTTTAACTGGGATAAGCCGATTTTACGAGTAACTTCCTCATATGTAAATATAGGAAACAATTGTTTTGAGCTATATTGCACTTGGAGATCGAACATCTACATAAGTATGTGAAAATAATATATTTAAAAAACTTATCAACCAAATACTTGCATAAAACAAAAGAGGATTGCATCAAAATATTAAAACTTTTTTTTAAATTGTATTGACATTTTACATTAAAACTCGCCTCCTGCATAAGATGTGTTAAAATTGATTTTAAAAATGTTAAAAATCTTCTGCAAAATCGCATTTTGTGGCTCACGATTTTATACATATGATCGGTCAATATTTAGCCACAATTTTTCATTTTAACATTTATGCAAACAGCTAATGCCAGACAGTCAAAATTCCATCTCTAAAAAAATATAAAATTTCTGTTAATCACTACATACTAAAAATTAAGTCTTAAATTTAAATTATTTTAGTACGGTCACTGGGTAAAGTTAACAAAATCCTTTTTAATTTAAAAAAAATAGTTTTGGTATACAAAGATACCCAAATATAATTATGTTACAATTTACAAATGTAAAATTAAATACGCGTTCAATTAATTAATATAATTTCATATTTAGTTTAATTTTAAGTACATTTTAAATAAACATGTACGGAATTAAGTACACACCTTTTTTATTTAGGAAAAATGAACATTCTCAGTAATAATTGGCAAGTTCCCTTCAGAAAAGTATTGGACGAACCGGGAAATTTGAATCCAATGAGCAAATAACATGAAAATTCATATTAATTTTTTTTAAATGAAGTTTTATACATTTTTACCAGAAAAATTAACAGGCAGATATGATAATTATAATACGTAAGTTATAATACAAAGAAATCACATCTCTTTTGTATTATTTGCGGTAAATAGTGCACGGGGCATTGGATTGATGCTTTAATCAGTCTTGCGGTTCTTCGGCACTTATGATCTTTCTCATAGCAAGCGCAATATAATTTAGAATACTAATGTATTGTTTTTAATATGTATCCATATAAAAGTATTCACAAATACACCTTAATTTCTAAAACACACCCACATTGATATGCAAACATAGTAATATAATATAAGCCTATACACATAGCAGTCACACATGTATATTTAGTTAGTTTTAGGCAATCAACATTTATTAATTTAAAATAAATATTTTTTTGTCGTTGTTAGTAAATAATTGAAATGGAAACCCCAAAAATTGGTGCTTTGAACATAAGTTCGCTTTGTTCACACAAAATGTAAAGATCCTTATTTAATATATTTATAAATATAAAATTAGTTTATTTACAAAATGTATAAATCGTAATATCAAAATTGCAATACCATTGTGCGACATTTAAAAAACTTACAAAATGGCATTTTTAAAAATTGTAAAAATGTAAAATAGGCATTAAAATGTTGCCTGGATTAACCAATTTACTTTGTGACAGGTTTATGTAAAAAATATAAACCAGAGTTTAATTATAAAACTAAAAGAGTTTAATTAAAAAATAATTATAAAAGTTGGCAGCGTGGATATATTGAATTCCTTAATCCACAAAAAGGATAAATCCATCAGCGCATATAAAATATAATAGCTTTGGAGCTAAATGCAAAGAAATTATTTTGTCATCATTTGATGTCCAATACTGTCATAATCATAAATTAATAATGTCATTATGCAAAATAAAATTTGTACTAAATCACTGATCACTGAACTCCCTTTTTCCACGATTTCAAAATAAAATGGTGCAAAAAAAGGGAGAGAAAAGAACATTCATTTAATAATTTATTTTAACATCATCGTTACCTGAAATGCAGATCTGATCACCTTGCCTTTGTGCAATTAATTATCAAGGAAACACTGCATCGATACGATACAGCGCTCTATGCACCATTGAGTGCTGATTAGAATTAAAAGAAACGAGCTAAAATTACACCTTTTTACACATCGCTTACTCCTTTCAAGAACGTCATAAATCAAAAAACTTGATTTTTCAGGAGAGCGTTTTTAAAGTTTAAAAATATAATACAATGTATTAAAAATAAATATCAAGCCACTTATTGAACTTTTTACTGTGCAACAGATATTTTTAGGTAAAACCTGAAGGTTTTTTCTTCATTTGAAAAATATTTAGTATGTTTAAAAAAATAATTAAACAATACCTTTTCTTCAAAATGCAAAAACAACACTTTCTGCCCTGTAGCGGGTAAATATTAAGTTAAAAATATGCCTCTTTTGCTGGGATATAGTACATTTTCTGGGCATTCCGAAAACATGCACAACTGAAAAATGACGATTTTTGATTTATGACGTTCTTGAAAGGAGTGAGCGACATGTTGGACCCCAAATGACGCAATGTTGAATTTTTTTAAATTAATGATATATACGAAATAAAGAATTCTTAACGGGAATTGGGCTTTGATAATAATAATAATAATAAAATATTCTTAAACAGCTACACATTATTAGTTTGTACATAATTTGAACATAAAATAATTCATTTGTACAATTTTTACATAACTCGAAATAATAAAACGAAGAGGGGGAAAAAATTTGGAAATTAAATTGAGGAAGTCTTTTTTTATACCGCAGTCGTTTAAAAAGAAAAGGATATTAAAATAAATTGACATAATTATGCATCATCATTTGTGACAATAAAATAATGGAATGATAAGTGAAATGTGATGAAATACGGAATAAATAATAAAATTACCGTGCAAAATCTTTTGAGTATTTTTGAATGAGTCTCTCTTGGCCTGTGAAATATTGTTAATAATCTCAGATTGATCAGACATTTTGTATTACTACTCGACACAAAAAAATAATAGACAAAAAATCACGAGACATTTAAGAAAAAAATAATACCGTAATTAAGAGATTCTTCGTTAATTATTTATACTAAATCTATGATATGAGATTACAAATCCTTCACTGCTTCCTTAATATCTAGCGTAAAAAATGCACATAAATATAATATGTGGAATAACTCCTTTATGTTTTTTTATAAAACTTCGTTTATTGTTTTGTTTATTTTTAAGTACGTTGTTAATTGTTCTGTAATTTTACTCGCTGATGTTTGATTAGAAAGATCAGTATAGAAAAAACATGGCAAGCGTAGCGGTGTTCAAAGAGCGAGGTAAGGAAAGGGATATGTTTAAGTTTGTCATGTATATGTTAATTATTTAATAAATTGAATCGAGTTTAATTGAATATGATTATACAACAAAATAAACTGCTGAATATTACTCTCAAATTGATTTTCCACCCTACAGTTTATGCATCCTTACACTCGCAATGTTTTCTCTTGAGTAATTAAGAATTTGAAAAGTATAAAAGTGTATTAAAAGCAAATTCCGTACCCGCTCACTTTTTTAATTCAGAATTCCACAATTTAGTCTAGCCACTAAGTTGCGGAACCTTTGGTCAAACAAGGCGATGCGGGAGTACGGGGGGCGAAGGTCAGACGGACGTCTCCGAGTTGAGTCTCAGGACGAACCTCTCCGTGGCGGGGTCCGGTATCTCCTCGGATATGGTCAGCGGAGGCAGGCACCGGACGCTGCAGAGCAAGCAGACGTCGCCCTGCCGGAGCTGGAATATGTGGCCGTCCCTGAGGGGAGAAGTGGGCGGGGCGGATGTTTCGAGCGCCCACGATTGGGGCCCGCGGTTGTGCGGCAAGGCGACCGTGCCTCCGAGGAATGGCTCGAGGAACGCACGCGGCGACAGGTCCCTCGCCAGACAGCACGCCAGGTGGCCGAGTATCGAGTCCACGGAGTGCCTCGGCTGCTGGCGCGTCACTCTCAAGTACTTCTGCAGCGCCCGCGCCAGGGACGGGAACACGGCCTGCGCGGCCTCGTGCGCCTCCATGGGCCGCGCGGCCCCGCTCCCGTTCCCGCAGTTGCGGACTCGCTTGACGTGCGCGAAGGCCTCCTCGGCGGCCGAGAGCAGGCGCGCCCGGCGCTTCCTCACTCGCCTCTCGTACTCGTGCTCTTCGTAAAAGCGCTCGTTGTGGGCGGAATCGCGGCGGCGCGCAGAAGCGGTCAGCACAGATCTGAAATATTAAACAATTGAAATTGTACTTTCAACCAAATTTGGCTAAAGGTCTTAAAGACTTTTAGTTATTACCTATTTGTTTAAAAAATATAAAGCGTAAGCTGACAAAAATTCTCATTTTTTTTAAACAAAGCCTGCTGTATAGATAATGCTCAAATTTATTTTTATTGCAAACCAGGGAGAAATAAAACATATTGATTTTATTCATAAATGAATTGAAGAATGGATGGCTGAAAACAGCACCCGTCTAAATTAGAACAACTTTGGGTAGTTGCAGCCGGCTCAATACGAGGGAATACAGAATATGTTTATTAAATAACTAAATACATACTTTTAAAATAGTAACGAGACACAAACCTGGATTGACCGGATTGCACCGAAGTGCCGTTGGCTCCGTCCACATCGTAAAACTTGAAACTGGACTGCGCTTTCCTCTGCGATTTGGACAGCGGAATCTTCTCCAGGTACGGATTGTACACGGGAAACTCCGCGTAGTACCTCACGAGCAGGGCGGCTGCGGCCGACTGGATGCTGAGCCGACCGAGCGAGAAGGACTTGCTGGCGCCGTCGGGGGAGCGGATCACCTTGACGCAGTAGGCCTGCTGCAGCGGGCGGACCTCCCCGACCAGAGCTGTAGCCACGAGGACGCAGAGCAGCGTGTCGGCGAGCGCGCCGGCGGCGCTGACGTGCTGCCGATACTCCCCGCCGAAGTCTTCCCCTTCGGCAGCGGCGAGATAGAACAGCCAGTGGGTGAATGTGCATAGGGCGAGTAGCAGCAGCAAGGCTACACGGGCCAGGGGCGCCCGCGGGAGTCTCGCGGATGGAGAGCGGAACACGAGCGCCCAGCCGCCTGCCCCGAGAGCGGCGAGTCTACAAGCCAGGCCCGCCAGAGCCCCGCGACACTCGGCTCCGCATTCTCCTAACGCAGCGCGCTCTTGAACCGTAAGAATCGAGACATCCGAAGACCCGAGGATTCCAAGTTTGGGGAGTAAGACCATCACTATTGGGCTGACGAACGCTATGCAGCAGAGAACCAGCGTGACAGCCGTGGCCAGATGCCTCCGACACATGTAGGTCAACCCCTCGCCCTCGTCGGGCGGCCAGATGCTGACGTCCTCCAGGGACTGGGAGTTGTCGGAGGTGTTGCCGGTGATGGCGGTGGTGTTCTCGCCCCAGTTCTCGTCCTGCGGCAGGATCTGCACCTCGATGACCTCCTGCCCGTCGCGCCCGCTCTCCGGGTTGATGTTGACGCTGGTCTGGAAGGGAGCCATCGCGTCGTCGAATTCCTTGTTGCGCGATTTACAGCTTCTGAAACGAGGTTTTATAAAGACGTTTGCGCTAATGAGGATTTTCACAAAACTAATTGTGAAGAAATTTTGATTTTGATTTCTTATATTACAGATTTTTGATCTTAAAGTGAATATTTCTATTATATCGTAGTCGTACAGGAGAAAGCGACCAAGTGCACTTGTTTACAAAAATGTGATCATTGACTATTTGATATCTTACTAGCTTAATATTGCCCTGAAAAAATACCAAAGCGATTTTAAACATCGAAGTATAATATATTGACTTGTTAAAAATGACAAACTGCATTGATGTTTATTTTCTTGCCAAACAAAAGTGACTGGAAATGGCCCTCCTGAACTATTTATATTTCGTTAGTTGGTCACTTTCTCCTGTACGACTACGATATACATTTTAGACTTTTTGAGTATGTCCAAATACTCATTCACAAATCTGGATATACTCGACTTATTACAGGAGTTATTTTCACAGGAGAATTTTAACAGGAGTTATTTTTATATTTTTGACATCTCAACATGGAATAAGATGATGTACCGGGTCACAAGATTGATCAATATATATATAAGAGTTCCAAAAAATTGTAGTGTGGATGTCAATCATGAGTAGATTTAGTGAATGTTACATGTGCGTAAAGTATTTACTTAACCAGCCTTAATGACAGGTCATGAAGCCTGTAAATGCAGACTTCCATATTTTTCTTCATCTATGTTGAGATTTAAAAAATGTAATTTCTTTTATAAACCATGTATATTATTTATAAATAATTAGTTTTAAATTTATGCCAATAAGTTTAATAAAATACGTAACGCTATGTTAAATATAAGAATTATATGGAAATAATACGGATATGGAGTCATAAAACAATCCATACTTTGACAGTAGAGGGGAGGGTTAATGACTCGGCCGTTAGACGTGTTTACAATATATTAATATTTTTTTACAATTCAGGAATTGAAGGAAAGAAGCTGGAATAGTTAATTTAATAAGTAAACACCTGCTACTTCTGTGGGAATGTTGTCTGTCTCTATGTCCGCGAGATCGCCTCGAGCGAGCGCTTAGCTCTGATCTCACAGATTCAGTTTCCATATTCCAAATCACTGGCCCTGGGAACTCGTTCCATTAGGCCGCCCTGTCTATCTCCCGACACTTCCTTTAATTGAAAAAAAACACACCACAAACATAAATCATCCCTTATCAATACAAAAAAAAACTTATTTAAACATCGCGGATCACATGGAAACACGTAAAAAATATACCGGTTTGACACATACCAGAAACTGATCACCTTAAACACATTTTTGACAGGTTTAACTGTTAAATTAAACTCGGAACACTACACAACACGAAAGTTGATAGCGTTTTTAGGTAATATTTAGGATGCGAGACAATGCGAGCGTCTCCCAAAATAATTTAAGCAATTAAATTGCACACGAAATCAAAGCGCATTCCGCATTTACCGTTTTGTTACTAACTTCATATGAAAATATACCTATTTTGTTGGCGGCACTGATCCATTTTTAATTTATAATGTTGGGCACTTTATTTAAGTAGGTACTCTTATAATAATCGATATTATGTTGTACCTTAGTGTTGTAATTGCCATTGTACTTCACAAAATATTAAATCATATTGTAGACTCTCGATTATCCGTGGTATTTTAAGTCCGAATAAAAGTTCTAAAACGATCTACGCAAAAATTACGAAAATTACAAAACATTTTG
The DNA here is from genome assembly GCF_059751285.1 of Brachycentrus maculatus. Taxonomy (NCBI): domain Eukaryota; kingdom Metazoa; phylum Arthropoda; class Insecta; order Trichoptera; family Brachycentridae; genus Brachycentrus; species Brachycentrus maculatus. The sequence continues at coordinate 481,055 of NW_028280877.1, read as the reverse complement.
AATTAATGGATTTTTTTATGTAATATTTTGTAAAAAAATGATATAAATTTACATAAAAAAATAATAATAGCACTGAATCCATGCAGTATTTTTATTTTCACTTCTATGTATTAGGGTAACATATTAAATAAATATCATGAAAATGAAACAAAAATATTGGTTGGTTGGCAAAATATTTCTCCTTAGCCTTCTAACGTACTAAATACAATATTTTTATGTTGACCTGATTGACCATATGCATGGTAGATGAACCACACCACACCACAGACGACACAACAGAGCTCCGTATTACAAAAATGGAGTTCTATCCTCTCTGCCTACCCATCGGATGGCATGGTGAAAGTTACTTAATAGTTCAATACGCGGGTAATTAAAGAAAAGTATAACATAACAACCGTTGCTATGATTACATCAATGTGAAAACTTTCAAACGACACTTCTTGTGTTGTAAAATTATTATATACTATTACAAATTTTCAATAAAAATATCCAGATAAAATATGGGAAGTAATGATATTGCAAGGGATATTTCACAAAAAAGGTTTCTTTTTTTATCTCTCTTATGCTTTTATAGAAATAGTAACTTATGGAATTACTAATGAATCATGAGTACTTATGAATCAATGTAGACATTATATTGTAATTTAAATAATAAATCTAATTGACTATAAAATAGAAACAAATATCTTGCCATTATGTTTTATTGGTACAAACTTCTTTGGTTCTTCACCATCCGTGCTTCTTCAATAAATTCAAAATGATTATTCAGATTCCTGACCATTTCTGCAAATTAGTAAATATCTGATCTCACCAAATTTTTCTGACCCTTCCTCGAAATCTAAACCAAACATCATTTTAACGATTCATCAGTTTTTCTGTTTAAACAACCTTTATTCAAATATAGCCATAAAATAAAATTCTGGTCACAATTTATCAAATAAAAATTTGTATATTTTGAAGAAATTGTTATCTTGAAACATAATCATAAACATTACATTATTTTTGTGTTTCTGTGTCTGAACATTTCATAAATTGTGTTACTTGATTGTATTGCACATTCAGCTAAGATAATTTTTACTTATTCAATCTTCTCAAATTATTTTCAAAATTTTATAGTTTACACTATTTACATATCGCTCACTCCTTTCAAGAACGTCATAAATCAAAAAACTTGATTTTTCAGGAGAATGTAAGTTTAAAAATATAATACAATATATTAAAAATAAATATCAAGCCACTTATTGAACTTTTTACTGTGCAACAGATCTTTTAAGGTGAAACCTGAAGGTTTTTTCTCCATTTGAAAAATATTTAGTATATTTAAAACAATAATTAAACAATACCTTTTCTTCAAAATGCAAAAACAACACTTTCTGCCCTGTAGCGGGTAAATGTTAAGTTAAAAATATGCCGCTTTTGCTGGGATATAGTACATTTTCTGGGCCTTCCTAAAACACTCACAAATGAAAATTGTCGATTTTTGACTGATGACGTTCTTGAAAGGAGTGACCGAAATATAATTATAATGATTGGAAAACTAGAAAAACGCCAAGGACCTGGCAGAAAGCAAACCTTGTGGCTTCGCAACATTTGCGACTGGACCGGGATGAGAGTAGTGGAGGAGTTGTTCCGGAAGATGCAGGACCAAGTCTTTGCCATAGTGATCGCCAACGTCGAGGGATCTAACAAGGCACACGAAGAAGAAGAAGACATACATATTAACATCATTAAATTCTCCTCATTAAATTTTCTTTTTAGATTCCTTGTAAAAAATATTGCTGCAAGGGTAACCCAGGGATTAGAAGCATATGAAGATTCCTTGAGATTAAGGCGGAAAAAGTAATTAAATGTTTTTTTTTATCTATAGCCATTAGTCCATAAGGAGCAACACATATTGAATGGGCGATTTTCAGCAATTTTTTTTTTTAATACTAGACAATCATACTATTCTTATTTTTTGACATCTCATCAAAGATGGAGAAGAATATGGAAGCTGGTTTAAGTGATTACTTAACACACGTGTAACATTTCCCAATTCTACCCATTATTGACAACCACAAATCTTGTTGAAATACTATTCTTGTTGAAATATATAGAAAAATAAATAATAATAAAAAAGATATGAAGAGATATAAGAAATAATGAAGTATTAAACTGTCTATATTTGATTGCATGAAAAACTAACTATCCCTCGTCATATGTTGTTTTGACAAAGTTGTCAAAATTTATCAACTTGTGACCCCTGTCACCGTGAAGTTACTGTGGAGTTTATGAACTCTGTTGACGGATTTCATACTGCAAGCGGGGAACTGACTGCTATGGGAACTTGTACACAATGGTTGTGAGCATTGCGATCAATTTTCCAAAACTATGCGTATGATGCAATATGTTGCCAACTTATCACATTACTTTATTTCGATAAGCGAGTTTCACAAATGGAAATAATGATTGAAATATGTAATTCGTATTTGTGATTTTATTATATAAAGAGAATCTTAAAAATCTTTTTATATATAAAGTATGTTAAATCCGATATTCCTCCTGAGTGAAAATAGCCCATTCGCTATTGTGTATATCTTTCTTCTTCTAAATCTTATCCGCACCCAAAAGTACATAGGGAACTGCATTGTGCTGACATAGTTTATCTTTATTGTCAAATACAATGCAAGGTAATCAATTCTGTGCTTCAACTATCAGTCCAGGGTGATATAATAAAAATAATGTGAAAAATCACTTTATTTTAATCCTTCTGGGAATCGAACCTTGTCCAAACTTGGTCTGCCTCCATAATGTAGTGGTTAACTCGTTTTCTTACCATGCTGGAGGTCTCAGGTTTATGTATTTTTAGGTATGTCTTGATTTTAAAATTATTAATATTACTATTATTAAAATTAAATAATATGTGTTTTCAAATAATGATAGGTTATCATTATCATTATAATTTGCTTATTTAATTTGATGTTTAATATGTTGTTTGACTTTATACATATATCAATTTTATTTTCAGATTAAAATTGTTGTTTGATGAAGAGGATAATGAATTATTTAGAGAGTTGAAGCAACACGAAAAACTAAAAATTGATCTAATCATCCAAATGCAGAAAGATGCTGTGGACGCCATTGAACAGCAGAAAGCTAAAGAAAAAGAGGAATTGATGGCCAAGAAAAAATTGCAGCTAGAACTGTGAGTATTTAAAAAATATAGGAATAAACTGACCTAGAATTATAGTGAAAAGATAACTTGATATATACATGTGTAGATAACTTGAACTTTACTCTTAGGCTTTAGCATTTTTAAACTGTTTTTCAATCAGTACATTTAGGAAGTCATGTAACTTGAGAGGATGGTAGCCTAACTAACTAACTAACCATCACACCGCTGCAGGGGTAGGCAGAGAGAATCGAACGCCACACCACTCTGTCTTTGCAAAAATTCTTCGCTTCTTCTACATTCATGCATCTCCTCATACATACTCGACGATTATTACGACTTCTGACCCGGCCGCTTTTAAGTATTTGACATACCTGATTGTGCCAAGTTTTCCTCGGTCTTCCTCTGCTTTTTTTTTCAAATATGTACATTCGCTTCATAAATTTGTTTAACAGTTCTTTCTTCACTCATACGTTCCACATGTCCAAACCATCTTAACACACCTTTCTTAATTTTATCGATAATTTTTATCTCAGCCTTGCATTCTTTCCTTATTTAATGATTTAATGGTTTTAATTTGATGGAAGCCTTTTACTGTAAAATCTGTCACTTATATTACCTTTACAACAAATATATCCCATATATGTATAAGAATCTGGAAGGCAGAACTAATCACCATGACGGAATAATCGGCGGGAATGTATGAGGAGATGAATATGGAACAAGCGAAGAATTTTTGCAAAGACATAGTGGTGTGGTATTTTATATACCCCTGTGAAGAAATGGCATGATGGTTAGTTAGTTAATTGATAGACTCTCTTATCTGTGTTGAGATAGTATTAAAAATCTTGATGGCAATTATTAGTTGGTGATGAACCATTTACTTATATCTGTGCGCATTGTAAGTTCAAGTTTATTAGAAATATTCTCTATTGTTTCAGAGCCAAGTGTAAAGACATTCAGCCTCTGCTGAGAAAACGCAGAGAGATGGAGACGCAGTACGTCCAACAGCAGCAAATGAAAGAAATACAAAATAAACGAAATCACGAGAGAGAAATTGATAATATGTGGTTTTATATAATGCAGAATGATTCCGAGGCAAAGGTATAATTCAAATACCAACTTGTTCTTTTTTTTTTAATCATTCACAATATACAATATAAATTAACGACAATGTGTCCTAACTGAATTTTTACAATTCTAGTTTAATAAATTATTTATTAGTTTCATTTATGTCTTGCGCCATGCAACTATGGATGATGAGATTGATGACATGATATATAACCTTTCTACCTACTTCCGTTATCCATTTATTGATATCACTTTTATAATAAGTCATAGGAAAAATAGAATAACAGCAAAAGCTAGGATATTCAGGGTTGCATACTCAAACATGTACTAGCTTCTAAGCTGTACATTGCTAATATGTACAGCTCCAAGTCCAAAAAATTGAGAATTAAAAGTGAAAATTTAAGATAAAATTATCTAAAATTGAGAAAACATTAATAATATTTTTTTCTAATTTTTTTTACCAAGCGAATGAAAGAAGAAAAAGAAAAAGCTGAGAGGGTTCAGAAAGAAATGGAGAGAAAGAAGTGCCTCGATGCCCAGGTACAAATAGCCAAAGAGACACAAAGACTGAAGGAGATAAAAGATAAAGAAGAAACAGATAGGATGATAGATGGAGTGAAGAAAAAAACTGAGCAAATAATCTCAACAGGTAATGTTTAGTGAGTGATTCAATTACAATGTATTATTGTAATGAAATACTGACTGGTATAACTGTGCCAACAGCCTCGCAGAAGTGCAACGAAGCCAAAATGTCACTGAAAGAATGCTTAAAACAACAGATCTGCACAAAAGAGGATACTATAAAGAAACAAAAAGAAGAAGAACAAGCCATGGAAAATTCTTTGGCTAAACTTTGTTTACAGAAGCAAGAAGAAGAAATGAGAAAAAAACTTGCAGAGAAGGTTTGTATATTTTCGCCCATTTGCGCCCACATAATGTATAAAGTACCACATTCAATGGACAGTGTTAAATCGATTGTGAATATATGAAAAATCACTCACATTTACTTTGATTTCCCTCCATTTCTCTTTTGATATAGCAATGTTCTTAATCCTGATTTCCTTAACCTGTTCGGGAGTGTGGCCGTACATGGTCGTCCAAACTAAACTTTCCTCAAAGGTGTATGGGCGTACATGAACGGCGTCACTTATAAATAAAGCCTGGTGACATTTATTTCTAAAATGGCATTTGAACTATCATATGTAGTTGTATTTAAACGTCAAAACCACACGGATTATTTTTCTGTTCTACCCATGACATTTTGCTTCAAACAAAGTTTGTGTGACCGTAATGACGCTGTTAAAGAAAGCCCATGAAATAAAGTGCTGAAAATTTTGATATAAATCACGTTTACTGGTGTTAATATTTTTTTCTTCAAGAAAATATGTGACCATGACAGAAAATTATAAAAAGAAAAGAATACTGTATATATAAAAAACTCACTCCCCAGATACAGTTTTGTCCGCAGAATCTCACTCTCGGGCAGGTTAAGGTATGTCATCTGTATATCTTCAAATATATTCTACTCATTTCTCCTAAGTAAACCTAAGTATCTAGTGTAGTGGTTATCATGCTTGGCTTCCGTGCTGAAAATTCCTAGTTTGATTTCCTGGGGCAAAATCTGATCCTTATAATTAAGATCAAGGTAACACTGCACTGATATGACGCAGTGTCCTATACACTATTGGGTATGGTTGAGGGTTAAAAAAAGAAATTATGTTTTTTTTTAACAGGAGCATCAGAAGCGTCAGTTGCAACTTTACGGAATGCACGCAACAGCTATAAAAGCGGAAAGACAAGCGAGGGAAAAGGCAGACGACTTGATGGTTGCGGAAGTAGCTCAAAAACAGATTGAAGAATGTGAAAAGCAAAGAATTCTCATAGCTAGAAAAAGCAAAGCCCTCTTAAACGTAAGTACATTCATTTGTAAAACATATTATTATAAAAAATAACATTGTTTTGTGGATGTCGAAATCTTTGTAAGCACACAAATGCTGGATTTATCTCTCGAGGGATTGTTATCCAGATATATTATAGATGTGATATAAAATCCATTTATACGATGCTTTTAATATATAAAATACAACATTTCTTGTATTGCACATGTTATGTTCAGCTATTTAAAACTAATTAAAGTGGTTTTATTAGTAATAATTTTAAACAATTTTGTGATTTTAATTCTCTTATCCGAAAACAACATATCTATAACCACGGCTTATAAAAAATGGAAAATACTGCTCCACACTATCAAGATGGTATTTTTTTGCCAGCATAATATACATCCTCAATTTATTGATTTGGTCATAATGCATAATTAAATGATAAATTGTCACTTTGAAAAAATGTATAATATGTTGCAGGATGCGTTGAAAGGAAGGGATGCACAAATGGAAGCTAAGAAAAAAGAAGCCGAAGCCGCAGCGAAGAAAGCAGCGGAAGAGATGGAAAATAGAAAGGAAAAGGAGAGACTGCTTGCTGAACAATGGAAAATGGATAAAGAAAAAGATGCCAAAGCGAAGGCTGCTTATAAGCAGTTTTTAGAAGAGCAAATGGAACTGCAAAAAATTGTTAAGGTATCTATTTATGAATTAGTCTATTTTTAAAGTCTTAGTTATTAACTGATCCCCACACCGATTCAATATAATCATGCGCATATGCAGACAAATTTTATGCTAAGGAATGTTGTATTATAAATCTTTCATTTTAAAGTATTGAATAATTTCTAAAGTTGGCCACTTTTGTTTTTCATATCACCTCACGTTTTTTTTTATCTAAATGGGAAAACGTTTATATGGGGTCCTCATATAAAAAAATTGTTGCAAGATTTTCCTCTCGAGGTTGTGGCAATTACTCTTCAATAATAAGCTGTTAGACAAATATGAATATATGATTCCATTCATTGTCTCTTAGGGTTCATGCTTCTCAATTAACTAATGTCATCGGGCCATGGTATGAGCCTCTCATTTAGAGAGGTTCTGTTTTTAAATTATGACGGAAAACTCAAATTAGTAAATATGAAAATACACCCATCAAATGAATACAAAAATGATTTTGGTCTGCGGTATTTAAAAAAAATGTATTCTTATCTTTTTATTGTTTGAAAATTCAAATCTTGTGTAAAAATGTGTTTTTTTTTACAGGAACAAGAGAAAACTAAACTCATTTCAGACTTTAAAAACAATTTGATAAAGGAAAAAGAATTCAATGATAAAATGCTACAACTTATGAAACAGTAAGAAAATTTAATATTTATTTTCAGTGGATGTTTATTTTTATTTTTATAAAATATGACTGTAGGTATTTAATTATTGTTTTATTATTTTTCAGTGAATTCAGTACGGAAGGTGTTCATCCATTTATGAGAGCGTTGAATGCAAAATCACATGTTGAAAAGCAATTTTGTCCCCGTGTGCCTGAAACAGCTTATTTAAAATATTGATTTTTGAAGCTAATAAGAAATTAAATAATACTCCAAAATCGCTTGAAATACTACACCATCAATTTTAAAGCCACTTATTATTGTATTGTTTGTAATGGCTGGTATTATAAAATATGGATATTAGTGTGCATTTTTATTTTTAATTTAAATTATCGACTCGTTTACTGTATTGTGCTGTGATTTTATACAATGTGTGATGTGTTCACATATATATTTTGACACCATTCTTTTAATAAATAATTTTTCTGACCAGGGTGTTAAATACTTTTTATTCTATGGTAACCTTAATCTGCAGTGTTCAAGTTACACAATGTAGGACGAATATGTACAACGGAGTCCTGGTTCCGACCCTAATGTATGGAAGTGAAACATGGAGTTGGCAAAAGAAGGTGAGGAGAGTGAGGAAAGAACGGTAAAACAAATTTATGAGGCGAATTAATTGGAAAAAAGAGCAGAGGAAGACCGAGAAAAACTTGGCACCATCAAGTATGCCAAATTCTTGAAAGTGGTCAGGTTAGGAGTCGAAGTCAATCGACGGGTATGTATGAGGAGATGCATGAACGTGGAAGAGGCGAAGAATGTTTGTAAGGACAGAGTGGTGTGGCGCTCTATTCTCTCTGCCTACCCCTGCGGGAAAGCGGCGTGATGGTTGGTTAGTTAGGACGAATATGAGTATCCAACCCCGAATACCCTAACTGATGGAGTGCCCTATGGACCATTTGGTTGTGAATAGGGATCAAAGCAAGTCCATTTTTGTTATTCATACGTAAAAATGTACATAGTTCTGTGCTATGAAAGTAATTTAAGAAATCAATAAAAAAAGTGTGTTGAAATAATATCGGAACCAATTGTTGTTGTGCAAATCGCTTTTCAACTCAAATTCACTTTTGTCGCATTATTAGTTCCACTCTACTGATCTCTGATTCCTACTTATTTCATAACCCCCCTTTTTTTACCTACCTTTTGAAGTAAATAGATACCTAACGAAAACGGTTTATTCTAATATTCTCTACGAAATAAATATAAAAGAAAATAAAAAGTACATCAACTTTTGTTTTGATATAAATATGTAATTATTTCATGGGTGTAAACAAAAGTATTATTTCTTATATTTAAAATTAAACCTTATAGCTCTTGTGTATTAGAACTATTTTAGTATGAAAAAGAATAATGGTTCGGACAGTTTCTAGCCAGTTATTATTTTTTTTTAAAAACAAACGCAAGTGACATTTACAAAATCGCTAATGGGTTTATTTGTTTTGCAAGCCTAGAAATGCCAGAAAGTGCACAAGAAAATGAAACTAAATTTCGGATTTTTATTTTATTTAGCATATTTTAACCTCTCGGTGTCGTGTGGTTTATACAATTTAGCAGGAAGGCCGGGAGAAGGCTATATTATCGAAGTTGCCATAGGAACTCCTCCACAAAAAGTATGTATGGTTATATTCTAAAGATATATCGAAGGCTCGCGAAAATAATTATTACTTTTTAATTACGTGGGCGCTTCACAAATTTTTTATAACTTTAAAAATGAATTAGTTTTTTCATGACATCACCACATGACTGATTCCGCATAACCAACCTTTTTTGCTTCATTAGAATAAACAAACATAAAAAAATAAGGATACGACTTTGCCTAGAAAAGAATTACGAATCCAAATTTTACTATTGGCTATCCGTGTCCCTTTCACAACTCCGTCGGCGGATGAGACTTTAAATGTTACGATTATTTAAGTAAACAGAAACATTTTTAGAAATTGGCTTTCTCTTGTTCCATATCTCCTTACAAACAGTTCAATGTCTTCATAGACACGGGCAGCGCTAATTTCTATATCTTCTAGGTTACAGTTCAATGTCCTCGTTGACACGGGCAGTTCTAATTTCTATATCATGATTACAGTACAATGTCCTCGTTGACACAGGCAGTACTAATTTCTAAGTCTTGGTTACAGTTCAATGTCCTCGTTGACACAGGCATTGCCAATTTCTATACCTTGGTTACAGTTCAATGTCCTCGTGGATACGGGCAGCACTAACTTCGCGATCGCCGGCGCCCCCCACCCCAACATCGACAAGTACTTTGTGCGGGAGAACTCGTCCAGCAATGCGGAGCTGGGGGAGCAGGTCCAGCTGCTGTACACGCAGGGCCGCTGGTCAGGCGACCTGGCCTCCGACCTCGTGTACTTCCCGACCCTGAACTCCGTCCCGCAGGTCACATGCGACATCACGTGCATCGTGGAGTCGCAGAGCTTCTTCATGAATGGGTCCAATTGGCAGGTATGATGACAAATCCAGCTTGGTCTGTACTTTTTTCAGCGTTTCCTCTCCTTGTTTTAATGGATAAATTTAAATTTATTTAAATTAATCAGTCTCGATGAAGAAGCGGTTAGCTTTGAAACCGATAGACATTATAATTAAGTTATTATAAAATATTTATAGTGATTTTAAAACAAAGTTACATTTTAATTAATATTTATAGTTATTTTAAAACAAAGTGCTTCAAATATAAATTATATTAAAATTTATTGTTTCGGCATTCACTGTGTGGTAAGACATGACGAAATTTTAAATGTAAAACACTCGTTTATTTACCACTTAGTTTTTATTTAGACCTGTGAGATGGAAGCAAACCTTCCGAAACTAGTTGTCATAAAATAAACTCAAGTGGTAAATAAACGAGTGTTTTTCATTTAAAATTTAATAAACTTAACATTGTTTTTTTTTTGTATTTTTAATTTTTATTTAATAAAGTTACATTATTTAATACAATTTCTATACATTTATACATATGGCAAACTTATAATTTTAGTTTCGCTGTGCCTCTCAGAAAATGAGACCTGAGCTCTTGTATTTCAGTATGTCTCGCCGCTCGCTGATAGCGATGATTTTGATTAGTGTATTCTAATATATTGATATTGTACATGTTTATATTGATCTTGTTAAAGGCATTAGCCGTTTTTAAAATAAAATATAATTTAGCATCATAGTATTTTGAATACGTAGGGTAATTTTTAAAAATATTTAGGGTAGAAAAACTTGGCAGGATCATGTATGTCAAGTACTTGAAAGTGGTCGGGTCAGGAGTCGAAATTACTCTTGTGAAAGAGGCGAGGAATGTTTGCAAAGACAGAGTGGTACGGCATTCTATTTTCTCTGCCTACCCCTGTGGAGAAGCGATTGTTAGTTACTTTATAAAATCTTAGTTAAATATATTTGAATATATGGTCAAACAGCCTACGCTACTGGTTCATGTGTGAATGTGACATCTTGGAATGGATTTCATAATTGGAATTTCTTAGCAGTCTGGCGTTCAATTGTTTGAACAACAGTTTTCATACCCATTTTACATTAATTCTTATTCCTAAATGAAATTTTAATCATACTCTAAATCAGTGGTTCTTAACTGGACAACCTCATATTTGTGTGTGCTAGGTTTTTCGACATTAATTGATATTAAAATAAAGAAACGCAAAAGGTTTAGCAATTCGGATGAAGGAATGAGAGATATTATATCAAATATTGGACCTAATATCGCTGAAATTTGTAAAAGCCGACAAGCTCAGATGTCACATTAAATCGTTTCACCGCAAATATTGTAGTTTAACTGGAGTATTTATGTTTTTATGTATTTTTTTTTAAATGAATTAATTTACAACTTGTCTGTAATAAAATAATGTGTTTTATTTTGAGTAAAAGATATCTTTGTAAAACTAACTAACTAACTAACCATCACGCCGCTTCCCCGCAGGGGTAGGCAGAGAGAATAGAGCGCCTCACCACTCTGTCCTTGCAAACATTCTTCGCCTCTTCCACGTTCATGCATCTCCTCATACATACCCGCCGATAGTTATGACTCCTAACCTGATCACTTTCAAGTATTTGGCATACCTGATCGTGCCATATATTTCTCGGTCTTCCTCTGCTTCTTTTCCCACTAACATGTATGTACTTTGTATGTTTTTTTTAATCTATTATTAGATTAAAACCAATATTTTTAGCTTTTCCACTTTTTTATTTGACCAGCGACCGGGTTTCGTCGTTACCGACATCATCAGACTGGTGTGATGTCGGTAACGACGAAACCCGGTCGCTGGTCAAATAAAAAAGTGGAAAAGCTAAAAATATTGGTTTTAATCTAATAATAAATTAAAAATGCAATTCCATCACGAAGTGTCAGTGGATAATATAAATTTTTTTTAATCTTTAGTTTTGGTGTATTGCGCATTTTCCTTGTGATCAAAAGTGCTCCCTGACTTCAAAAAGGTTCAGAACCACTGATACAAACACTTTTAGGCTCCCGGTATTCAATCAATTCATATATTTATGTGTCATTTTAAAACAGGGAATACTCGGCCTCGCTTACCCCACTATAGCGCAGCCGTCGTCCAGCGTGAAGTCCTGGATCGACTCCCTGCAGAGGAAGAACAAAGACAAGACCATCGCGTTCTCTCTCACTCTCTGCGGGTCCAAAACACCAAGAACCAACGAGCACTATGGGTCATTTGAAGTCCTGAGTAAGTAATTTGACATTGTTTATTTATTGGGAAAGATTGAGATTGTTTATTTATTTATTAATTAAGAAAGGTGTGTCGAGATAGTTTGGACATGTAGAACGAATGGGTGAGGAAAGAACGGTAAAACTAATTTATGAGGCGAATGCAATTGGAAAAAGGAGCAGAGGAAGACCGAGAAAAACTTGGCGCGATCAGGTATGCCAAATACTTGAAAGCGGTCAGGTTAGGAGTCGAAACAATCAGCGGATATGTATGAGGAGATGCATGAACGTGGAAGAGGCGAAGAATGTTTGCAAAGACAGAGTGGTGTGGTGTTCTATTCTCTCTGTCTACCCCTGCGGGGAAGCGGCGTGATGGTTGGTTTGTTAGTTAGTTAGTTATTTATTGGGGTTCTCAAACAATGTGAAAATAGGGATCATTGGTATACAATGTAATGAGTCAAGATATTTAACTTAAGTTATATGTGAAAATAGCATACATGTTCGTATTACTGAACTTCATCCAGTATATTTGTAGCGCATTTTGTTTCTACTAGGGTAATTTGTAAAGTAAGGTTACCTATGCTGTCAATGAAGATTTGCAGCGCGTTGTTAGAAATCTGGCAATACTGGCCGACTCATCAACTCCTTCACTCTCTATCCCTGCCGCTCCCGCCACGCTACACCGCTTAGTGCCGGTCTTGCAGTCATCGAAGATAGAGCTTCCTAACACTGTTTCCGCCAGTGGTGTGAGGCTTCTTTATGACAACGCTCGACCTCATGTCTCAAATGAAACTCTAGAACTGCTAACAGATTTAGCTGGAGCGTTTTGCCCCACCCACCCTACAGTCTGGACCTAGCCCCTAGTGATTACCACTTATTCCCAAAATGAAGTCAGGGAAGACGTTATTTGATTTCTCAGGGTAATGGCAGCACAATTTTATGACTTGGTGATACAAAAGTTGGAGCATCGTCTGCAAAAATGGTTAGAAAGAAATGGAGATTATGTTAAAAAATAGAATAAATTTTAAACTTTAAAATTATGTATAATGCCACGGAATACAAAAAATCTGTAAAAATTTTTAAAAATATATGGAACCTTATTTTTGAATGAATTGTACTTCGTGGATTACAATCTGTGCGATGATTGGTTTGCTTCTTTCATGGTCAGTCTCTGTCTCTATTCTCCACACGTCTTTTCAACTCGGCGTTCCGCTACAGCGCATGTCGGAGATAATTTGGTCCATGTAGTTTAAGCGGGGTTGTCCTCTACAGTAGACTACTACAGTTTGTGCCTTCGCACACGCCCTCCGCAATCCTCAGAAGCAGTTCTGGGTGTCTTGTATTATGGCCTATCCATTTGGATCACTGTTGTACTTAGTAAGGATTTAGACTCCCCAGCCCTGCTTAATTTTGTTATTCATTTATTTGCCGCTTATTACAGATAATATGAAAAATCCTTACATCGGAATACAGACAGCTAGAGTCGTGAGAGAATGGTTCTACGAGGTCATCATAACCGCACTTCTGATCGATGGCAACCCCGTCCAGGTGGACTGTCGGAACCTGAACACCATCAAGTCCATAGTGGACAGCGGCACCACCAACATCCGGCTGCCCACCGACGTCTTCGAGGCCCTGGTGAAGGACCTCATCCCGGCCACCAAGAAGGCCAACCTCGCCAGCAGGGAGAGGGAGGCCTCCATACGGAGGCTGTTCTCCCGGGATAACGGGACAGTCAGGATCTCGCAGGGCTACGAGATCCTGGAGTGGTCGCTGCCCGACGACTTCTTCTGGGTGCAGAAGACCGTCTGCTGGCCGGCGCCGCTCAACTGGGACGACATGCCCACCATCAACATAGAGTTGGCCAGCGGACCCGATCAGTATTTCCGCGTCAATTTACCGAGAGCTGTAAGTATTCCTAGATCTTATATTATATATAGCTCAAATTGTTTGAGATATCGAATATACGTAATGCAATTAAGATCCTTCTTCTCATTCATCTTGTTGTAGGCCTTGTGGCCGGTTTTTAAGAGGGATTAGTCTCTTACGATGTCGATTCCCAGCTATCGACCCATATCTTTGGTGGTCTGCCCGGGAATCGTCTACCATGGGGTTGGCCGTACAATACAATACATAGGCAAAAATTAGATTATTTGAATTTCAATAGAAATTACGTATGTACATACTTGGTTATAGACACACACGCAATTCGGATTTTAAGAATGTGCACTGAAATTTTTATCTGGGGTCGATGACTTGCAGTTCACGTTTGACACCCGACCTTTCTTTTGTTTTATCAATTTGATTACAGTAAATCGTCAAGTGTTGATTATAGTTATGGTATTTTGGTTCAATGACCCATTAGCGACTCTTGAATACGGCAAAACTTAGTTTTATGTCACCAAAGACTACGCAAAATGATATTTCTGGTTGCGTCAGGAGTCTCACTATATAAACATGTAAATAGCACTTGCTAACACCATACAAAATTTCTTCTTCTTCTTCTTTTTCTAGATCCTGAGGATCTGTTTGTGCCTCCGCTTGTAGCTCTTGGGATGTTGACTCCCAGCTGTCTTTCCACCTTTTTGGAGGTCTGCCTGGGGGTCTGCGTCCTTCAGGGATTCCTTGAAGGGCGATACGTGGAAGTCTGTCATCTGTCATTCTGTTTACATGATCATTCCAGTATTGCCTTCGTTGTCCTTCCCACCTCACAATATCCTCCGTCTTACACATGCTCCGGATGTTGGTATTTCTTACTCGGTCTCGCAATGTGTTTCCGGTTATGGATCGGAGAGTCTTCATCTCGGAGGTTCGAAGTCGAGATTTACTCTAGAAGTCTCTGCTTTTGCCTCAATCCCATAAGTGGCTATTGGTCGAACACATGTTTAGTATACTAACATGTGTTCGACCAATTTCATTTCACTTTCTATTCTCATGTGTTTGTTCCTCCACACTGAGTTTCTATGTTATAATAGGGTATTTTTACCTTCTGCGCCGGACTCATTTCAAAAGTAGAATAGAAGGAATTATCTAATGTTTTTATATGAATATTATATACCAATCTCTTTATTAACTATTTATAAATAATAATCGAATCCCGTTACCAGCGGTCCGCAGGCGTAAAAAATACCCATCCGAAATGTGTTGATTGGGTTATTTGATTTGGTCGCCCATCACTAGTCAGTATGCCAGACCGGATTTTCTAACATACTTTACTTCTTCTTTCAGTCGTACATCCATCAAGTGTTGGAGAAACCCGACAATCACTACTGCTACAAGTTTTCCATCGAGCCGTCTGAGACGGGTACCACCTTAGGGGTTGCGGCTTTGGAAGGATTCAAGGTCATATTCAACCGAACCGCTCGCACTGTCGGATTTCTGGAATCGGACTGCGGTCCCGAGGTGTCGTTGCAAGGTCCCTACGCCTCCACGGAGTTCTCGGATCTGGAGCTGGGCCTGCTGTCCAGGTGTTCGCACGTGGCTCCTGCGGGAACGAGCATGCTAAACGTAGCGGCGTACGTGGTGTGCGCCGTGCTGGTGCTGATCAGCTTAGTATTTGTGTACTGCTTAGGCCAGTGGCTGAAGAACAAGTACTTCAAGTACCACGTATCGAGCGCCGCCATTTCTATGAGTCACACTAGTCTCATCAATGAGGATTCCTAAGAAGTTATTCTATAAGTGTTGTGATATGATTCTGTGCCGTGTGGCCTCTATCGGAGCTAGCATTCTTCTCGGCAATGCTGTTTTCCTAACTGGTAACTGACACTGGCCAATGTTTTTTTGTGCCTTGGAAGCAAATCTTGATATTCAACCCTAGATCACAGGACTTGTTTCAATGTACCCACATTTAGGACGGGAAAGGTATTTCTACCCGTTCAGTCGATTGATGCTTAAGGACGGGAAGGGTATTTTTACCTTCTGCGCCAGCCTCATTTCAAAGTCAGAAATGAAGGAATTATTTAATGTTTTTATGTAAATATTATGTACCAATCTCTTTGTTAAAGTCTAAACTATAGTACACAATTATAAAATCCCATCGCCAGCGATCTGCAGGCCTAAAAAACACCCGTCTGAAATGTGTTAATACGGAACTAGTAGAATGTACGACAATAAGAAAAACTTAAATTTTCCAACCTTTAAAATATATAAGATAAGTGCAACATGCTTTTTGGGAACTTTAAATAAAAAAAAAATAAAAACAAATATAAAATATCGGTAAAAACTAAAATACACACCAGATGTCACTACATTCTTTATGTGTGTTGCCTCGCTGCTCCCAACAGATTGGATGTCCGTCTTAAATTTTACAAATGTCCCGTAATCTAGGGTTAGTAAATTTGGTGTACTGATCTTAAAAATGACTTACAATTAAAAGCCTTAATTCAAAAATTAAAAAACCAAACTTCGAAAAATGCTTCTAATTTCAAATTAGCAAATTTGAAAATTGTAAATAAATCACTAATTTTTCATATCTAAACAGACGCACAACGATTTTTCTAAAGCAATTCCTATTTTCAATATTCGAAAAACTTTGTTTATTCTCATTAATTCCTTGCATTTTCAATTTTCCCGAATCATCATTTGAATAATCTTAAAATATTTTTCCAATTACATCATAATTCAATTCCAGTTGCTTGAATTTTTGAGCTTTTACTGCAATAAACTCAGTATATAAATAAGTTTTATCAAGAACATTGTCTATAATTTTTATATATGACTGATTTTTTTTATAAAATTAAAATGGCAATTTAAAATATGGTATTTGAAAATAATCACCAAATTACATAGGTATGATTTCGCTCAAAAAGTAATGAAGCAAGGCAAAGGAAGTTATAATACTTACTAAAACATAATACCAATACAATACAATACATAATACATAAGTTTTGGGACCTTTTCTGGCAGTTTATAAATGAATTCCGGGATCTTATTTGTTGAAAAAAGCCCTGCATAATACTATTTTTTAATACATATTGGTTTCAAATAGTTTGTCAAAAAATTACATCTGGGAAAGTCTTTTGTAGTGGCATCTTCACTAGTGTTTTACTAAAATTCAAACATAAATTTATGAAAAAATTTTACAGTTTAAATTTCTTTTAACCTTTTAACCACGTTAACTTTGTTCCTAAGAGACGGCCCGTGCGCGGCGGTATTTCGCCGTTTTTTAAATGATTACTTTTATCATGTATTTAGTTAAGAAACGATTTATTTTCCTAAACAAAAATGTTCAATGGGATTCATTGTGCCTTTTTGGTACTCTGTAATACACGTGTGTCACATTATTCTTGAAATATATCGTAATATAAACAAATTAGATATGTAGTAACATAAATAAATCAAAGCACGCATCGTGTGTCACTCTTACCCACTGGCGATGCGTAGCGTCGAGAGTGAGACAGATATAGGGCATGATTATGGCGCGGACTAATTACCGACCGCAAGAAACATCAGGGATCTGTTCTTTTATTTATCCTTGTGATGTTACAAATTATTAGTCAGATATTTCAACAGATGTCATAAGACCAAGGAATGACGTATTATTTTATCCAAAGTTCCACACCATGAAAAAATCCCTCTAAGTTGAACTGAGGTTGGAAACTTGGAGCAATGTAAAAACACAAACGCTTATGTCAGCCGCGTATGGGGCATGTTTTGTTAGAACACATACGGTTATGCGAGCCGCGTGGATCCGGTTAAGATGGAATTTTTTTTTTTTTTTTTTTTCAAATATGAATATTATATATGTACAATGGCTCTTCACCTGACTGCCACAGTAGCAAAATGCAACATTTAATTAAGATGGGCAAGATATAGTCCGACACATCATATTCAAACTGCTAGCAAAATGGTGTTTAGTACTTTAATTCAATGCATTTTGATGTATTTTAATTCAAGTAGAGCCAAGAGAAGGAAGTAGGTATTGAGAGGCACATAAGTAGCTTCTTGACGCCTCTGCAGGCGATCTTCTACATGTTGGTGGTGTCGCAAATCAGATATACACTCACCACAATGCCATAAAGATGTCACTCCTACTAATATTTTAAACCCCTCGTATATAATATTACTATCTTACTAATTATAAGTTTTAAATATGTTTCTTATTTAAATATGAATATATTCCTACTTATACCAGAATTATTTGTAAAGTTGCATCTTGTAATGATTTATCATTTTGTATTACACAGGTGGATAACTTTATCTTATTATTTTACATAGATGTCTAATTAAGTACATAATTAAACAATATATCACTCACTTCTTTCAACAACGTCATATATCAAAAACTTGATTTGTCAGGAGATCGTTTTTGAGGTTTAAAAATATATTACAATGTATTAAAAATAAATATAAAGCCACTCATTGAACTTTTTACTGTGCAACAGATCTTTTGAGGTTTAAACTAACGGTTTTTTCTCCATTTGAAAAACATTTAGTAAATTTAAAAAAATAATTAAACAATACATTTTCTTCAAAATGCAAAAACTACACTTTCTGCCGTGTAGCGGGTAAATATAATGTTAAAAATATTCCGCTTTTGCTGGGATATAGTACATTTTCTGGGCATTCCGAAAACATAGACAACTGAAAATTGACGATTTTTGATATATTGAACGATGATATTTTGATATATGACGTTGAAAGGAGTGAGCGATATGTTTGTCAACTTTTGAGGTCACACAATGATAGAAATAATATAATCACCTCGTGTTATAGAATATGAAATTTATATCCCATTATTAACTTTTAGTTAAATTATTTAATAATATATCTCTCCTATTCTATTTTTACTACCAAAAAACAGCCAAATATAACTTTTGTTAGTAAAATATTGCATTAAACCAGACCATAGAACACGTAGAATATCGTATTCTGGACGGGGTCTTCAAATGGACCAAAGCAAACTGGAACGCCACTGTAGTTTGTGAGATTCTCATAAATATATAACTCTAGGATAAGATATTACTAACCATTCCAACTCACAATTTGAATGTGCATTTTGATCCCAGATTACAGCATGCCGTTATAACCGCCCTACTTTTGGGTTACTATTAGAAAAGTAGGTAAAAAATCCTCAGTCTTATGATTTCTTAATAATAACTTGCTTACAAAGTACGAGATTTGGAAAAAAAGCAATAGACCCACTTATAACCGTTTTTATATCCTTTGCAAGTCAGAAGTTCTCAACATAAGATATTACTCGATAATTTTTTGTAATAATATTCTATTGAATATTTTTACAAATATATTTTGTATTGAATGTAATATATCAATCAACTTAATCTCAGCATATTCTGCAAATGAGGTAGCCAGCGATATTGAACTTGAACATATTCATATATCAAAAATCGTCAATTTTCAGTTGTGAATGTCCAGAAAAAACGGCATATTTTTAACTTAATATTTACCCGCTACAAGGCAGAAAGTGTTGTTTTTCCATTTTGAAGAAAAGGTATTGTTCAATTATTTTTTTAAATATACTAAATATTTTTCAAATGGAGAAAAAACCATTCAGGTTTTACCTAAAAAGATCTGTTGCACAGTAAAAAGTTTAATAAGTGATTTTTAATACAGTTTATTATATTTTTTAACTTTTAAAACAATCTCCTGAAAAAATAAGTTTTTTTATATATGACGTTGTTGAAAGGAGTGAGCGATATCACAAATGTTTCTGTAGATGTGGGTATACTATTTTGTACCTGAACGTACGGGATACGGCTTGTTGCGTCCGTGCAATAATTAAGCAGATGTATCACATACGTTTGTATTGGGTAGGGTGGTTACGCGGCATCGCTCTATATTTTTTTACTATCAACTCTCTACTTAATAAATAAATTTATGATATTAGATCAAAAATAAATGTATACAAAATTTGACTACTGTAAATCATATTTTAAAATTTGTCATTTGCATAGTTCTTCATACTGTTAATATCTGTTTTTGTTAGTAGATACATCACTAAAATTTGTATCACGATAATCAAATTTTTTGCATATATTTTTTTTTAAATATACTATTTGAATGTAAAGAGTTTATTTTAAAATAAATAGATACATATCTACAGTACATCTGGATGTCCAGTAATCTTTTTTTTCAACAACAAAGAAAAATGTATTGAGTTTTTTGTGATTTCTTTTTCAAAAACAACCTCGGATTTTTCAGTGGCATATTATTTTCCATATTTTTATGCCGTGTTAGTTCATATCATTAACATTCTTAAATTTAAAAAATCATATAAAATCTTTAGGAATATAATAATAAACTATTTTAACAGATTTAAGAATTGAAATTAAATAAGAATAATATATTTTTTTAAATATATGATATTTATTAAAATTCAACAAAAATTCTCAGCGATCCCTACATAAATACCTCCTGATATAAATTTAATTAGTACGTTTTTCAGTTAGCAAGGCCGGAATAAACACTCGTTACTATTTTATATAACAGTGTCAACCCAGCTGATCACTCATTTGGTGCAAGAATAATGTAATTAAACTTTTAGAAATATTACAGGAGATGCCATTCAGACGTTGTAGCAACAGAAATGGCGCCATTTTACTCAATTCTACAATGACACTTTTGCTATCTCACAGCATTTTACCACAAAATCAATTCTGACCATGATTCCCGATGTAAATATAAATAGCCTTCTGCACATTTTGACATATTTAACTTGGTTTTAAAAGAATAAAGTAATTCCGTCATTGTTGCACCAAATAAGCATTGGAAGTCAAAAAGTTACCTATATTGAAATATGTACATATATCCTTTTTTAAATCCTTGTTTACTAGTCATTGTATGAAAATAATTTGAAAGGAAAGATTTCATCTCGAGCCTATTCCATATTTAGTTTGAATTTTATCAAACCTTTTTCAATTGATGTTTTTTACACTTATCGTATTTTTTATTATGTACATATTTTTAAATATTTTTTCCGGGCTTCCAATTTTCTAGGACCACCATTTTTTCTTCCTCTATATAAAACAGAAGTTCGTGAGCAATATTTATTGTGTTCAGATCTATGTACTCAAATGTTGGATTAATAATAAGGGTTTTTTTTTTTGTTTGCTGTCTTTTTAACCTTCTCTTTGTAAATATGCTATGCTCTTTTAAACTTGTTCAGTTTAACCCGATGGTTGCTCTGGCAACCATCGGGTTAAACTGAACGAGACTCTGAACGAGACTCTGGTTAAACTGAACGTCTCTGGACGAGATATCTCGGCAAATGGCGGAGTGCCCGTATGGCCAGAGACGAGATATCTCGGCAAATGGCGGAGTGCCCGTATGGCCAGAGACGAGATATCTCGTCAGTACTTTTGATGACGTATTACTCCGCAGTTTTAACTCATATTGACAATCTGTCAAAAACGGAACATACATTGCCATCAGTTGAAGTTGTCACAAAATATTTTATAAAGTTTTTAAATACTTTTAAGTGATTTATCGGTATCACTTTCAGCTGACAGTTGACAGATGTCATTAGGGCTACCACTCAAACCACTTGAAATATTGATTATTTTAATCGATTGTTTTGAACGCCAGGGGTTTTTATTTTGCTCAATTTTTTTGTGTTTTTCTTATTATTTTAAAATATTCCATTGATAAATAATAGTTGTGTGTTAATATTAAATTTAATAAAAACTTGCGTGTGCGACTTAGTGTGACAACCCTGAAAATTTGAAACTGGTTTAACTTCAAGAATAAAACTCTAACAATCGATGCGGGATATAATATTTGGTAAGTAAATTATAATTCAATAAAAACAACAAAAAAAAAATCTTTAGACAACTTTTTTTTTTCAAAAAAATACTTGGCCTGTTGAGCACTGCGGCGTAATTTATTTGCGGCTATGAAAAGGTTAAAAATATATTAATTCCCTATGACCATTTGATTATAATTGCAATTGTGTTTGAAACATAATTTTTTGGCTTTATCATCCTTTTAATACCATAATCTATTTCTGTTTTTTCGATTCCAAAAATTTAAAGCATTCAATTCTTTATTCTTCCAAAATACATAATATTATCATCAAAATTTGCACAATATATGTTACAATATTTTAATAATTCACCAACATACAACTTTTATTTCTCTCAAACAGTATGATCTTAATGGGTAACTATATTAAAGCAAGGTGGATTCAGTTGCCAGCCCGAGGTACCAACCGCACCAAAAAATACTAGCAGATAAAAGTCGGTTATCACCGACTGTTATATAGCCAATTCAGACCAATATTGGTCGGTTCTTCGGGCCAATATTTCTGTCCAAAATTAAAGTTGATCACATTTGTCATTTTTATAGAATCGCTGAGTGGTCACATTGATGACATTTTGTAGATATATCCTCATGGAATCGCATCTTGGCATCTTTTTTATGTTTTTTTATTTATGTACTACTAAATCTCGACTATTTTTATACTAAACTAGTTAAGTGTATATTAAATTCTAATAAATGTAATAAAATTATATATTATTAAGCTATTTATAATATTTTTCAAATAAAGAGTATTTTGAATATTGACTAACGTAAAAATGTGTACAAAACAGTTCTAATTTGATTATTGAATTTATCTAAAATATACTTCACATTTTTGCTGGAAAGGCAAAAGGTTTTAAATGAATCGTATTAATCAATCAGGGTAACAAATACTTTTTGTATTTGTTTTTTAATTACTTTGGTTTTTGTTTTGAACCTTATTTTTATGATTTTTACGATTTTTTTATGATTTTTACTTCAAATGCACTTTTTTCAATAAGAAATTCTAACAAAATCTTAGTTTTGTTAGTATATTAAAGACATAACTGTCTCTTGTTTAGGACATTCATTACACCAGCATGCAAATAACACTATCACCACACCATAGCCCTTGCTCACACATCTACATAAAATTCAGTCTTTTTTTCAAGTTTTTAAAAAAAATTTAATCTGGAACAAAAAATGTGATGTGTTATTAATCTTTCAACCCACATTTAATAGCCAAAACCTTTTACAAACTTTTTTTGTATCTGGTAATTCTTTTGATTATAATAATTTCTCTTTAAGCCTTTTGACTTTCCAGCGTCAATATTTTCCTCTTTTGTCAACTTTTCATTTCAGAAAATATATTTTGAAAATTCAGTTTTTAACATTTTGATTTATTGTACAGTATGAATATTAATTTATCATATAACGAGTACATAATGTGATTTATTTAAGTGATATTTTTGTGTTGTATAATATGTAATTTATTCATTAGTATATAGTTTGTTATTTTATATGTTCAAGTTGAAGTTTGCTATTTATTCTATTTTATTAATCTGCTTTTGTATTGTTTTGTAAATCCCTTGCTGCAGAGTGTCAGTTGGATTTCCCGATTTTGGATTTTGCTTATCAAGATTTAAATTCTAATATATCATTATAATTCAATATCTCATCTCAAATGATATAAGTCTCTTCCTTCCTTCCATGTTCGCTCCCTAGATGGAGCATATGGCCAACGCGAGATGTCTCCAAGTCACTCTGTCACGCGCCATCTCCTTGGCTTCCTCCCAGGTCAGTCCGGCATCTCGAAGTTCCGCCGAGTATAGTCGGTGAATGGTCGTCAGCGGCCTTCCGGGGCGCCGGAATCCTCGGGGTTGGAAGAAGAGACACGAGGGGTTGATGCTCTCAGGTGGCATTCTAAGGACATGTCCCAACCATGTCCACCTTCTCCTCTTTAGGACTTCCAGTATGAGGGGCTGTTGAGTTCTCAATGAGAACTCAGTGATATAAGTAGCAGAAACAATCCACAGCGTGGTCTGGTCACTTAAATCAGCCAATGATGGGTCGTAAGCCCCGTAAATACCCAGACTTCCATATTCCCATCTCAATAAACCTCTTCTTATTGGGGATATAATATCGCTATTATTAGCATAGGCTAATGATAGGGATTTTTGGTTCTACGTACGTTTTTGAGACTGTTTATTTTTTATGAAAATGGCTGTATATAAATAAACCATAATTATTATTATTATGTTTATCCTTATACAGCAATCGTTTCCTTTTCTACCTGCAAATAAATGTGTCAGTTCATACACAAGTTGGAAACAAATGTGTCAATTTATCAGATTATGAGAAAATATGTATCTTCCAAATTATCACAAAACTCTCGCAGTAAGGGATTAAGTACTTATCAGCCCAAGCAAATTAAGCATATTTTAGTTCAAACCTCAAAAAGTGTTCCTCAGGTCCCTAAGATATCACCTCCAAGTCTGCCTTCTGCTCTGTTATGCATCTCCTCACCAGGAGGAAGCAGACACCGGAGTGGTGGGGGATTTAGAGAGGATACCTAAATAACACTTATGCCAAAAATCAAAACTATATTTTCTTTTTGAGGTTGATGCTTAAATTGCCTGTACTATTATAACCATTGTGCATTTTTTTTATATAATAACCTGTTTTGTTTTACAGAGTAATTCCATTTGATTTGGCAATGCTGTATTTTATTCCAATGTTATTAATGTTAATAAAGATTTTCAATATAAAAAAAATGTTTTTTTTTATACCTCCTGTATATTTTTTATAGGAAAAAACATGTTATAATGATCGAATCCAGGATCTCAAACTAGATTGCTAAAAATGCTTTACACTACACTAAAGAAACAAACAAATAAGCCATTCTTTTTCATATTACGGTTGAGACTGACCGGAGTATTTCGTCGTAACATCGCTCGCGGCGAGCATCCGAAACTATGGACGGAGCGCTCGGCTCGCTGTACTGACTGCCTGAATGCTCGCATCGTAACGTGTTACGTTACGACCAAATGCTTTGGTCAGTCTCCACCTTTAGAATTCATAAAATTTTCCCAAATTTGTCACGTGTCCTACCCAGTATGCAGGAATGTCCACAAGTTTAAAAGGGCTTAAGTGTTTTCATTAATTTTTATAATTGAAGTTTTAATTGGTGAATTTCTTAAAATCTATTGTGACATGTGTTTCCATGCAGTTTGCATAATTTTATGACAATATATTCAGTAATATATATTCATTCATACGGTGTGAAAATTATGCGGAATCCATCGAAACACATGTCACAATAGGTTTTAAGAACCAGTGGTATTTACCTAGTAAAACTTAAATTAAAAATGGATAGATATTACCACAAAGTGACTGCCAAATCAATTAATGAGAAAATGTTTTCATGCTCTCTGTTGCGCACTATATTTATCTCGCTGCCTTATGGTGTATATGGTATGCCATACTTAATAGACTGGTAGAATACATAGTATCATTCACAATAGAATATGGGGACTATACCTACCTTAGAAGTCACGGATCGCCACTGTTATGTGCAGGAATGGGGAAAGGTTTTCATCGAATTAAAAAATGTAGCTCTTTGGTATATTAATTATATTTATTTCTTAAATTGTGTTTACAGTTTTGATTCTATTGTTAATAGATTGGTAGAATACACGTACATATAATATTTGTGGTAAATATAGTGTTTCGCAACACATTCTACATTCCTTAACCTAGAACACGAGACGATATAGAGTAACACACATACCTGAATACACTGGGGTGTCGAAAATACATTTTCACAATATAGACAAGCTTATCCTCTCATAGCTGAGATTACATATATAAAAATATGTATTTGCTTAGAAGTACACAGTATGAAGAAGCGAGAATCTTCCGCCTTATTAAATCCGGCCGTACCATATTCATAATATCATTTGAAAAATACAATTTTATTCAAAAATACACTCGTTTGTAAAATACATTTTAAATTTTCATAGACTCTAAAAAATAATTCCCCTTACTTTTAAGATTGCCAAATTAATTATTGTGAGTAGGTTTTTATTTATTACTTAAGTGATTTGTTTTTTTCAGTCCGTTTATTATTGATACTGAAGTAATTTTTAAATATATATTATTTATATTTTTTTTATTGCATGAACACTTAAGATTGCTATTTGTGACTCACAATTAACCAACTGGCAAGCTTCGCTGTTTAGGGCTTGGATGAAACCCGTTTGACATATTTTAACTGGGAAGAATCTCTCAGTTGGCAAAATACATCGGCCAAAACACATCAGTATTTGGCCATGCTTTGGCATGGCCAAATACCTCAAAAAAAATTACTTTAAATCAGCATCTGAATGGCTGTCCAAATAGTAGATATTAATCTTTCTGTTGTGATAGTGTCCCAGCAAAAAAAGAAGATAAATTAAAAATATTCCAAAATTTTATTGGAATAATAGCAGCTCTGCCTGCCAAGAATAAGTGTTTTTTTCTTCTTTCATTTATTTTTTTGAAACAGAAAAATATTGTTTGCACAACATTTGCACATTTATGACTCCACTGGGATGATATTTTGTGACAATTTAAAAAAATAAGTATCCTAATAGGGTGTTTTTATAAATCAAGGATACACTTAGAATATATTGTGACTATTACATATATTTTTATGATTTTAAATGTATAAAAATCACATTATCATTTACAATTTTCTGTTTTTAAAATACAAAATGTAATTGGATGGTTTGAAAAATGACAACACAACCGTTGCGTCGAGTGCATTCCGCACTCTACCCCTTCTCTTTGTGGAGAAATATAGTATCTGAAAGAGATGATTAGCTTCTCTTACAAAGGAGGGATGAGTGTTTAGTACAATTGTTTGAAGTATTGTGAAAAAACACAGTGTAAATGAATGTTGTAATTTTTTTTTAACATGTGAAAAGATCCTATTCCCAGTTAAAATATCAATTATAATACTTCCACATTTTTCGGTGGATTTTCGAGAGTTTATATTATAAATTTTATTTGTCCTGCAATCATTGTACCATTATCAATTCCACTCCAATTGTTAACAAAAAAAACACAAGACAATTATGAAAATGCGTGATTTTAAAGGGACAATGACAAAATGGTTTTACATAAAGCTGCGATTACATAGAACATTGCACATTTAAACTACTTTTGTGCAGAATGCTTATAACGAGGATAAGTACGAAACATTTAATGGTCAAGAAAACCCGAAAGACGTCAATCCAAAAGATTTATCAAAAATATTTGGCACTAGACAAATTATTACTTAGTTTATCGATTTTCTTCTACTTGGCAATGATGCAAGCATTGGACTTATTCAATTTGAAAAATATGCAATAAAATTGGGTGAAATGGAACGTGAAGTGTCTGGAAGTTAATGATATATAACATTGTATACCGAGTCTAGTCGAGTGAAGGGTATGAGAAGACTTTATTCAAGTTCAAGTAGAGTCCACGAGGGTTAAAAAACATTGTAAAAGGTTACAAAAAGTTTGGAAGAGATACCCTATTTATTAGTCAATATGGCAAGTCTCATTATTTCTTTATGGAAAAAATCTCAGATCAAACACATACACATACAGCTAGTTGCAAATGTCGAGAGATATGAATATAAACGTAAAGCAAACACCGGTATTATGTATTCTCCAAATACATCATAATTCACTTTCAACTGATTCATAGTTATTATTATTATTGTAGTACTAGTAAGATTAATGACTCGAGTTTCTAGCTATAGAAAACATACATTTTCTTCTCCTAAAAATAAATAATATTAATATACAGTATTCCCTTGTTATCGGTGATTTTGGTTATCCATTTAAAAAAATCATGATTAATTTGCTACTTAGAAATGCATAGCGGTATATATATTTTTATTTTTTGTATGTTAAAAGCATTGATAACTTTGTGGTGTGGTTATAAAACACTCTCCTTACCATCCATTGTTGTTTACTTTGAGTAATACCACTTTTTTTTTTACCAAAAAAGTGGTATTACACAAAGTAAACAATGGATGGTAAGGAGAGTGTTTTTTACATATATATTTGTCTAATTACAGTGACCGCCAAGATCAACATAGCCAAATTTTAATGTGTAACTGTACAAAAAGACATTTCTCATAGGATTGTTCCCACAAAAATCAATTGTATGAAGAATTTGCTATGTTTTAAGATAAAAATGATTAATATGTCGAAAGTCGGTTAGGAAAATTGAGATTTGAATGTTGGGTGCTACATCCTGTGTGCTACACAAACTGCGCTAGACCTGCAGTGGCCATTATCCCAAGGTGTGTGTAAGGAGCGGGTAAAGGTGTGTGTAAGGAGCGGGTAAAGGACTTAGTCTTCGATATTTATATGATGAAATAATGACAGAACGAAAAGAATTCTACACCAACTTGAATCAATAGAACAACCTTCTATTGTTTTTTGACATCTCATCAAAGATGAAGAAGAATATGGAAGTCTGGGCATTTACGGGGCTGACGACCGTCATAGGCTGGTTTAAGTGATCACTTTACACACGTGTAACATTCACCAATTCTAATTATTGACAACCACACTACTCAAATTCTTGGAAGTTCTATATATATGAACCAATTTTGAAACATTGTTCTTGAATCACTAGAACTTCACTAGAGACATCTACTGGTGAGATGAAAAGAAGCTTTTTATTGAGCAGAAACTCTTTTATTAGTGTGTGAGGTCTGAATCCTGGATTATAATCACACACATGAGAAACGCCAGAAAATACCATTTTCATTTTTATTATTTAAGCTTATAATTTGACCAGATAATTTATTTACAACATTTTGAGTGTGTCCAAATACTATTGAATAGTATCAAAATGTTGTAAACCTTCTATTGAATCAAAATAATCCATAGCGAGGGAATACTGTAATGCAGGCATTGTGAGGAATTAGTACATCCGCAATAATATAAAGTATCTTCTCTCTTACGCAACAAAAAAATAGAGATATATATATTAAATAAGTAAGCAAAAATATAAAAAAATCAATATAATGGTAACGAAGTAGCAATGTCAGTCGTTTGTCGAGAAATAAAACAAATCGGGGGCCAGTTTTGCCGCCGAACTTTGAATAATGGTCTGCGAATACGTAGTCCGCAGACTCGGCTTAGTAAATATATTATTTCTAACGAGTAAATTACGAAAAAACACCGAGAAGCGTAAGAATCCATTTCTTACCTACAACACCGATTAATAAAATACATAGAAACCTAATGCTACTTTCTGCGTCGTATAATACATATTCTTCTATGTTAGATAAAATATTCAGTTATATTACTTTTGGATCCAATATAATGTAAATACAAGAAACAACAGTTGGAACAGACTTTTTATGAGAAATACATTTTGAGGATGTGAGCGAGAACATGATCGTGCACCAAAAATGCCATCACTTAAATACATATCACTCACTCCTTTCAACAACGTCATATATCAAAAATCGTAATTTTTCAGTTGTTCATGTTTTCGGAATGCCCAGAAAATGTACTATATCCCAGCAAAAGCGGCATATTTTTAACTTAATATTTACCCGCTATAGGGCAGAAAGTGTTGTTTTGGCATTTTGAAGAAAAGGTATAGTTTAATTATTTTTTTTAATATGCTAAATATTTTTCAAATGGAGAAAAAACGTTCAGGTTTTACTCAAAAAGATCTGTTGCGCAGTAAAAAGTTCAATAAGTAGCTTGATATTTATTTTTAATACGTTTTATTATATTTTTAAACCTCAAAAACAATCTCCTGAAAAATCAAGTTTTTTGATATATGACGTTGTTGAAAGGCGTGAGCGATATGTATTTTTTGATAGAATGTTAGTTATGTTGGTAATAACCACTCCCGTTCATTGCACTCTTCGTTAGGACAATTAAAACATCAAAATACATACAACATGTAGTCTCCATTGCGTAGTGGAGGCACATTAAACTATAGGCCTGAACGTCTCAGTTTGATTTCAGATTTTAAAAAAATCTAATATTGATTCAATATTACCCTGGAAGCGCAGGACTGATCACCTTGCCTTCATATAAATAACTTTCACTAATCATTGTGTTGATCTGATGCAGTCCACAATGCGCCTTTGTGTGTAAATGAGGGTAAGAAAGAATAAGGCGGCCAGCGCACAGGCTAAATATTAAAGTGAATATTTGTTTTAACTCTTCGGGAATTGAACTCGGGGCCTCCAAAGCGTTAACCACTACATTACAAAGGCTGACATAAGACATATAACGTTGCCTTTTACCAAATAAGACATATGTATATCAAGCAGGACTTATTGCAAAGAGTATTGTACATACTTTCTGAATTTAGATCAATGGGAGATATTTTTTCTTATCCTAACACACTGACACACCCTCAAAAGACACTTCTCATAAACAATCCGCTCTATATTAACATTTTAATATGCCATCTTTTGTTTTCGTTAAAATATCAATATTAATAATGTTGTTATCATAAATTATCATAGTAAAATACTTAAAATTAATGGGTTTTGAACGTAACATTGATCCAAGTAAAAGGGCAACTTCGCGCCGGAAGTGTACCGGATCAAGCAACTTGCTTCCACATTCCCGTCATCACTTCGCCTGTCCCGCATTTCTGCACCTCACCTCACCTACACATCTATCACACCCTTAAACATATCAACCGGCTAGAAAAAAATGGTCTCATTGATGGAAGAAATAAAAATCCAATCCAAATTGCGATTAAATCAAGTTAAACACAATTGACATTTGAAGCGCTAACTCTGTGATCCTCCATTTTATCCCTTAAATGCATGATTTTTTATTGTTTTAATTTAAAAAAATCTTTGACAACAATAACTAAATGTCAACAAGGTACTCAAAGCGCCGTCTAGTTGTAAAAGGCTGACTTAATTCCAACACCTAGGTGTTTGCCACACACCTAGGTATGTGGCAAATATGCAACAGTGTGAATTATAACAATTTCAGGCGATGGAAGGATGTTTAAACTGATGTGAAATTGTTGTTGCATAATTGCAATGGTATGCATTTAAGAGTTAAAACTAACAAAATAAATTCATTATAAAATCACAATGTAACTTAATTACGATGTAGACCAGTTTCGAAGCAAACAGCTTCTTTCTCAAAACTATTCAATAGACTGAGTATAATAATTAAATATTATAAGATATTGAATGATTTTTAACAGATTTATTTTGTAAGTTCTAAAATTTAGATGTGATCACTGTAAACTATTAAAAGTCGCTTCAAATCTTTCCAAATAAAAAAAGCATAAAAAATAATAAATAAGTGATTTTAAAATAAAATTTCCTCATCGCCATAGATGACAAAGTTACATAATAATTTTAAAATAAAAAAAACAACACCAAACTGTGTTTTTTTTGTTGATCTTTAGGGCGAATAAGAATATCGTAAAAAAAAGTTTACTTAATGGACCTAATTAGATTTTCAACATTAATTTAATGGTAAATGCAATTATCATTTCTTAAATAAAAACAAAGTAATAACTTCATTATTTATATGATACTCGAGTGGATGATATTTTAAAATATCACGATACATATAAGTTATTTAAAAATGTTGCGCGCTTTTTTTGAACATTTTAATAAAATAAAATAAATAAGTAATCACAGAAAAATATGGTTATTGGGGTCGATTTTTTTTACGAGGTAGCTACGATCATTAGATAATTTAAAATGCAATGGATAATGAGAGCAATAATTGCAATGTAACATTGTAGGTTTTTTTTCTTTCGGTTTTTGTAACAGTTCTGCTCTTTTATAAATACAATTCAAGGACCAACGACAGGACCAATATCCATTGCATTTTCCTTTAAATAATAAAATCAGTGCCGAGTATAAAAACAACATATCGAGGAAATGGCAGTTAGCGTAGCGTAAATATTTTCGAGTCGAGTTAAAAAATTGAATAATATTTTAAAATATGCACTGAGTAAAAAATAAAAATATGCCGCTTAAAAAATTATCAATAAAGATGGCACACGTAGACTTTAAATATCTTAAGATAGAAATAAACACTTATCATTTAATTCTAAACTTATGTACTTCACAGTCAAGAAACAAGATTAATTTAAAACATAAAAAGATTTGTCATCCGTTAAAAAGGTAATTTTGATAAAATGGAATTCAATATAATTTTTTTGCTGTAATTTACAATGCGGAAGAGTATTATTATTTAAAAATTTACGGAAACATGTAGTGAGCAACTGCGAAAAATGACAAAGTCAATCCATGTAATTTTGAAGCCCTACCAAGTTGATCCATGCAAGTTTGACGCTTTACCGAGTCAATACATGTAACTTTGATGCCTCGCCAAGTCAATACATGTAATTCTGATGCCTTACCAAGTCAGTCCATGTAATTTGAATGCCTCGCCAAGTCAATCCTTGTAATTTTGATGCCTTACCAATTCAATCCAAGTAATTTTGATGCTTCACCAAGTCAATCCACATAATTTTTATGCTTAACCAATTCAAACCAATTAATTTTGACATTAACTCGTTTAAACGGTTAAAAACCCTGCGAGATTTGCAAAGTTGTTTATCAGATCCCACTATTATATTGCTCAAACATTTAAGGTTTAATATTGTTTTCTAAACTTAAGTACATGATTCAGGAGTAATGGAGTATGGAGTCGCATGGACCCGTTTTAATCTGGACTTGGTCAATTTTCGCAGGAGATTCAAGTAACGAGATTCGGTAATATGTAGTAAATTGAGTATTGGGATATGACGCATCGGGAGATTTTGGCTACGCAAATTAAAAACCTAGTAATGGAACGTGTTGAATCAATTTTAGGAATATAAAAATTCTTGCGAAAATTAATTTTAATCAAATTGCGACTTTAGTTTTAAACTATGACGAGTCGAAATTTTGGCATTTTAAGTGAGAAATATTTTGAGAATAATTTGAATGTGATAATAATTATTTTGGTACACAAATCAAATCTATTGATGTTGAAATAATATACTTTACTTGATAATAGAGAAGGGTTCGATTCCCGCCAATTGCAAAATGAATTCAAGAAAGGTTTATTTTCAATTGGTCTGGGTGTTTGTGACGTATTTTTCACATTTACCTTCCCCACCCTTACTATCCTACCTGCAGACAAGCATCTAAAATAGACGTTTTGCGGGTTATTCCTTTTAGAAAGAAAAAAAAGAAACCGATAGGTGGATAAGGAAGTTATTTTCATGTCTTGTACAGTTCCTTACTAGGTTTTAAGTTAAGCGGCCTTTTTAGTTTGGCAGTTGTCGGTGTTGAAGGCCTAGGCCTTGTAACGATCGGAGCGGACGATGGCGCAGCACAGGATGAGGGCGAAGGACAGGCCGAGGATCTCCAGAGCGACGAGGATCACTCCGGTTATGATGAAGATGTCCAGGTGGCTGGTGAGGTACTCCACAACTTTGTCGGCACAACCCTGGAAAGGGGGGAAATGTCATTATTGCATCGTCGCGTTTATTCGCAAATCATTGGCCTGTTTAAACTGTCCAGATCATACGATTGACAATAAGAAAGTCGGACTTGTTTTAACTCTTACCACTCTGTAGGCCAGACATTCTGGCCCGTATGATTCTAGTAGGCAGCTCCGTGAGCCACAATGTCTGGCCCGGCGCAGGTATAACTTTAATCACCGATTTCTCTATCACCCAAGTATATTCTACCAAAAAATATTTCAGATAAATACAGTTAATCTTAATTAACATGGTCATACGAATTGCCAGACAGAGTGTCCCAAAATTAGGGAATCAAAATTTTTATTTTAATGGTAGAAAAACGTCGCATTTTTTTATCAGAGTAGCTGATCAGTTATGAGAAAAAATGGTCAGAGTGGAAAGGGTTAAAGGGATGTGTTCGTGTTTATATTCGCTTATCTCAAATATAAGTAGTCAAGGGGACTAAAGCTGTGTTAACACTCGCAAATTATACATTCGTACATGAACATTAATTTATTTATTGATTTTTTTTATTTTATTTATTACATTAGATTACGCAACGATGTTTTTAACCTTTCTGGGAGTATGAAGGTAAATAAACATCGGTTCGAATTTTTTTCAAAGGAGTATCAAATTCAATGAACGTCAAAGTCATTCGATTAAATTCATTTTGTCAGAAACATTATATAAAATCATGGTTTTCAACTCCTGCCTCGTTGTGTATATAACATAATTTTTGTCAATTTTGAGATATTTGGTGTATGTTATCAACTGACCGTTATCTACAAATATGTATAAAAAAACAAAAAAAATATATAAAATAAATTACGCCTAGTTTTCAGGCTAAAAGACACTATCTACATCGAATTTTCGAAATGAACTGAACTCCTAAAATGCTAACTACTTAATTTTGACAAAGCATAAAGTTTTAAAACGATTTAATTCATCGTTTTATCGTGTTTTTGAATGAATAATAGTAGTTTAGAATTTCAGATAAAACCGTTAATTAATAAAAAAGAATACGTTGAAAAAATCTTCTAAGCTCTCTCCTGTAAAGTAACAGATTTGCAGATAGTGTACTTTACGTAGGGGCCGTCGACATGTGTGTAGAATTTTGTCGAGCCTCACGCCAGTCTTATTACTATTTATTTTTAGTCCTGCGGGAGAGTGATGTGGCAATGAAAATGTTTTAGGCGCCAACATTAACTTCCTAAAAATAATAATAGATCTAGCCAAAGAATGAATAATTTATTAGAAATCCCTTTTTGTAAATCCAGACTTGCGCAGACACTCATTTTTCATAGCTCCAAAACTGTTCAACTTATTCCACAAAGACTATTTATGTTAATTCCCTAAGTTTGTGTAAATTTAAAAATTTGCTTAGATTATTTATTGAAGAAACAGATTTAAGCTCCTTTTCTTGTAGTACATGCTTGCTAACTTGTTACTTTTTACTTTTCCATCCTTTTTATGTTTTTGAGTTTTTAACTTTATTTAAAAAAAAAAATGTTTTCTGATAGACAAGTATTTTTTTGTATTTTTTATTAACACTATTATTCTAGTTCTACTTATAATACCTATACCCTTATAACCTTTACTATGACCTAAATTATATTGTATACCCACACACAGGCCATGCCTTTGTGGGATCTTTTTTTGTGTTCATATTTTATATTTTATTCATATTTTTTTGTATTTGAATTTATGTTGTATATGCAAAAGAATTTAAAATAAAGAAAAAAATATATATGGCGGGGCACTTACGGATCCGTGTATGACGGGGTTGAACTGCGCGGTGAGCAGCGAGCGGCGGCTGACTTCGCACAGCTCCCCGGGGGCCGCGCAGCAGGAGGCGGGCAGCAGAAGCGCGGGCGCGGCGGGCAGGCCGGCGCCCAGCGCGAGGGTCTCCAGCGCCCCCGCCACCCCGCCGGCCCCCCCAGCGGCCTGCTCGCGCAGGGCCGCCTTGCTGTACTCGGAGCCCGCCCAGTCGGCCGGGCCGCGGGCGCCGCAGCACTGCAACTGTAACAGATATCAAATATTATATAGTAAACCATATACGCTCCGGCCGCCAACTCCCTTGCATCCTCCCAAGTCAGTGTGCGTTCTGAAGTTCAGACAAGAGCTGCCAACGAATTGTCAGCAGTATTTGTCCTGGGCGGCGGGAACCTGACGCCTTGTAAAAGAGGCAAGCTTGATTAAGAATCTCGGAAGTCATGCGGAATACATGGCCTAGCCAAGTGAATCGCATGTTCTTGATGACAATTATGATCAAGATTTGTTGGCCACTAATGAGCCCTGAGCCTATATGCGGACTGCCACTATCAAGTTCAGCCTAAAAAACTGGGCCATGGATCAGAGCCAATAAATCTGGTCCAAGAGCATAGGGATGAAACACGCGAAGGAACTGAGCATGGGGTACTCGTGGAAATTCACCACAGAAGCTCTAAGCTTAACAAGAAACAAATAAGGATCCTAGCCAGGACCTTGACAGGACAGTATGATTCCCCAGTCTGTAGATTTTGTATGGAGGATAGCAAAACACCCACATTCTCTATAATTGTGATGCACTCGCTTGCAATCGTAGTTATATCCTTGGAGGCCCACTACTGGACTCCGAGAAGGTGAAGCTCCTAACACCGAGACAGGTCGTAAGCTACATGACTCACGAAGGTCATGAGAGTGAGCTACAGAGGGAGGATACAGAGGGGGGTCGCAATAGACCTAATATGGTTGCAATGACACAAGGAACGTAAGATCCCTTGAATGTCTTCTTCTTTTTATAGATCCTCAGGATCTGTCTGTGCCTCCGCCTGTCACTCTTGGGAAGTTGACTAACAGCTATCTCTCACCTTTTGGAGGTCTGCCTGAGGGTTTACGTCCTTCAGATTTTCCTTAAAGGGCGATACGTGGAAGTCTGTCTTCTGATATTCTGTTTACATATTTATTCCAGTATTGCCTTCGTTGTCGTTCCCACCTAACAATATCTTCCGTCTTACACAAGCCTCGGATATCAGTGTTTCTTACGCGGTCTCGCAACGTGTTTCCGGTTATAGATGGGAAAGTTTTCATCTCAGAGATTCGAAGATTATTAAATGTGTGTATATTGAAAGCACTAACCTGGCTCTGGATGGCATCAAAGACGGCCGTCCGGGAGTTCTTGCCGTCGTACTCGGTGCGCACGGTGTTCTCGACGGTGGAGCGCACCTGCTGCACCAGGCGGCCGCTGTGCGCCGCGCCCCACCACACGGCCGCCGCCTCCCCCACCACCCCGATCAGCAGGATGCAGAAGAACTGGACAAGAGGAGTCGCCCTTATTTACTTATTGGACATTTTGTGCAGGGCCATCTTTGTGAGGAATCGCCTCAAGGGCTCTATTGTGGCGATTTCAACATTAAAAATGACATGACTAAAGGATTATTGTGGAGATCCTCACCAAAATGTTACATTTCCACTTTAAATGATTTTAAGTATCAGATCAGGAATTCTAGCTTGTGAAATTGTTACATTTTGGTGCGATTTAATGATTTCATATTGGTTTAACACAGGATTGACCACGTTTTTTCACAACTTGAACCCTTATACGACTGTCCAAACTTAAAACACAGTAAGGGACATTTTTTTTTGTAGTATGTTTTTTTTGCATTTTTGGACTAAGTAGAATCTACTTAGTCCAAAAATGCAAAAAAAAACGTACTACATAAAAAATGTTCCTTACTGTGTTTTGAGTTTGGACAGTCGTAAAGTGCTGAGCTTATTTTCCAATATTTTGCATGAATTGCTAATTGCTTTTCATCATCACTACTTGACGAATTTGACATTTTGTAGGTAGAAATAAAAAACTTTTACTTAAAAAAAATAAAAAAATCAATGTTAAATTAACAGCAAAATAATTTTAAATGGTTATTTGTAAATGTAATTAACTTGTTAAAAACGTTATACATGCGCGCACTAAGATATGTCCGTACAGGTCGATACCTAAATCAAACTGCGCAATAGTCGGTGTTCCGATGCTCCACACTTTATACGTAATAATAGAGTCGATCTATCGACAGTTCGCACTCTAAGGGTTAATTAAGATTTCGATAGAACATAGTAAACAGAACAGATTTGTATTTAAAGCATTTTTTCGTGCAATACTAGAAATGTAACTTTTTGGTGAGGACCTCCACATTTTCCCCACAACATACAAAATGACGATACATACATACACACACCCACATGGTTTTTAAGAGGGCCTTTATTGTGGCCTGTTTTTAAGAGAGATTAGTCTCCAGTGATTTTGATTCCCAGCTGTCAATGCATCATTTTGGTGGTCTGATTTTCAGCATGACCATCTTTACATGATGAATTTACTTTTATATGATTGCCGAGCAAGTGTGGTACTCACTCAAGTATGTAAGAGAGGGTTAAACACACATTAATATAAGCGTGATTCACATGACCATCTTTACACGATTGTCAAGCGAGTGCGGTAGGTACTCACGGAGACGAGCATGCACTGCGACTCCTTGATGGCGCCGCAGCAGCCGAGGTGCGAGATGATGACCAGCAGCGCCCCGGAGGCCAGCAGCGCGTACACGCCGGCGTGGTACTGCCACTCCTCCTGCGCCATGGACAGGTAGAACGTGGGGTCGGCCAGCATCCACGCCGCCAGCAGGACCACCAGCAGCCCCACCATCTGGAGAACAAATTATTTATTTATTCAAACTTCATGTACAGAAAATAAATAGGTACATTGGCGGGCTTATTGCTAAAAAGCAATATCTTCCAACCAATCAAAAACAGACTAGTGATATTGGTCAAAACGTTTGATATCATATACAGCACGCCTACCACATTAGGATGGCCTGTTAAGGCACTGAGTGTCAGGCTTCCGGGAGAGGCTGATGAGTTTCAACCTCATCATAAAGCGGCTTGTGGAGCACAGATGGGGGCTGGACATGTGGCGGCACTGGAGCACAGTGCTGACGCATGTCCAGCCAGCGAGCTAATGTTCATCTATATCTCTCCAAATTTTCTTTTTTTCTTTCACCGTTTCTTTTCATTATTTTTATTCTTATTTGTTTATTATTTTTAATGTCATTGTATAAAAAAAATGTTGTAAAACATTTGTGAGTATTGCACCCACCACTTAGTCAAGCTGGAATAAAGAGTTATTATTATTATATTATTATTATTATATATAGCTGTTTGCAATCAGAGGGTAGATAGTGCTTGAACATTAAAAAACATATTAAATTACAAATTGATGATAAAAAGGAAGGCAAAGGAAAAAGGGAGCTTAGGGAAGGAGGTAGAGTGAAAAACTAGGGGAGGAGGTTTGATGGACAGTTAGAAATCTAATGATAGATAGCTATGTCTCAGACGTTTCTTAAAAGTAATTAGAGAAGGTGCATTTTTTACAAGGAGAGGTAATTCATTCCATAGTCTGGCCGCTTGGACAGAGAAAGAATTACTGAAGAATGATGTGTTTGTGTCGAGGAATAGAAAGTGTTCTTTCTTGGGAAGAACGAAGTGATAGACCATGATCTGAGAGGTATATGAAGTTTTCAGCGAGATTAGGTGCATTGGGGTTGTAAAGAATATTATAACATAGTGTGAGAGATTAAAGATTTATGCGCTGCTTGAAGTGAAGCCATTTTAGTTCCGTGCGAGAAGGTGAAACATGGTCATATTTTATTAAAATTATATTAAGTAATCTAAAAATATAAGACCATGTCGCTCAATCCTTTCGAAAACGTCATAAATCAAAAAACTTGATTTTTCAGGAGAACGTTTTTAAAGTTTAAAAATATAATACAATGTTTTAAAAATAAATATCAAGACACTTACTGAACTTTTTACTGTGCAACAGATCTTTTTAGTATATTATTAGATTAAAACCAATATTTTTAGCTTTAACACTTTTTTTTTTTTTTTTTTTTTTAAAATGCAATTCCATCACGAAGTGTCAGTGGATAATATAGATCTTTTTAGGTAAAACCTGAAGGTTTTTTCTCCATTTGAAAAATATTTAGTATACTTAAAAAAGTAATTAAACATACCTTTTCTTCAAAATGCAAAAACAATACTTTCTGCCCTGTAGCGGGTAAATATTATGTTAAAAATATGCCTCTTTTGCTGGGATATAGTACATTTTCTGGGCATTCAGAAAACATGCACAACTGAAAATTGACGATTTTTGATTTATGACGTTCTTGAAAAGAGTGAGCGATGTATCACCTTCTCGCACTGTTCTAAAATGGCTTCACAATTATAATATTATACAATATTGCGGGACTAATCGAGGGTTAAATAAAAATCTCACACATTGCTGATGGAGTTAAATTTCAGTCGACACATTGCTGATGGAGTCATACGTATTTATGGTTAAGGATTTCCAGATGGCATTACATATGTTGATAAGATGGCTTCTATGAAATGAACTGTATATTAACCAATAAAATAAAAAACTACTACTACTACCATCACGCCGTTTCTCCGTATGGGTAGGCAGAGAGCTGGAACGCCACACTCTTCTGTCCTGACATACACTTCTCACCTCCTTCACATCCATACATCTAGTCATACATGCCCTCCGATTACGCAGACTTTTGAGAACACCATATTTTAGAGTCTTAATGATCTGATCGTGCCAAGTGTTTTTCGGCCATCCTCGTTCTGTTCTCCCACTCACATTCGCTATATTTATAAACAAATATTTATTATTATTATTTAGGAGTCGTATTTAAAATAAGGATTCGTAATCGGTTTTGTGTTTTGAAAACACAAATAAATACAACATTTTGAGTGTGTCCAAATACTTGTTCATAAATCTGGATTATATCAATTATGGGAATTATTATTTAAACAAATTATTTTTCATATGTTTTCTGGCGTTTCTGAAAAGAGTTTCTGCTCAATAAAAAGCTTCTTTTCATCTCACCAATAGATGTCTCTAGTGAGGTTCTAGTGATTCAAGAACAATGTTTCGAAATTGGATTATATATATATATATATATATATATATATATATATATATATATATATATATATATATATATATATATATATATATATATATATATATATATATATATATATATATATATATATATATATATATATATATATATATATATATATATATATATAAAATTCCAAAAATTTGAGTAGTGTGGTTGTGAATAATGAATAGAATAATTGGTGAATGTTACACGTGTGTAAAGTGATCACTTAAACCAGCCTATGACATTCGTCAGCCCCGTAAATGCTCAGACTTCCATATTATTCTTCATTTTCGATGAGATGTATAAAAATAAATAAATACATTTATTTATGATGTTTAAATGGAAAGTAGAATTTGATTTTAAACAAATGGATTTTGGAAAATTCGTGCTGCATGACATTATTCTATACGCATTGAACGTGTTAATAGCTCGCAACCGGCGCTCTAGTTTTGGCGACCGTGCCTTTGCTGTTGCGGGCCATGGAATGGATACGTTAAAAATTCACAACAGCAAGACAGACCCATTTTTCACGCCCCCCCTCCCTTCCTTTGACCCATTTGAAGGTCAAACAACGCCCGTAAGAAAATCAATCTCCTTTTATAAAAGCCTTTTGATCAAGGCTAGGCTTAATGGAATTAAAAATATACAGTTTGAATAAATAAATCAAATAATAAACAAAAGAACGCGTAGCCTTTCAAGGCCCAGCATTTGATAATTCGAAAGTTAATTCTTTAAACCCAGGTAACATTTAACGTTATTTTTTTATTTTTTTTTTAAACATCATTTTTGTATTGAAAAAATACGTTTTTCTTCGAAATTAATATTTGGTTTAGAAAATAATTATTGAAAGGTAAGAAGTTAAAAAATTATAAAAATATTTTTTCAATATATCGCTCACTCCTTTCAAGAACGTCATAAATCGAAAATCGTCAATTTTCAGTTGTGCATGTTTTCGGAATGCCCAGAAAATGCTTACTATAATTTCATGTAATTCGTGTGAGTGAAAATTCTAGGCAAAACCACTCGCAAAAAAATATGTTAAATTGACTAATCTTGACTAAGTGACAACAACCGGGGTTTATCCTACGTACTATTTTTAGTATAATATATCGTAAATATTAATATAAATATTAATGTCTATAATATATTTTCTCTTAAACATCCGGTTTTCGCGTCGCGGTGACTTGACGGTGACTGTTAAACAATTTGATCACGTTTCTCAGTAATTTATTTTTTAACCGAACGTAAGCAAATAGTCATCAAGCCGTTAGTGGCCATTTAGAAAAAAACTCCACATCTTATGTTGGAGATTACGAGGGTCTGCATTAAATCAGGGTTGCCACAATGCAATAATCTTGCAGTAAAACAGCAGTTAGAAGCAGCGAGAGTGAAATGATATTTAGCAACATTTTGAGTGTGTCGAAGTACTCCAATTACAGGATATCTCAACATAGATGAAGAAGAATATGGAATCATCTATTTATTATACCTGTTTGTCGTTTTTAAAGTTTGCCATGTATTAGTTTTGGTTATTTAAAAAAAATATTTTTTGTAACTTTATTATTTGTGTTAGTCAGTCTTGTTAACCTTAATCCCATGTCCCAAAATGAGAAATAGAAATTACTAACTAACTAACCATCACGCCGCTTCCCCGCAGGGGTAGGTAGAAAGAATAGAGCGCCACACCACTCTGTCCTTGCAAACATTCTTCGCCTCTTCCACGTTCATGCATCTCCTCATACATACCCGCCGATTGTTACGACTCCTAACCTGACCACTTTCAAGTATTTGGCATACCTGAGCGTGCCATGTTTTTCTCGGTCTTCCTCTGCTTCTTTTCCCACTAACATTCGCCTCATAAATTTGTTTTACCGTTCTTTCCTCACTCATTCGTTCTACATGTCCAAACCATCTCAACACACCTTTCTTAATTTTATCGATAATGCTTATCTCAGCTTTGCATTCCTTCCTTATTTCACTATTCGCACATCTATCATACATCGTTTTGTCGCACATTCTTCTGAGAGATCGCATTTCGACTGCATTCAGTCTACTTTCATCCTTCTTTTGCCAACTTCATGTTTCACTTCCATACATTAGATTTGGAACCAGGACTCCGTTGTGCACTGCCAGTTTAGCTTCCACTGATAGGTTTTTATTTGCCATAACTGATTTCAGTGCACCATTCGCTTTGTTCCCAGCATTCACTCTCCTTTCTATGTCTTTATCAATCTTTCCATCCCTAGAAAACATACTACCCAAATACACGAAATCATCTACCTGTTCCAAAATCTCTCCATTTACCAATATTTTACATTCAGATCTGCATTCTTCTCTTTCAAAAACCATTATCTTGGATTTGCTCAATAGAAATTACTCATCGGGAATATTATATTTATGACTTATGTATGTAATATGTTTTGAAAAATAAATAGATAAATAAATCTTTGCTGAGATGTCAAAAAATGATATAAAAATAACTCCTGTAATCGGAGATAATCCAGATTTGTGAACAAGTACTTGGACACAGTCAAAATGTTGTTAATAAATTGACTGGTCAAATTCTAAGCTAAAATAATAAAATGGAAAAGATATTTTCTAGTGTTTCTCATGTATGAGATTATAATCCAGGATTCGAACCTCACATACAAATGAAAGAGTTACACGAAAAATCACAGGTAGAATTGATGAATGTAACACGTGTGCAAAGTGATCACTTAAACCAGCCTATGATGATCGAAAGCCCCGTAAAAGCCCAGACAATCAAATTCTTCTTCATCTATGTTGAGATGTCAAGATGATATTTAGAAGAAATGATGTGGTAGAAAAAAAAAACAAAAATTGTATCTAAATCGTCAACATTTTCATATTAAAAAGACACTTATGATTCTAGCGTTAAAAATGTCCATTTCTAACGCTAGAATCATAGTCGTAATAATCGTCGGGTATGTATGAGGAGATGCATGAATGTAGAAGAGGCGAAAAATGTTTTCAAAGACAGAGTGGTGTGGCGTTCGATTCTCTCTGCCTACCCCTGCGGGGAAGCAGCGTGACGGTTAGTTAGTTAGTTAGTTAGAATCATGGGTGTATTTTTCGAATATGAAAATGTTGTGGATTTAGTTACAGAGATATAAAATAAATATAAAGAATAAAGAGATATAAAGAATAGTTTTGTTTTTTGCGTTGTGGCCCTTTGGCATTTAAACAGCGATACGTGAGATTCGCTCCGAATTAGTTAACTTTTTTTTTAATTCTATATAATTTAATATAGACAACGGTCGAATTAAAACCGCGTCGTTTCAACGCGGTGCCCTATGCTAGGGGCTAGAAAACGACGAAAATTCGTCCAAGTCTACGGTACTTTATTCACATATAATTTATAATATTTAAAAAAAACTTTGAGGCAACCCTGAGACCGGTAATTGACCACAATGGTCCAACTATTTGCCGGGCATTGCCCCGTTTTCTTAAACTTGAGCTGCGAGCGCACAGTACTGGGGCGGGGGTCGTCAGAGCGCGGCCCGCGAGCCGTATGTGTCTTTTTTTTTTTTTATAGGCATGTGTGGCTGACTAATCTCCAATACCTTCTATATTCTCCTACTACTGCAGTTTCACCTCCACTACGCAGAAGAAGAAAATCATTCATTAAAAAAAATTAAGTTACGAAATAAATTAACCGACGATAGTGCCTAAAATTGTAAATAAGTGGTTACTA
The DNA here is from genome assembly GCF_059751285.1 of Brachycentrus maculatus. Taxonomy (NCBI): domain Eukaryota; kingdom Metazoa; phylum Arthropoda; class Insecta; order Trichoptera; family Brachycentridae; genus Brachycentrus; species Brachycentrus maculatus. The sequence continues at coordinate 436,946 of NW_028280877.1, read as the reverse complement.
GGCACGGGAAAATTTTCGAATGCGATTGTTGCCATTTAACTAGTAAATTTTACATAATTTAATAAGTGTTTTATATCTGTTGGAAGGTTATTGAAATATTTTGTTCCCAAATATTCGTTATTTTGTTGGAAATGTTTGATGATGCATTTTACTATTGTAAAATCATTTTGGAGAACTTTTTTCAGATTCAAATATCTATCACCCTTTAATTCTTGAAGAATTGCTGGTTTTTTGAATGGTTTCTACATTGAAATTGGACTTGAAAATTTTAAAATAATATATTTTTCTTCTCTGATCTATTTTCACAGAGTTCAATGCGTTGTATGTTCCCCCCATCCAACAATGTATGGTAAATTGAAGTTATGAATAAAAATAACAGTTTCTTGAATGTTTTTCGCAGATACTTTGTGGCACATTTTATAAATTTTATAAAATAAGACAATTTTGTTTTCACCACTTTTAATTGGTACACTTTATTCAACCGGTTTCAACAAGAACCTTGTCATCATCAGGGTTTATGTACTAAATTCTAAAACATTGAAATACTCATAGTTAGGTTATAGTTAATTACCCTTCCCTTACGATACCTAAAACTTCCAAGCACTCCGTACACCATATGAAAATATTTGCTTAGTTATTTATGTTATTTATAGACTTGGCGTTTGATTAGCAGAACTCCATTTTAATTTATATACTAAATATTAAAACAAAACACCGATTTTTAGAGTATACATAATGATATTTTATTATTAAAAATACAAAAAATACCTGGGTGGCTATATTAGCCACCTTCAATTTATTTATAGACTTGGCGTTTAATTTGTAGAATTCCATTTGAATTAATTTATTTATATATCAGTGTTTCATTTTAATATTTAATATATAAAATAGTTATTGATCATTATTAAATTTTATTTAGCTACATTGAAAGCTGTCCCACCGCATGCCCAGATCTGATACAGAAGCATCTAGGCTTCCTGGCTTTTTTTGGCTCTTGCAACGCAATTTTTTTTAACCAAGTTGCGAAATTTATTGAAAATGTGAAACAACATAAAATTGTATCCCGATTTTACTGTGAATTTACATTTAAAAGCTTTCAATATACCTGTCACTGCCAATCTAAATAAATACAAGTTTGAAAATCTGTCACCAAATTTTCTAGAAGTACCCCGGTGTAGGCAGTGAAAGGGATTAGTATTTAGTTCAGTTAGTCAGCTAGATCCGATTCCGACCCGACGTCGGTTTATTTAGCTACAGTAAAAATTTACGTTAAAACTCATTGAACATTTCGAGAATCTGTTTTCATCGATATGTGGCTCTTATCAGTAGAAAGATTGCCGATCCCTGTGCGAGGAAGGCCCCGAGTCATCCCGAAACATCAACACTATCTGGCGGTCTATGCGCTCCGGGTAGCGCGCACTCTAGTACCGGACAATAGTTGCCGGTTACTCGTTACCAAGTATTTATTCCAAATCAGCTTAGAGGATTACGGACTAAGCACTAAACATGTAACCCAATATTATGACAGGAATGCACGTTATCCCTCGATCCTGTAAATTGGGACGGTATTTTTTTAAACGCACGGCTACAATATGTAAATTCGAGGAATTTATTCTAGCAATGGATTTTCGTAGACGAAAATACATTAGGGTAAAACAATTAAAATAATTATTAATTTAAAATAAACGATTTATTAAGAGGTTAATGTTACATTAGTGCGCCTCCGTGGTGTAATGATTGGCGCGTTTAGATACCGTGCTCGAGGTCCCGGGTTCGATTTCCAAGGTGGGTAGGATGAAAATAAATATTAGTGATTTGACACTGTAATATTTATTTAATATAACCTTGGACTGGTCCCCGAAGCGCAGGAGTAATCACCTTGCCTTCATGTAAGCAACGATCGAGATAACACTGTGTCAATACGATGCAGTGCCCTATGCACTAATGGGTGAGGATAAGGTGTTACAAAAAATACTGTATGCACCCGGTCACACGTTTCTGTGGCTCAGTCTAGATAAACATTAAAAATTTTAAAAATATATTAAAAGTGAAAGCAGCTATCAAGAAGCGTGCTGTCCGTCATGAGTGTTTTGTATTGCATGTGTTATTTCTCATATTGTGTTGTGTATCTGTCATAATCTGACTTAGACTTAGAAAATAAATATAATTAACAGTGTCTTTAGCACATTCTGCGTTGGAAGACATTAAAAAAGATGGTCCGACGACGCTGAGGGGGGTGAAAACTGGCTGTGAGCAGCAACTGACCAAAAGAAATGGAAGGAACGGAAGAGGCTATATCCAGCAGTGGAGGACAGAAGGCTACAGAAGATAAAGAAGAAGCACTTTCTGCTGATGCTTCACCAGCAAAAAATATAATTTTTCAGAAACGATAAACCAATAAGACAAATGCAATAAGTATGTCAGATTTATCAACCATGGATAGATATGGGTAGCTATCTACCATTCATGATACCAGCGAGAAAAAAAAAACGAAATATTCTCAGCGATGCTAACGATGATAATCAAAAAATTGGACTCCATCCAGAAATCACGTGCAGTGAATGCATCACGAGCGAAATTAGAGAAAACGGATTCAGTTATAATTTAAATTTAATCCACAGTCATTTCATTCACACTCTCGACATTTGCACATAATATCAGTTGTGAGCTATTGAGATATGAACTCAATCACTTTCGCGTTCTTGGCTGTTCGCAGTGTATCCACTTTGGCAGCAATCGAAAAATAACATTTTATTTCGTAGAAAGATTGTTACTGTACAAATCGGCTGTCCAAACTTAAAACACAGTAAGAGTAATTTTTTTTAGTACGTTTTTTTGCATTTTTGGACTAAGTAGATTCTACTTAGTCCAAAAATGCAAAAAAAAAACGTACTACAAAAGAAATGTCCCTTACTGTGTTTTGAGTTTGGACAGCCGAAATCATGCAGCTATGCAGATCTATTATATACAGGTTGTTAACATAACGAAACATAGTCAAATAAAAATAAAACCCTTGTTTACTTGGTAAATACCGCTATTTCTTAAAATCTACTATGACACGTGTTTTGATGCATTCCGCATCATTTTCAAACACCGTAGAACTTAAATTAAAAATGGATAGATAACCACAAAGTGACTGCCGAATCCATTAATAAATTTTTAAAAACCCATTTTTTATGTCACTCGTCTTCAATCTATAATCGAACCTTCAATTTTTTGCATAGGTATCGAGTGTGTTTGCAGTTTTCGATGAGTAAAATGATACATTTTATCCATCTAACATTGATCAGAAATACAAAAAAAGAGCCATAAGAATCGAAAGAAAAATTAATACCAATTATAATAAATACCAACTACAGTGAATCTACAGTTATTTTACCGCTAGTTGTTATGTTTTTTATGTAAATATAAATCAGAGGTAAAATAAATATGAATATTAATAAAAATAAATACGTATGAAGTAAAATAAAAATGAACATAAATAAAACGAGTATGCATAGTATAAATATGTATAAAGTAAAAAAATATGAACGTAAATAAAATAAAATAAAATAAATATGAATGTCTGCCTCCGTAGTGTAATGGTCAACACGCTCGGCTACCGTTCTGGAGGTACCGGGTTGGATTCCCAGGGGGGGTCAAATAAATACAAGTGATTTTTTCACTGTAATATTTAATCAATATTACCCTGGACTGGTACCTGAAGCGGAGGGCTGATCACCTTTCCTTCATGTATAAACGATCAAGATAACACTGCGTTTATATGAAGCAGTGCCCTATGCGCCATTGGGGTGCGGATAATATAATTTGTAACTGTACTCAATATAATTTTAACTAAGTTGAGCCAAAATAAAAGTAGTATTATGACACGTGTCATCAAGATGTCAACTCGCACCCTACTTTCCATTTAAAGGTAGGGTCAAATTATATTATTTCAAATTCGGGTTAATTGGAATTCATTCTCGGACTCTAGGGGTTAAGAAATACTTACACAGAAACATAATGGATCATTTGCAGACGGGAGGAACATCTAACTTAACATACTCAATCTATAAAAGATTGTAATAGACTCGTTTTGTGTTTATAACAGCCGATATAATCAACATTTTCATTCATCATTTTCATTCGGAAAATTCGCCTCCGTAAAAACGTTGCATTCGTAAGTTGGTAATGAATGACGTCACAGAAACGATGGACTTATTTTAATATCGGTGACATTGTTAAATTATTGGCGGCTCTATTTGTTGATGTCTATGGTCCACCCTCCCCCACCCCCGTTCATATTATAACACAAATGGTAGTGTAGTGGTAAAACAATCCACACTACTACTATCATAGCTCTATAAAGAGACATTTTGGGATACGCCGCATAACACACCCGATGACGTATAGCGGTGTCCGTTTTTCGTTTTATGAAAATATCTAAATTTTAAACCTTCATATCTCCCTTAGTTCTCTACCGATTGCAATAAGAATGCTACCGATAGTCTTGTGATTTTTCATATTAATTTACTAGCCAATAATAACACATCATAAGAATGATCCATTATGTCACTCGGAAATATAATTATAATAATATTTAATATTTACAGAAAAAGGCAGGTTGCAGCGCCTACGAATACAATGAAGGACGCAGGATAAAAACGCGTCGGCGGAATATCATTATTCGTGATAAATAATTCAACAATAACGTAACGTTTGGTTATGCAACCATACATGTAGATAGATAATGCATATGGTTCAATGTCTATTTTTAAACGCGCCCTAATCCACAAAATTTAGAGCGCTCGCCTACTTGTGACATTTTAATTACAAAACTGAAACATACTGAGAGCCGATTATAATGTCACCATGTGTGCCTGCATTTATTTCCGCAATAGATTATGTTTTCAGGTATACGACGTACTAATCATGCTATCTTCATTATACAAGTACCTGGCGGATATACTTATATCTCTTTTTTCGTAAAATTCTGTATATTGTTCATCCCTCTATTGGACGAATTGAGAAAAATAAAATTCTAAAGAAAGGTCGATAGATGTCGTTAAGCTTTAGCGTCATTTATGAGAAAAAATGTTCAGAGTGGAAAGGCTTAAGGTAGTATTTTACGAAAATGTCGCTATATAAGTTATCCAAATTTATTAATATTATAACAATGAATCACGTAGAATTAGTAAGCAAGGAAAAATTCGGAAGATGTAAATTAAAAACGATAAGCGGAGGTACCATTTGGTGAGATGCCAAAAACTTGGCGAGAGTCCATAGTCTCATGGAGTGTGAAGTGCCAGTTCCTCGATCTCAATTGTGAGATTCTGTATTATATTAAGTGAGTCACAGATCGGGACTAAATGGCGAACGAATAAAGATGTCGTTTTTTATTATTTCAAAAAGAATTTCCTGTGTGGCGTCTGCCAATGAACGGTAACGCCTACTGTGAATTGGATAAATGTGAAGGAATCAAATGGAAAATCACGAAAGATTAAAAAATAGGTATATTTTGTATATTAAGAGCATTATATTCTCAATATTATTAACATTTAAAGCATTTACTTTGTGGTTGGTCATTTTTACTTTTTTTTTCAAAAATATTAATAATATTAATATATTACCACTCACCGACATTTTTATGTCTACCGGTATGTCCGATTTTTATGTCCGGTAGACATAAAAATCTCGGTGAATGGTTATATATTAATATTATTAACATTTTTGTAAAAAATAAATAAGTTAAAAGCATTGTTAACTTTGTGGTATGGTAATATAACACTATCCTTATCATTCATCGTTCACTTTGTGTAATACCACTTGATAAGGAGAGGTTAGTAAGGAGAAGTTAAAAATAGGTATGGCTGTGCGATAGCGGAAGCTGGACTGGGATTCCATAGGGAAGTTATCGATTTAACTACATAGTGTAGATTTAAAAAAGGAATAACCTGAAAAGCCCGTATTTAAGAGGTTTATCTATATAAAAATATATCTGTACATGTATAAAAAATACATCACTCTTACCCAAACCAATTGAAAAAAAAATTGATGATATATAGCGCTATTTTTTGTAAAAAAATAAACTACCTCAAGGGCGCTTTCAAGAAGAATATTGAATTCTGGGCATTTACGGGGCTTACGACCGTCATAGGCTGGTTTAAGTGATCACTTTACACACGTGTAACATTCACCAATTCTACCCATGATTAACAACCACACTACTCAAATTCTTGAAGTTCTATATATATGATTGTGTTATGATAACATTGTGCTCGAATCACTAGAATTTCACTAGAGACATCTAATGGTGAGATGAAAAATAACTCCAATAATTGGAGATAATGCAGATTTGTGAACAAGTATTTGGACACACTCAAAATGTTGTAATTTATTATTTTTATCGAAAAGAAATGGTTATCTACACTATGTAGTTAACGCGTTATCTTTTCACTGTGATTCCAGCTCAGGACGTGGACAATCATGTGATAAAACAAAGGTCGAAAGTTTCCAAAATGAAGCTCGGAAACCACATGCGAAAGACCGATAAACATTATTAAATTTCACGAATATCCTAATATTCACACACATAAACCCGCAAACTTTGACATTTCAGACTGTTCTCCCTTAGGATAATCCAGGAGCTTCCATGTTCCCTTTCAATTTTGCCCTTTACATTTTCCAGTGTACACGTGTGACGCATTAATGACCTAGATATAACATGCGAAATATTAACCCTTTGGTAACCAGGACTTTTGGGGTCACTAAGCTAGAAAACCACGATTTAAATAAAATTAATTGAAGAGTAAAATGTGTTTATAAATAAGTCTATCAAATTGTATTTAGTCTTAAAAACACATTAAAAAATTGTGACAAAATCAAACACTGACTTTTAGAGTCTACTAAATTTTATTTTATTGTTAAAAACACATAAAAATAATATTTGTAATTTTTTTTCGCCTTATTATGTCATTTTCAAAATAATGTTTGAAAATGACATAATAAGGTGAAAAAAAATTACAAATATTATTTTTATGTGTTTTTAACAATAAAAATAAAATTTAGTAGACTCTAAAAGTCAGTGTTTGATTTTTACATTTAATATATAAATTGGAATGGGGGTCTATAAATTAAAGATTTTGGTAGTCACAGGGTTAATCGAAGATGTTGGGTAGGTCGCACACACCTATTCTAGCACACATCGCCAAAATTCTAAATAAGATTTCACGTGCCAGTATAGCTACTTGCTTATAAATACGGAGATGAGTAGATATTACAGAATCCAGAACTATTTCTGTGGAAGCGGTCATGTAGCGTGGGTGAGAGTCGAATTTGTAACACCTCGCTTACATATCGAACTCATATCCGCATGCATACTATGGAATTATACAAATATTTCAACCTTAAGGCCCAGTATTCGATTAGTCGCAAAACAATTTTTTTTAATCCAAGTATAACTTCACGTAAATGATTTTTTGGTTAAAACACCGTTTTTGTATTTTAAAAATAAGTTTTTCTTGAAGTTTTGAAAAGAAGAGTCATTCAAAGGTAAGGAGTTAAAAAATATAGAATAATATTTTTCCACATACTTATATTCTAAAAAACAATAAAATATCCAATATACATTATTTTTTTTTAAATCGGGCGTGAAGAGTCCTGTTACCTCTCCGGCGGTTGGCCGCTGATTGAATTCTGTGTTTGCGAGTATGGCCTTAATCGGCTGGTATGTAACAGATGAGGGGATGCACGAATGTGGAAGAGGCGAAGAATGTTTGACAAGACAGATGGCGTGGCATTCTGTTCTCTCTGCCTACCCCTGTGGTAACGGTTAATTATTTAGAAATGTTAAAAGGGCCATGGCGTCATTTTCGTTGGTCGTTAAGACAGAAGAGAAAGAATGATGGTTGTCGGCAAACGAGAAAGTCGATTTCGTAATACGGCCGACTTTGTTATTAATGATAAGTTCGTTCGTTGACGTCAGCCTCCATCTAACAATGGCTCCAAATGTCCTCGGGCAAGCTGTCTCCTATTGAGCGAAAACAATGCGAGATGAGCTGGAAGCAGCCTTTCGAGAAAGGCAAACAATAATGATTGCTATTTATGACGAGCTACTGATTGAGAAAAATAAAAATAATAAATTTGAATAATCTATACTATATAGCACCATTTTCCTAAAATACTACCTCAAGGGCGCTTCGCTGTGATTGAATTGGGATAAAGAAGACAGTGGAAATGATTAACATATCAAACAAATGCATTTTTAGTTTTTTCCTAATGAATCATCTTACTCTCACTATCTTTCAATACTGGTGGAATAGCACTTAGTGCCAAATTTAGCAATTGTAGCCGATCGCAGCATGAGACGCATTTCAACTAATTCGTCTGGAATACACAGTTCTTTTAGATACTTAACTATATTTTTTTAATCCCTTTTTACATATTTTAAAAGAAAAATAAGTGTGTGATTATAATCCAGGATTCGGACCTCACATACTAATAAAAGAGTTTCTGCTCAGTAAAAAGCTTCTTTTCATCTCACCAATAGATGTCTCTAGTGAAGTTCTAGTGATTCAAGAATAATGTTTCAAAATTGGTTCATGTTTATAGAACTTCCAAGAATTTGAGTAGTGTGGTTGTCAATAATGGGTAGAACTGGTTAATGTTCCACGTGTAAAGTGATCAATGAAACCAGCATATGACGGTCGTGAGCCCCGTAAATTCCCAGACTTCCATATTCTTCTTCATCTATGTTGAGACGTCAAAAAGTAATATGAAAATAACTCCTGTAATTGGAGATAATCCAGATTTTGTGAACAAGTATTTGGACACACTCAAAATGTTGTAGAAAAATAAGTATTAAAAATGTTGACATAAATTTCCTAAGAGGACCAACCAATCAAATTAACTAGACCAAAACTAAGATTTTTCTGCTACCAGGAGCGCCGGAATGTCAGGAGGTAACATGAAAAACGATAAGTCGCTCATCAATTTATTACTCCTTGCACAGGCCAGCGGCGCCGAGTCCTCCGCACTCTCTCTACATGGCAAGATACCGACTGGCGGCCATGTGTTCGTCCTCCGCGCCTCCTTGTACGGGCAGCGCCCAGTCAGGGACCACGAGAGATATTCGGACATCATTTACATCTTTCAGCTTCCGATATAATTTATCTTGGAGGATTACAGCTACCAGGCTACCATAAATTAAGGCCAACGAGCGAGATTGTGGTATTGCTGTGGGCTATGCATAGCGCCGGAGAGTTCTAGGGCTGCAATTTCTGTGGTGGTCTTCTAGTCAATGATATCATAATTTTTTTTTATGTATTTGTGTGGAAGACCAGAGTTCAAAGTTCTTGTTAGCAAATAAATAAATACAAAAATCAGAAGCCAATCGGTACAATACATATTTTTCACATTTAACGTTTGTCAAATCAAATTGGACGTTTTAGAAAATAAATTGGACGTTATTTATAAAAGAGTTAGAATTGAAACAAAATGTAAAAATAACTCCTAAGTGAAGAAACCCAGATTTGTGAACAAGGATTTGGACATACTAAAAAATGTTGTGAATAGAAAAATATACATAAGTATTCAATATTAAAAAAAATATTCAATATTTATCATTCTTCTTCGTCAAACCCTTCTCATTTGTTTATTTTAAAGATGCGTCTTACTTTATGTTTTTCTCATTAATTTCTTTTAAATATGCTTCTTGTGCCTATTTATTATACCTGTTTATTGTTTTTATATTTTGCCATGTATTAGTTTTGGTTATTTAAAAAAATCTTTATTGTAACTGTATTATTTGTGTTCCAGTCTTGTTAACCTTAATCCCATGTCCCAAAATGAGAAATAGAAATTACTCATCGGGAATATTATATATACGACTTATGTATGTAATATGTTTTGAATAAATAAATAAATAAATATTCAATATTCCTCTCTACATAGGTTCAGAGTGAAAATATCCTACTCTGGATAAGATGTTCGCGAATATTGGGTTACCATTTTCTGGCAACAACACCCACAAGTTTGTGAGTTTTTTCATGGTCCCGTATAATATATACACTTTCGTAACATCATGTTTCCGTTACTGATACTACACTTCTCGAGCCAATGATTGATTGCCTTGGGAATCTAATAGTACCCGACGTTCAAAAGATGCAGTGGGTAGGATATTCGACTGATGGCAGAGGTGTAGCTCAACCGTGCTCATAATGGCGAATGGTAAACACGACAGAGATAAGAAAAGCTTCCGAGAAATATATATTTATAACAAATAACACTGTAATGCACCCATGCAGGAGTTGGCATCTTTGCCGCGCCAGTTGAAAGAATTGCGCAACAAAGGGTATTGTTATTTGAAGTAGGTACTTTCGAAATGAAGCCATTTTTTTAATTGAAGTTGGAATTGAAAAAATTGTAGGGATTTTACGAACAGGATGATGATAAATATAATTTTGGATAATTCGTACAGCGATAATTTTGCAGAACAATACATTAACGGGTTAAAGCTCACCGAAGACGTTCCAGAAATTGTCAAAGCTAACAATAAACACAATAACAATGTGTGCAAAATCATTGTATGACAGAATTAAAAACGAAGATATAAGACTGAACTAGGGATAATTGAAAAGATTAAGAAGAGTTCTTTCAGCTGGTATGGGCATGTGGAGCGAATGGATAACGAAAGAATGACAAAGAAAATACATGTGGCAAATGTGAGCAGGAGAATAGAACGAGGACGGTCCAAAAAGACTTGGCACGCTCAGATCAATCGGAACCTAAAATCTGTTGGTGTCAAAAGTCTGCGTAATCGGAGGGCATGTATGACTAGATGTATGGATGTGGAGGAAGCGAGGAGTGTTTGTCAGGACAGAAGAGTGTGGCGTTCCATCCTCTCTGCCTAACCTGCGGAGAAACCCTGGTAGTAGTAGTAGTAGTTTATAGTCCGCCTTCCTAGTGCAATAGTCAGCACGCTCGGCTACAGTTTTTTTTACCTAATGTCCAAGTGACTCTTAAACCTGGCTACGGCTTATGCAACACCGCTTATCATGTCCCTACATAGGCTTCAACATATGTTTTATAGCCTATGTCTACTCGTTAGTGGGTTTACTCTTTATGTTTATAGTTACTATAATTCTCTCTATAACTCTCTGCCTACCCTTGCGGGGGAAACGACGTGATGGTAGTAGTAGTAACAATAAACAGAATGACGCAAGAAATACGTTTTATCGGCAGTAAATTGTCAATTTTATTGAACATCTCCGCAACGTTTGAGACAATATTCTATCATTCAGCATGCATCTTAGTTAGAAAAAACAGAACTTTTGGTTAATTCTATTTATTTTATGAAACAACTAAAAGAAATTTTACAATTTACAACTGAAGTTCGCATGTAGTAATAAACCAGACATATTTTTATTATTACATTATTTTAATGATCAAACAAATGTTCAAATAAAAAAAAAAGCGCGGGAAACATAACTCAAGAAGTTTCAATTGAAAAACGTGCCTTATTTGAAAGGGCACAATATTTGAACAAAAAGTCGACATCTGGAAGGCATGGGGACATTGGTACAAAAGCCATAAGTCACGTGTTATTGCTCCGTATCTTGCTAGGACAAAGGAAGTAGCTCCTAGTCTCTCCTTCAGTCCTGGTAGTTCCCCGCACAGAGTAGACATTATTATGCATTGTGTCACGCGGTAAGCCCGTGGGACCCGCTTTCCGAGGTCTTATGGGCTGCCAACGGTTTTCGAAACCCCCCGAGATATAAAATGTAAAATCACAAAAACTGTGCGAATCAAACATGGCAAACTCCATTTGTTTTTGTTGTTGTTATATTAATGTAGTTGGAAAAAGAAGCAGAGGAAGCAGATGTAATAGGTTTTTCAAATAAAAAATTAATTTACAATATTTTGTGTGTCCAAATCTTCGTTTTGTCCGCCTCCGTGGTGTAATGGTTAGCGTGTTTAGCTACCGTGCTGGAGGTTCCAGGTTCGATTCCCAGGGTGGGGGGGTCAAATAAATATAAGTGATTTATTCATTCAAAGTGGGGGGTCAAATAAATATAAAAATCTACAAAAATGCCAGTTACGACAGTTAGTCGGGGAATTCGCGACACGGTGTCACCGTCTGACGACAAACATAAAACATAAAATTAAGGCAGCAGTTAATCAAAAAGAAAAAGACGACAAAAATTTTAACCTTGGACTGAGAGATATCGAATATGACCGCTCTAAGAGGTGACATTTTGAACTCGGTAGATAAACTTGTCGATTTTTAACGTCGCACATCGACGTTAGTACATAGTACATATTTTATTATTTTCTAACTAGCCTACCGGGCCGCGCGATGCTGCGGCTCAGTCTAGTGACGTAGGAAAAAAATACAAAGCACACATTTCTAATATGTTTAATTTCACAAATCAACGAAAATATGTATTGAAAATATATTAAACAACGATGCAATAAAAAACGTTGAAAGTAACTACGGCTGTCAAGAAGCACGCTGTCCGCCATGGGCAAATTTTAATATTGAGTGTGTTGTGGCGTTCAACAGATGTCACTGGCGGTCAAAGAAACTGTTTAAAATAAGCATTTATATTACCTGTCACAGATATAAATTTAATTTAAATAATGTTAACTTTTGATGATAAGGACTAAGGTAAAAAATGTATAATCGGTTGAGATTATCCATATTCATATATCGCTCACTCCTTTCAAGAACGTCATAAATCAAAAAACTTGATTATTCAACTTTTTAAAGTTTAAAAATATAATACAATGTATTAAAAATAAATATCAAGCCACTTATTGAACTTTTTACTGTGCAACAGATCTTTCTAAGTAAAATCTGAAGGTTTTTTTCTCCATTTGAAAAATATTTAGCGTATTTAAAAAAATTATTAAACAATACCTTTTTTTCAAAATGCAAAAACAACACTTTCTGCCCTGTAGCGGGTAAATATTAAGTTAAAAATATGCCTCTTTTGCTGGGATATAGTACATTTTCTGGGCATTCCGAAAACACGCACACCTGAAAATTGACGATTATTGATTTATGACCTTTTTTGAAAGGAGTGAGCGATATGTTTGTACGTAACATCACAAAAAAGCCAACAGATGGCACTAGGATGAGCTTAAGTCGAAATAGTATCTATCCATACCTTTTTTTTTTACGAAAAAGTTAATAATGTTATGTAGTATATAACCACTCACTGAGTTTTTAATCTACCGGTTTCGAGACGTACCCGTCCCTTCGTCGGGACAATCACAACACCGGCATACAGCAATACTACACGTCACTACCATAACAAAATATACAAATTACTAACATTTTTGTAAAAAAAGCATAAACGACTTACCACAAAGTACCATAAATGCTATAAATATTTTTTGATATCTTTTCACAGATGAAGAAGAATATGAAAGTCTGGGCATTTACTGGACTTACAACCGTCATAGGCTGGTTTAAGTAATCGCTTTACACACATGTAACATTCACCAATTCTACCCATTATTGAAAACCACACTACTCAAATTCTTGGAAGCTCTATATATATGAACCAATTTAGAAACCTTGTTCTTGAATCACTAGAACTTCACTAGAGACATCTATTGGTGAGATAAAAAGAAGCTTTTTATTGAGCACAAACTGTTATATTTGTATGTGAGGTCCGAATCATGGATTATAATCACACACATGAGAAACGCCAGAAAACATCATTTTCATTTTTATTATTTTAGCTTATAATTTGACCAGTTAATTTATTTACAACATTTTGAGTGTGTCCAAATACTTGTTCACAAATCTGGATTATCTCCAATTACAGGAGTTATTTACATATTATTTTTTGACATCTCACCAAAGATGAACTGGTGAATGTTACACGTGTGTAAAGTGATCACTTAAACCAGCCTATGACGGTCGTCAGCCCTGTAAATGCCCAGACTTTTATATTCTTCTTCATCTTTGATGAGATGCCAAAAAATAAACTGCTTTATATATCGTTTTAAAAATATTAATGATAAGTAAGTACTTAATCGTGACAAGTTTCACTCGGTCTTCCTCTACAAAAACGGGTGTGTAAACGCCGCCTTGCAGCTATAAAAAGTGCATAACCGAAATGGAAATGGAAAGGTCGCCATCGTAAAAACACCGCCGGTTACGGCACAGCGCCTTGTATGGCAAACAACAATCAATACATTAAAATGAGCGGTTGTATGAGTGTTATTTACGGGCGCATTGTTATTGCGTACCCGGTACCTACGCGAGTTGTACTGGGTACCTACTCTGTACCATGTCGGTGTCAACTTTACATAATGACTGATTTTTATAGTCCATACACAAGTCTTTCTTTAAGGTGGTATGGACAAGTGGAGCGAATGGATAGCGAGAAAATGACTAAGAAAATATATGTGGCGAATGTGAGCGGGAGAACAGAACGAGGACGGCCGAAAAAGACTTGGCACGATCAGATCAATCAGAACCTAAAATCTGGTGGTGTCAACAGTCTGCGTAATCGGGGGGCATGTATGACTAGATGTATGGGTGCGAAGGAGGAAGGAAACGTTTCTATGATGCACCCTATGCACCATTGGGTGAGGATGAGCGTTTGAAGTAGAAGAAATAATAAATGCAACTCTAAAAAAAACATTGTGTTCTTCATATTATTTTTTGACATCTCATCAAAGACGAAGAAGAATATGGAAGTCTGGGCATTTACGGGGCTTACGACCGTCATAGGCTGGTTTAAGTGATCACTTTACACACGTGTAACATTCACCAATTCTACCCATTATTGACAACCACACTACTCAAATTCTTGGAAGTTCTATATATATGAACCAATTTAGAATTGTGTTCTTCGTTGCCTTCCCCACCTAACGACATATTCGAACTTGCATATTTTTTGTCGCGAATGCGTTGAATGATAGCAAATACGTTTTTATTATGGCAAAATATTGTCATAAGTCAATTATAACTGTCAACGAGTGCACATTGTCAATCTTTATTGATCGTGCCGTGGGCATTCCGACAGGAGATACGATGAGTACTTATTATAATATTGCCGGTACATATTGATAATGCAATTCCTATTTCCACACCCAGTCAAGTTTCGCTCAGTGGATACGTTCGCCCACTCGTTCCCTCGGTGCAAGGTTCGAATACTGGTTGGCATAATATTGCGCATATTCACAGTTGCCTTTAATAGTTTACATTCTAACTAAAAGTCTTCCTGTATCCAGTGAAAAATCATCATTTTTTCTAATGAATTACCGGCGACCGTGCGTCGAAAACCGATAGCGAAGCAGTCGTCACTCGTTATGTTATTTAACTAGATTTGAATAACACAATGATTTTATTGTTAACTAAATGTCTAGTGGCTAGTTATATGCGTTCGCCTGCGTAGGGTAATGGTCCTTCGTTATTATTTTTATTATTATTTACACAAATATTTCGACCTCATACTATTTCTGTGAGCCTAAGCGGCTCACTATTAGAAATAGGTATCAAATTGTGGTAGAGTGGGTTCGAAACAACTAACCACGGCACCACAACCCGACACGTGTTCATGTGTTATCTTGATCGATAATAATAATAATAATAATAAAATTGGATAACTTATATAGCGCCATTTTCGTAAAAAAATACCTCAAGGGCGCTTCACTGTGAATGAATTGGGGAAAATATTATAACACATGAAGGAAAGGTAATCATCCTTCCGCTTCAGGAACCGGTCCAGGGTTTATTGAATAAATATTAGAGTGAAAAAATCACTATATTTATTTGACCCTCCCCCTGGGAATCGAACCCGGGACCTCCAGTACGGTAGGTAGCCGAGCGTGATGACCATTATACTACGGAGGCGACATTTATTATTTACCTTACTGAGTCAAAGTTGCATGTTGTCCGTAAAATACCGTAATAAAATCATCCGATCAGGGACTTTTGATGCATTTTTAAAACGAATTTCGAAGACAACGATGTTTCGCGATACGCCCTTTCGACTTGCGGCTCCCTGCACACTGTAGAATGTAGATTAAGTCATAATTATTTAACGCGGACGATGTCATGGCGTTAATTTGCATTCTTGCCCAAGTGTGCGTGTGTGTGGGGCGGCGTGGGCGGTCAATACTAAGATCACAGCTAAATATGCTAATGTCACGCTAGCCAATGTATCCGACATTCAACACGTTCAATTTGCATCCCCCATACGCGCGCAAATCGTTGCGCAAATGCATATGGCGGGCCATACGGTTTATTTATGATCCCCGGTGCCGGCGAAACGCTATACCTGTCAGTTTATTGTTTTTATCGGCATCGACGCTGTGACAATCGTAGCATCACTTTAAAAATATTTATTAGTTAATAAACCATATCCGCTCCCTAGGTGGAGCATATGGAGTCCACAAACTGTCTCCAGGCTTTTCTGTCGGCTGCCAGCTCCCTTGCATCCTCCCAAGTCAGATCCGCGTCCCGAAGTTCTGACGAGAACTGCCGACGAATTGTCAGCAGTGGTCGTCCTGGGCGGCGCGAACCTGATGCCTTGTAAAAGAGGCAAGCTTGATTAAGACTCTCAGGAGGCATGCGGAGTACATGGCCAAGCCAACTGAATCGCCTTTTCTTGACGACAGTTGTGACCAAGATTTGCTGCGTCCTACGCCCTATCTCTTCATTCCTCACAAAGTCAAACCACCGCACGCCTAAAATTCTCCGCAAACACCTATTCTCAAAGCTTAGTACTGTACACGGCTGCTCTGGGCCCTTGTAAGGTGCCATGTTTCACAGCCGTATAAGAGAACAGGAGCAATGCAGGCATTGTATAGGCGCCATTTAGTCTTCACCGTGTATAAATCCGATCTCCAGACAGCCTTCATACTGTTAAATGCCTAAAATTTATTAGTTGCCTTAGAAAATTCTCCTTGCTTATAATGTGCAAGGGTTTAAAGCATTTTTAGTTTATGAGTCTTAAAAATGATAGTTAATATCGTAGTCATACAGAAGAAAGTGACGAAGTGCATTTTTTTTTACAAAAACGAGATCATTGACTATTTGAAATCTTACTAGCTGAATATTGCCCTGAAAAAATCTTTAAGTGATTTTAAACTTGGAAGCATAATATATTGACTTGTTAAAAATGATTAACTGCATTGATGTTTTGATTTACATATCGTAGTCATACAGGAAAAAGTGACCAAGTGCATTTTTTACAAAAACGTGATCATTGACAATTTTGATATCTTACTAGCTTCATATTGCCCTGCAAAAAATCCCAAAGGATTTTAACTTGGAAGTATAATATATTGACTTGTTAAAAATGACTAACTGCATTGATGTTTATTTTCTTGCCAAGCAAAAGTGATTTGAATGGCCCTCCTGAACATTTTACGTTTTGTCAGTTGGTCACTTTCTCCTGTACGACTACGATATGTATTAAATTAATTGTATATTTTTTTCTGTGGTCTTTGTTCAAAATTGTGTAAATTATTTTGTCAGTATCTTTATTGACTGGTACGCACACGCAAACGCAGACCATCTGGTCAATCTATGATTTCCTGTGGCGTTGAAGTCCTAACTCTACAAGTATTAGGAAGTTTAGTCATTATTTGTGTCGGCAAGTAATGGTACGAATGTGCGAAAGAAGGTATGCAGTTGACAAGAAAAATTGTCAACTGCATAATTAGACTTAATATCGCTGAATCACTGAGACATCTTTGTTTTTTTTTTATTATTTAATTTATAGCCCGTAGAAATGGGAAAAATTTAAACCTATTATTCATAACATACTGCCTATTATTATTCTGTCAATAGTAGTATCCGTCCTGTCGATTCCATTCCCGCCCCCCAATTTCTCAATTCAACATTGTGATTTATTTAAATCGTCAGCCGTGCCTTCCCCGACGTCATAAAGGCAAAATAAAACAAAAAATAATATATCGCAGTTATATAATAATATCCTCCCCGATGTGAGCGGCCATCGACCCCGAACCGGGCACGATTATCACAGGTAGGTGCCTAGTGCCTACCCCACCTCTAAGATAAGCAGGCAGGTACTGGGTACCCTGCCTATCTAATTTGTAACCGGTGTTGTAGGACGATCGATTCGCCCCTCACTAAACGGCAATCGATTGGAAAACGAATTATTTTTAAATCCAGAACGTTTCCCTGTTTTCAACCGTGTCACGTTTGGATGGGTAGGTACCTGCCTACACAGAAGTATAACAATTATACTTAATTTAAATCGGGGAACGTTGTTCACATTATTGTGGAACAAGGGACAAAAGCTTTAAATTAAATAATAGTGTGTTTCTATCCGATTTGATCCAATTATGCATCCTTTCTTAAAATATTGCTCAATGAAATGAAATAATAAAATAATACGTTTATGTTAAATTTTATTATTCTTGTGTGTTATTGTGAAACTAAAATTAAAATCCTAAAATATGAAAAATTGAAAAAGTGGCACTCAAAAAACTGATCCAAGGCGTAGATGTTCGGAAAATTCATAAAAGTGGAAATATCTGGAAAACTAAGGCACTTTTACTGAGATCATATTTTCATTTTTTGGTTAGTCATAAGCTGGCCTAACACCCCTTAAAAGGAATACGTCGGATTATGGGACACGCTGTATACATATTGTATATCTCGAGTAGTGTCCAGATATAAGGTTGATACGGTTAGATGACTAGAATTGAAGGGACTACTTGATTAAGTATGTCAGGATAATGTACCAACATAGGATATATTACGTCGGTACATTATTCCAGTGAGATGAGGCACTCTGAGTAAAGTGGTGTCCACTAGAACAGGATACAAAGCGTTGACACGACGCGTGACAGGAAACAGAGGACGTTATTGTATTCGTGACGTCCTCGCTCAGTCTTACACACTTTACCGAATCGAGATTCGGAAGATCACAAAGCCAAAGAATATTTTATGGATTAATGTTAAATCAAACACAGATTTTTTGAGTCTACTATATTGTATTTTATTAACAAAAACACATAAAAAAAATTATATTGTGACAATTGCTTCGCCTTGTTAGGGCGTTATCAAACGAATGTTTGATTAATTTTTTATGTGTTTTTGTTAGTAAAATACAACTTAGTACTCAAAAAATCTGTGTTTAATTTAAAATTAATACATAAATTAAAATGGAGTTCTACCAATTAAACGCCAAATCAATAAATAAGTTTAAAAAAAAAAATAAATAAACAAAAGAATAATATTTTAAGGCCTTACTCGCAATAAAATAATTCATTGATAAGCGTCCGGCTACGCTAAGAGCCGGCAGTCAGTTTCACGATTTTTTTTTAGAATACATAAGTATATGTATACTTATATTGGATTTTTGTTTTCGCTTTTTAGAATAAACATTATATTTAAAAAAAAAAACCTTTTTATGTTATTTATTAACTCCTTACCTTTCAATGGGTCTTTTCTTTTCAAAATCGTTTATGTATTTATATAAAAAACGGTGTATTAAAAATATTTATTTACGTCAAATGTTAACTGAGTTTAAAGACAATTAAGTTGCGTTTTACCGAATACTAGGCCTTAAAGCTCAGATCTCAAACATATCAAATTAAAACTCGACCGGCCGTGCTAGGGGCCACACTTGTCTTCGGGAACAATATTTTTTTAGAATATAATATATTGAAAAAATATGATTCCATTTTTTTTAACTCATTACATTTCAATAACTATTTTCTTTTGAAAACGGTTTATTTATTTTGAATAAAAAAATATTTTTTCAATACCAAAACGGTGTTTAAAAAAAAAACAATTACGTTAAAAGTTACCTGGGTTTGAAGAAAATTAAGTTGCGGGCTATCGAATATCCCGCCTTAGCTCTGTCTTTACAGTGTTATTTAACTAACTAACCATCACGCCACTTCCCCGCAGGGGTAGGCAGAGAGAATCGAACGCCATACCACTCTGTCTTTGCAAACATTCTTTGCCTCTTCTACATTCATGCATCTCCTCATACATACCCGACGATTATTACGACTCCTGACCCGGCCTCTTTCAAGTATTTGACATACCTGATTGTGCCAAGTTTTCCTCGGTCGTCCTCTGCTTCTTTTTCCAACTACATTCGCTCCATAAATTTGTTTAACCGTTCTTTCTTCACTCATACGCTCCACATGTCCAAACCATCTCAACACACCTTTCTTAATTTTATCGATAATGCTTATCTCAGCCTTACATTCTTTCCTTATTTCATCATTCGAACATCTATCAAACATCGTTTTGCCACACATTCGTCTGAGCGATCGCATTTCGACTGCATTCAGTCTGCTTTCATCCTTCTTTTGCCAACTCCATGCTTCGCTTCCATACATAAGGGTTGGGACCAGAACTCCATTGTGTACTGTAAGTTTAGCTTCCGCTGATAGATTTTTATTTGCTAAAACTGATTTTAGTGCACCATTCACTCTGTTCCCAGCATTCACTCTCCTTTCTATGTCTTTATCAATCTTTCCATCCCTAGAAAACATACTACCCAAATATATGAAATCATCTACCTGTTCCAAAATCTCCCCATTTACCAATATTTCACACTCAGATCTACATTCATCTCTTTCAAAAACCATGATTTTGGCTAGGATTAAGAAATATACTATCGTAAAACAACGACATCAATGCTAAATTTCTGATTTATTAAAAAAATATAGTTTAGCAAACATTGTTAATTCCTCTATCCCTGTTTTATTTCAATCGAAGTTATTTTCATCGGATTCTTTTAACCCTTCCTTCCCGGTGCTGTGCACCTAGTACACATTGCTTCTAAAAAACATCCATATCTCTATAAATATAATACATACAAGGCTAAGATTTTGGGTATTCCTCCATAACATATTTACGCATTGATTTAAAAAAGAATATTAATAATAATCAGAATTTATCGAATACATCGGAGGTATTTTGTGGATATCGGAAACAAATTTAAACAGCGCGTGAAGAGTGTACGGGAACCGCGACACTATATTCGCATCTCACTCTTGCATACTTGTTCTGTGCAAGCGTGAGGAGCTCAAAGCTCAATGTTCTCCGGGTAGCGGCAGTAGCTTTTGGGCTTCCGACAAGAGTGGACCTATGCTTGTTCCGTGAACGTTGCCAGATGGTTTTATAATGTTTTCAGCAAATAAATCTATATTATTATAATTTTTGACTTAATTCTTTGTCCGCCTCCGTAGTGTAATGGTCAGCACACTCGGCTACCGTTCTGGAGGTCCCAGGTTCGATTTCCAAGGGGGGTAAAATAAATACGAGTGATTTTCTTCACTGTAATATTTATTCAATATTACCCTGGACTGGTGCCTGAAGCGGAGGGCTGATCACCTTTCCTTCATGTGTAAACGATCAAGATAACACTGCGTTTTTATGATGCAGTGCCCTATGCACCACTGGGTGCGGATAAGGGTTTTATTATTATTATTAATTCTTAATTAATTAAGGGGATTAGCTCTGAATGTCCGCATTTTTCTGATTTAATATCGCAATTTTTTTTATTGTGCACCCAACACCGGGACGCGCGTTTTATTTAAGCACCGGAAGGGAAAGGTTAAAAGCAAAGATTTATTTAAAGTTCAAGGAATTCACCGATACACGACGTTTCGACGAATAATATAGAGAACGGTGGTCGGATCACCTCGGGATATAAAAGCGTTATATCACATACAATACCCATTCGTTTCGCCGATAATGGAACCATTCAGGCGAGATTTTGGCAAATAGCGGATTTTATCCTCCGCCGCGCGTCTGAGTACTTCGGCAAACAAGCAATAAAGATAAGTGGGAACATAAATAAATAAATTTAAAAAAAACTTTATAGCCAGCAATCGCTTTTTAATCCGTACGAAATTATAGCGCGAATTCATACGGTGGACGCTAGCCGAGAGATTCTAAAATAGACGTTGGTAACTCCGGCAAATTTAAAGATGGACAACTTTATTTATTGATTTGGCGTTTAATTTGTAAAACTTCATTTTAATTTATGTATTAATTTTAAATCAAACACAGATTTTTTGAGTCTGCTAAGTTGTATTTTATTAACAAAAAACACATAAAAAATTAATGTTGCGACAATTGTTTCGCCCTAGGCTCCTTTCAATATCTTTATATGGTTTTTAAACTGGGTTTCCAAGAATAAGTGTAACAAAATATTGGTATTTCTAACCCTTATCCCTACCCTATGATGCATAGGGCACTGCATCGTATAGAAGCAGTGTTATTTTGATCGTTAAATACACGAAGGAAAGGTGATCAGCCTTCGGCTTCAGGTACCAGTCCAGGGTCATAGTAAATAAATATTAGGCTGAAAAATCACCTGAAATTGAACCTGGGACTTCCAGCATGGTAGCCTAGCGCGCTAACCACTACAATAGGCGGACATGAAATATTTGTATACAGGAATATTTATTATATTATGTGTTAGGGAGAAAAAAATGTAAAATTCTAAATCTTTTGTGCCGCGTGCGGTTGATAGAAGCCGCGTGCTCCCAATTTAAATCCGGACGCGCGGGAAACCGTAATTTGAGGGCTGGCAGCACCTAAAGGACTTCAGCCAACTGGCAGCTGGCAACACAGCTGTCTGGAACCAGCCAGTGAAGGGAAATCAAAGGCAAACTGACAGCCACCGCGAGAAAGTGGCGGGAACGGATTCTTAAAGCGAAAACACAAGTCGCTCACTCCTTTCAACAACGTAATATATCAAAAAACTTATTTTTTCAGGAGATCGTTTTTAAATTTAAAAAATATAATACAATGAATTAAAAATAAATATCAAGCCACTTATTGAACTTTTTACCGTGCAACAGATCTTTTTAGGTAAAACCTGAATGTTTTTTTCTCCATTTGAAAAATATTTGGTATATTTTAAAAAATAATTAAACAATACCTTTTCTTCAAAATGCAAAAACAACACTTTCTGTCCTATAGCGGGTAAAAATTAAGTTAATAATATGCCGCTTTTGCTGGGATATAGTACATTTTCTGGGCATTCCGAAAACATGCACAACTGAAAATTGACGATTTTTAATATATGACGTTGTTGATAGGAGTGAGCGAAGTGTGCGCGATATGAAGAATTCGTGGGATGAATAATAAAACATTTTTTAAGCAAATAATTACGGTGCATTGGAAACTCTACCAACCATATTCCCAGATCTGATACAGAAGCATCTAGACTTCCTGACAGACCTCTCGCAAAGTTATTTTATTTTACGAACTAAGTTGCTACAATTATTAAAAAATGTCTAGCAAAATTGTATACCTACCGATTTTACTGTGAATTTACATTCAATAGCTTACAATGTCCCTGTCACTGACAGTCTAAATAAAATACAATACAAGTGCCCCAGTATAGGCAGTGAAAGGGACCAGTAGTTAGTTAGTTCAGTCAGCTAGATCCGATTCTAACTCGACGTTGACCGGTAAACAGACGCCTCCACATCCTGACCAGCACAGCAGACAGATACGGAAGAGTGCCAAGGAGTTCGCAAAAAATGTTCAGTCATCGCATTTCAATACGAATAATTATGGTGTATTGAAAGCTGTCCTACTGCATGCCCAGATCTGATACAGAAGCATCTAGGCTTCCTGACAGATCTGCTCTTGCAAAGCAATTTTTTTAATTAAGTTGCGAAATTTATTAAAAATGTGAAACAATATAAAATTGTATCTCGATTTTACTGGGAATTTACATTTGAAAGCTTTCAATATACCTGTCACTGCCAATCTAAATAAATACAAGTTTGTAAATCCGTCACCAATTTTTCTAGAAGTACCCCGGTGTAGACAGTGAAAGGGATTAGTATTTAATTCAATTAGTCAGCTAGATCCGATTCCAAACCGACGTTGGCCGGTACACAGACGCCCACAACACCGACCAGCACAGCAGACAGACACGGAATAGTGCAAAGACAAAGACACAAAGACAAAGAATAATTATGGTGTATTAGAAACATCACTGAGTTGATGCATCGTTTATGTTAATCGTTAATCGTGTTCCAGACTCTCGAATAAGAGTTTCTAGGTCCGACGCCATCCTACCACATTTTAATTCCTATTTTTTTTTAATTATTTTTTAAAAATGGATGCCCTATTTTTTTATATTTTAAAGTTGGCATCCCTGTTTATCGCGGCGAAACGTTCCACGGGTTGACCGAGATCGCGCATTGGCCATGCAGCTCGCAAATTGCCAATTTGCACGAAAATACGGATGTGACGTCACGGAAAAGGCGCCATTGTGAAAAATTATTCTTCCAAAAATAGAAAGAAATCACAATGGAGGCGTGACGTCACGAGGAGCATCAAAACGGAGATCGAAATAGAATGCGTGACGTCATGAGGAGGATTTTACCTTACGGAGGGTTCGTTATTTTATCAGAAAATGACATCTCAACATAGATGAAGAAGAATAGCTGGTTAAGCGACCACTATACACACGTGTAACATTTACCAATTCTACCAATCACAGTACTCAATTTTTTGGTAATAGTGTAGTTGTCAATCATGGGTGGAATTGATGAATGTAAAACGTGTGTAAAGTTATCACTTAACCAGCCTTGACAGGTCGTAAGCCCTATAAATACTTAAACTTCCATATTTTCCTACATCTACATTGAGATGTTAAAAATTTAAGAATTCCTAAGTGTAGATAATCCAGATTTGTAAACAAAATATTGTAAATATATATTTAAAAAAATTTAGTTTTAGTAAAAAGTCACATTTTCTTCGATAATCTAAATATTTTTTTAGAAAAATCTTTCTTAAAACTGACCGTAAAGATATTGTTCAATCTAGAAGAATTTTTCAATAGCAGACAAAGTAAATAACCAGCTGAATATGGCCGGACCGTGTAAAATAAATATAAATGTTTACAAAATGCAGATGTTGCGTGCGCGATGCACAATGTGCATACAAAAATAAACTACAGCCAAAACCGAGTAAACGGAATATCAAGCAGCTCGCACGTGCGGTGGAAAATAAATATTAAAAAAAAACATCAAACTTAGGAGGTACTTTGAGATATCAAAGAGCGACGGAAATTAACGGGAGGCGGAAAAAAGATAACTAAGAATGAGTAGGAAAGAACAGTGCAACAAGTTTATGGGGCGAATGTAGTTAGAAATAGATGCAGAGGAAGACCGAGGAAAACTTAACACGATCAAGTGTTTCAAACACTTGGACGTGGTCAGATTAAGAGTCGGAATAATCGGCATGTATGTGCGAGAAGATGTATGTATTCTCTCTGCCTACCCCTGCGGAAAGCGGCGTGATGGTTAGTTATTTTTTAGTTTTTAGGGATACTAAAGATGCGACTTCCTTGAAAAAATCGGTGGGATGTATGAGGAGATAAATACTTTATAAAATAAAATAACCTTGTTTTAACCACTTTTTATTGGTACACTTTTTCCAACCGGTTTCGAAAAGAACCTTGTCATCCTCAGGGTTTATGTACTAATTCTAAAATATTACATTGAGTTTGGAAGCCAATGCTCTAGAGCCAAGTAGTGGGATGATGTGGCTGAATTTATAAATACAAAAAAAAGAGATGCCTAAATGTGGAAAAAGTTAAGATTGTTAGCAAATACTCTGCCGACTCCTGCAGGTATCGTATAAACATCGATAAAATGAATCGATATGTCGCTCACTCCTTTAAACAAAGTCATATATCTCAATTTTCAGCTGTGCATGTTTTCGGAATGCCTAGAAAATGTACTATATCCCAGCAAAAGCGGCATATTTTTAACTTAATATTTACTCGATACAGGGCAGAAAGTGTTGTTTTTGCATTTTGAAGAAAATGTATTGTTTTATTATTTTTTAAATATACTAAATATTTTTCAAATGGAGAAAAAACATTCAGGTTTTACCTAAAAAGATCTGTTGCACAGTAAAATGTTCAATAAGTGGCTAGATATTTATTTTTGATACATTTTATTTTATTTTGAAACTTTAAAAACGATCTCCTGAAAAATCAAGTTTATTGATATCTGACGTTGTTGAAAGGAGTGAGCGATGTGACCGTAGTAGCCATGTAAAGACGATATTAATGCGAGCAAACGCGCACAAACCCTTCTTTCTTTATGGGCGGGAAAGCAGGAAATCTAGGAAGTTTTGTCACTGCATTGTTGGATTGACGCGAAGTTCCTGCAGGTCGCGCTCCATTGAAAGGCCTTTATCCAGAGACCTGGACGAGCTTCACAGGGGTCACGTTCAGGAAATCACGTCGCCGAATCATCATTACTCGGCCGCGTCAAACACCGGAACGTGCCACACATTGACACGTCAGTCAGACGCCACAAAGAGAGGAAAAGCGAAGAGCGAGAGAACCTATTTATATTATTTATATAATGATAATAATAATTTTGGATAATTTACTTAGCATAACTAATACTGGCAGTACGCAATGAAGTGTACTAAGACTTCTAGAGAAGGATAAAAAATTCATGGATGCTACAGAAAGATAACATGATTCGAAGGCATGGTTAGGTGATGTTGTCCATGACAGAAGGACCCATAACCTGAGGACGAGGAGAGCTGACCCCAACAGTCTTCAAAGACGATAAGTTTGGATGGAGCCAGGAAGAAGAAGCGAAAGCTAAACTGGCAGTACATAATAGAGTTCTGGTTCCAACCCAAATGTATGGAAGTCCAGCACGGAGCTGGTAATAGATGGATGAAAGTAGACTGAATCCAGTCGGAATGCTTTCTCTTAGTGCGGTAAAACCATGCATGATAGATTTTCAAATAATGATACAAGGAAAGAACGCAAGGCTGAGATAGGTACTATCGATAAAATTAAGAAAAGTGTGTTGGGTATGTATATTCAATGAGCGAAAAGAGGATAGTAAAACAAATTTATGAGGCGAATATGGTTGGTATTAGAAGCAGAGAAAGGCCGAGGAAGTTTTGACACGATGAAGTATGTCAAATGCTTGGGCGTCGTTAGGTCAGATGTCGGAACAATCGGCGGGTACGTATGAGGAGATGCATGAATTTGAAAGAGGCGACGGATGTTTGCAAATACAGATGTGGCCTTCTATTCTCTCTACCCCTACGGAGAAGTAACGTTATGGTTAGTTAGTTAGCTTCTAGAAAATAGATAACATATGATTCTTGCAAAATTCATACGCGTTTGAGACCATATGGTTACCTCGTTATCAGAGTATTTAAAATGATCATTTTGTAACACAACTCACTGCTCGTTCACGATCGAATCCCCCAAGCCGGCAAAGGGTTTCGTGTCCCATATGCAATGACGACATAATAATATACAGGCGCACGTCGTCAAAAATACCCATGTTATGACTTCCGTTACTAGGGGTAACGTTGTGCCCCGTATTGAAAAAAAAACCTTGTTTACTAAAGCGAAAAAATAATAAAACAAAATGAGTTTTTACTCGGGAATATACTCGTACACAATGGCTGCCCTACTTTGTGACTTTTACGGGAAAATTTACACGCGTGTAAAAATGTCACAGGAAGCAGTATTTCCCTAACACGTAACGAGAGCAGTGAGTTTTACCCTTTTTACTATAAAAGAGTAGAATGTAATGAGTTTATTCATGGAACCGGGGCAAGGCAATATGTCGGGATAGCGCGGAGCGCGTGTAAAACCCATCAGACATTTGAACTAACCGACTAACCATCACGCTGCTTACTGCAGGGATAGGCAGAGAATAGAACGCCACACCAGTCTGTCTTTGCACACAATCTTCGCCACTTCCACGTTCATACATCTTCTCATACATACACGCCGATTATTCCGACTCCTGGCCTGACCACTTTCAAGTATTTGAAATACTTGATCATGCCAAGTTTTCCGCGGTCTTTTTTTATTTAATATGGTTACAAAACTTTTTTTTAAATAATTATAATTCATTTTCTAAACATTTCTACATACCTACAATCTTAAAATCAAAATGCAGTTCTCTCCAATAAAGAGATTGAGCTCTTGTGCCTGGAGAGGGACTTACACTGTTAGTTATCTTTGTTGGTAAAACAGTTTATTTTTATTGATTTTTTTTTTCATCTTGTCTTATCTGCTTCTATTACCAACCATATTCGGCTTATAAATTTGTTTAACTATACTTTCTTCACTCATTTGATTCACATGCCCAAACCATCTGAACACAGCTTTCTTAATTTTATCGATAGTGCTTATCTCAGCCTTGCATTCTTTCCTTATATCATTATTCAAACATCTATAATACAACGTTATCGGACATTTAGTGACTCTTAATTTTACTAAGATTTTTAATATTTATGAGGCGAATGTTAGTGGGAAAAGAAGCAGAGGAAGACCGAGAAAAACATGGCACGATCAGGTATGCCAAATACTTGAAAGTGGTTAGGTTAGGAGTCGTAACAATCGGCGGGTATGTATGAGGAGATGCATGAACGTGAAAGAGGCGAAGAATGTTTGCAAGGACAGAGTGGTGTGGCGCTCTATTCTCTCTGCCTACCCCTGCGGGGAAGCGGCGTGATGGTTAGTTAGTTAGTTAGTTAAAACCTAACACATACCTCTTTTGGTCAACAGAACTTTGATTATTATGCAATAAAATTATACAACCTGTTTCCAAATTTGATTATTACCATAAATTCAATATAACAGGTGTCTCGACTTGACATGAAACATATTTCATTTTATATGAAAGAAGATGACAGTCAGAGCATCACAGAGCTTACGACCTGGCATTTAGCTGGCTTAAGGCCCAGTATTCGTTAAGTCGCAACTTAATTTTCTCTAAAGGCTGGTAACATTTTACCCAATTAATTTTTTTTACTTAAAATACCGTTTTTGCATTGAAAAATATTTTTTATATTTTTTTAACTCCTTATCTTTCAATGACTCTTTTCTTTTCAAAACTATATGTTCATTCAGAAGAAAAACTTATTTTTTCAATACAAAAATGATGTTTAACGAAAAAACATTCAATTACGTCAGATGTTACCTGGGGTTAGAGAAAATCAAGTTGTTATTTAACGTACATTGGGCCATAAATCGCAGTGAAGCGCCCTTGAGGTAGTATTTTACAAAAATGGCGTTATATAAATTACCCAAAATTAATATTAGTATTAACGTAAAAAAAGGGCGATGAAATGTCAACTGGGTTTAATTTCCGGCGGGAACCAAGTAATCGATAATCCCGGGTGACGAAGGACGCCTCTTTTGTCTCATTCCCTCCCGCTATAAAACGGGAATAACAAATCTACCCTTCTCCCTCCCTTGTACTGGAAATCGGGATAGCTGTCTTGCTCCTGCGGCGTCAAGGCGCCATCGGGATACCGGCGTCCCCTTCGAACCCGCAGGAATAAAGGGCGTTTGGCTCGCTCGCACAAGGACGCAGTTTAACCGAAAACTATTAGAAAAAACTACCAAATTCTAACGGACTAATCCGTCAGTTATAGTTGATCGATTCTTGGACGCGTAATTGCGTTGTACCCAATGTCACCCTCATTTTAAATACGACTCACCGAGAAAAAAATTATATATATTGTATATTTGTATATAGATTGCTGATTCTTATATTTACCACTACATTCATCAATATTATATCCGTGATAGTTCATAAGGAACTGTCACGAGAGGTGGTATCATACATGATAAAAATAGCGAAGGACATTGGTAACATAAATCAAGCTAGGACACAAACTGCCGAACCCTCTTCTAGTGGAACGCAAGGCCTGTAGACGACAGCCAACAGTCCGGATTTTCCTGAGAAGTTTTTCATGGTTTTCTTCGAGCAATGAGCAGATGTTGACATGTTCCTAATTGACCCACACTGGGAAATCTTTCCTGATCTCAACACATTTAAAAGAAAAATAATAAATAGCTAGAAGAAACAAAAATATAATCAATGAAAGTGCAACGTGGTTTCCTCCCAGCAATGAGCAAATGCTGACAAGTTCCTGATAGGCCCACACTAGATTATCCCTCCTGTTCCCAACACATATTTAGATAAAAATATATTTATTTAACAACAAAAATCCACTTAATGGTCTATAAACCTTGTACATAATAAGCAAGGTAAAGAATAAATGCAATTCCCATCTAAAAGTCATCAATATAATGTACTGAAATAGTTTTTTTATATGCTTTTTATGGCATAAGATTTTTTTATAAAAACGCTTCGAATATGTATGATCTAATATCCAGTCTGGAATCACAAAGAAAAGATAACGTGTTAACTGAGTAGCTTGGTTTACTTTAATTTTACTCATATTAAGAAAAAAACAAACAAATATTAATCAATTTTCTTTATGGTATCGATAACTTCCTAAACAATACTAATCGAAGCCGGTTTCGAAATGTCAACTTCGCTAGAAATAAACGTTCAAAAGTATTACTAATATATTTAACATTTAAAGCATTTACTATGTATTATTTTTTGACATCTCATCAAAGATGAAGAAGAATATGAAGGCTGGGCATTTACGGGGCTGACGGCCGTCATGGGCTGGTTTAAGTGATCACTTTACACATGTGTAAAATTCACCAATTCTACCCATAATATGAAAATAACTCCTGTATTTGGAGATAATCCAGATTTTGTGAACAAGTATTTAGACATACTCAAAATGTGGTACATTTACCAAACTGCGAGAAGTCTAAGAATTAGAATAAGAGAACATCACCGTGGACTAATAAGTAATTATTTTTCGGAATTTGCAAATCATATCATGGAAACTAACCACTCATTTGACTCTCATACACTTAAATTATTACACTCTGCTACAAATAAAGGTCAAGTCATGAATAATTTAGAAATACATAAAAATTTAAATTCAGATAAAACAATAATTAATAATATACTGTTTCAAAATACGTCACCATTATTATCAATGTTTCCTTTTACAAAAAATCTTGTTCCTGAACCCCCCTACCTATATTTATTAACCTACAATATATACACCTAAATATATTTTTGTTCGTTAGTTTTAATTTGTACCAGAAGATGAAAACATCTGTCGTTTTCAAAACTAGTCGTAAATAAAAATAAAACTCATTAAAGTGGTATATTCAAGTGTTTGATTTTAATAAAAGACTTTGTGGTTAGTCATTTTTCCTTTTTTATTTATTTTTTACATAAATGTTAGTGATGTTAGTATACGAGTACGACCACTAATCGAGATTTTTGTAGAATCAGATTTAGTAGAGAATGTCGGGATAGATTTTTGAAAAATAAAAATACGTTATTGTCTCGAAATTTGAGATGACCAAGATGGTCCCATAGGGGTGGCAAACACATGTTGCTGTTGACCGCATTGATATTGGGAGGGTTGTTCAATCTGTACTGTAGACGAGACATAATTTTAATAAATTTATATAGCGCAATTTTCGTAAAATACTACTTCAAGGGCGCTGCACTGTGGTTTATTTGGGGAAAATGAGACTGTGAAAATGATTTAGCAAACAAACTATTGATGATTTTCAATGACATGATGATTTATTGTGAAGAAGACCGAGGAAAACTTGGCACGATCAGGTGTGTCAAATACTTGAAAAATAACGGACGGGTCAAGACGGCTGTTCAAGCTCAAAACACACTAAGGGACATTTTTTGTAGTACGTTTTTTTGCATTTTTGGACTAAGTAGATTCTACTTAGTCCAAAAATGTATAAAAAACGTACTACAAAAAAGGTCCCTTACTGTATTTTAAGTTTGGACAGCCGAGGAGTCGAAATAATCGGCGGGTATGTATGAGGAGATACATGAATGTGGAAGAGACGAAGAATGTTTGCAAAGACAGAGTGCTATAGCGTTTTTTTTATCTCTGCCTACCCCTGCCAAGAAGCAGCGTAACGATTAGTTCATTTCATTCAAACCCTTATCCGCACCCGAATGGTGCATAGGGCACTGCATCATCAAGGAAAGGTGATCAGCCCTCCGCTACAGATACCAGTCCAGGGTAATATTGAATTAATATTAGAGTGAAAAAAATCACTTATGATTAGTTAGATTTATCGGATATTGGGTCTTGGGACACAATTTGGCGTTGGCCAGCCCTACCCTGCCCGCATGTGTGCGTCTCGGCGGCTAGGGACTGGGGTTCTATTCCCGTCCACGTGTCGAGTTGCCATGGCGACCGGCAACCACACCAAATGTTCCAGAACGATTCACCCCATGCGACACATGAAGCAATAAAAGTCGTGTAGGCACATACGTACAATACCTACATACACATGTCACTTACTAAGGTCCGGTCGTAATACAACTAACTAACTAACCGCTTCCGAGAGAATGAATAGAACGCCACACCACTCCGTCTCTGTAAACATTCTTCGCCTCTTCCACATTCATCAACCATGGGCAGAATAGTGAATTTTATGGTGGTGACTGACCGGAGCATTTCGTCGTAACGTAACGTCGTAACATCGCTCGCGGCGAGCATCAGCGAGCATCCGAAACTATGGATGGAGCGCTCGGCTCGCTGTACTGACTATACGAATGCTCGCATCGTAACGTGTTACAAAATGGCTCCTGTCAGTCTCTACCATTACATGTGTATAAAGTGATCACTTAAACCAATCTACGACAGGTCAAAAGCCCTGTAAATACCCAGACTTCCATATTCTTCTTCATCTATGTTGAGATTATCAATGTTATTTTCGTATTTATTATCGTGTTATTCCACAAAGTTAATGCCAAATATAACAAAATAACAACTTCACAGTTTTTTCCCCATTCATTTTATTTGACCAGTGATCGGATTTCGTCGTAACCTACATCATCAGACTGGGATGTCGGTTACGAAACTCAGTGGCGACGAAACCCAACGACATTCGTTTGAAAATGCCATAACTAGGCGAAACAATTGTCATAATATTAATTTATGTGTGTTTTTTTAATACAATACAACTTAGTAGACTCAAAAAACCTGTGTTTTATTTAAAATTAATACATAAATTAAAATGGAGTTCTACAAATTAAACGCCAAATCAATAAATAAATAAATATATCCTTGGTTGTTATTTTATTCTACATATAAAATACAGTTCCACCAAAAAATGTCAGTACAAAACTTAAATTTAATAATTTTATTAAAATATAACACTTGAATAATCCACTTAATCGAGTTTTATTTTATTTACGACTAGTTTCGAAAACGACAATTGTTTTCAACTTCTGGTACAAATTAAAACATTTCAGTTTTAATTTGTACCAGAAGATGAAAACAATTGTCGTTTTCGAAACTAGTCGTTAATAAAATAAAACTCGATTAAGTGGATTATTCAAGTGTTTAATTTTAATAAAATAATCATGTCATTCCACAAAGTTAATGCCGAATCAATAAATAATATAAATTTAATAAAACAAAAAAATAACGCACTGGAATCTACGAACAGCGGGACACATCGCGCACTCCTTTCAAGAACGTCATTAATAAAAAATCGTCAATTTCTAGTTGTGCATGTTTTCGGAATGCCCAGAAAATGTTTTATATCCCAGCAAAAGAGGCATGTTTTTAGCTTAAAATTTACCCACTACAGGGCAGAAAGTGTTGTTTTTGCAGAAAAGGTATTGTTTAATTATTTTTTTAAATATACTAAATATTTTTCAAATGGACAAATAACCTTCAGGTTTTACCTAAAAAGATGTGTTGCACAGTAAAAAGTTCAATGAGTGGCTTGATATTTATTTTTAATACATTGTGTTATATTTTTAAACTTTAAAAACGTTCTCCTGAAAAATCAAGTTTTTTTTATTTATGACGTTCTTGAAAGGAGTGAGCGACATCGTTAAATTCAAAAGAACGGTTAAAAAGCACGTGTTGCGTGTAAAAATGCTAAGTTTGTAGCTGAAGATGGACTTTGTTATTCGTGTCAACATGGACACTGTATAAACACTCATCCAGCCACTTGACATTAAAAATATAAGTGGCTGTACATCAAACAAGGCGTATACTGGCTGATCGGACGATGTTACCCTCCAAATACCTACCTATATACTTGATAATTCATTATGTGCTACTACAACCATCACGCCGTTTCCCCGCAGGGGTAGGCAGAAAAAATGGAACGCCACACTCTTTTGCCCTGACACTCCTCGCCTCCTTCACATCCATACATCTAGTCATACATGCCCTCCGATTACGCAGACTTTTGACGCCACCAGATTTTAGGTTCCGTTTGATCTGATCGTGCCAAGTCTTTTTCGGCCGTCCTCGTTCTGTTTTCCATCTCACATTCGCCAAATATATTTTCTTAGTCATTCTCTCGCTATCCATTCGCTCCATATGTCCATACCACCGTAAAGAACTCTTCCTAATCTTTTCAATTATTCCTTGTTCAGCCTTACATTCCTTTCTTATATCTTCGTATAATAAATACGTTTTGAAAGTAATTAATTATTGTATTAGTAATAATCCTCGCCCCGTCGCCGTCCTCGTTCTGTTTTCCCGCTCACATTCGCCACATATATATTTTCTTACTCATTCTCTCGTTATCCATTCGCTCCACATGTCCATACTACATTAAAGAACTCTTCCTAATATTTTCAATTATTCCTTGTTCATAATTTAAAAATAATAATAATAAAACCCTTATCCGCACCCCAATGGTGCATAGGGCACTGCGTCATATAAATGCAGTGTTATCTAGATCGTTTACACATGAAGGAAGGTGATCAGCCCTCTGCTTCCGGTACCAGTCTAGGGTAATATTGAATAAATATTACAGCGAGAATATCACTTATATTTATTTTACCCCACTTGGGAATCGACCCGGGACCTCCAGAACGGTAGCCGAACGTGCTGACCATTACACTACGGAGGCGGACATGTTCATAATTTACGAAAATAAAATGACATTATTCCATCTATCGTTTATATCAAAGAAGGCCAAATCTTTAAACGAGTTTTTAAAAACCTAATATTGGAAAAACACCCACACAATTATAAAAAAAAACTAGTATTTTTAATAAATGACATTAATAGTGCATCTCAACATGTTGACGTAAGTTTGGTCGTGAAATGATGAGCCATTGTGAGTAATAGAATGAGCAAAACTAGTCAACGTGAGATGTGTTGCTTAAAATAAACATGAACACGCGTGGATGATGAATATATTTATTTATTTATTGAACGGCTGAAGCCTTTAAGATAATACATATATCGTAGTCGTACAGGAGAAAGTGACCAACTAACAAAACGTAAAATGTTCAGGACGGCCATTTAAGTCACTTTTGCTTGGCAACAAAATAAACATCAATGCAGTTAGTCATTTTAAACAAGTCAATATATTATACTTCAAAGATTAAAATCCTTTGGGATTTTTTTCAGGGCAATATTAAGCTAGTAAGATATCAAATAGTCAATGATCACGTTTTTGTAAGAAATGCACTTGGTCACTTTCTCCTGTATGACTTCGATATACAGTATCTAATATAAAAATACACTAATGAATACACTGATAGAGAAACAAAAAGTCTTATAACATAAAATCATAATAAAATAACAAATAGTAAGCACTGGTAAATACACGTCTCCTTCACACACTATCAGCGAGCAGCAAGAGAGAGTGAAACACAACGTTTAAATTTATCCATTTTAACATGGAGAAGAAATGCTGAGAAAGTACAGATTTCAAGGAAGGTAACAATATATTAAATAAATCTATACTTTCAAAAGCATTGGCTAACATGTGAAGCCGCATATGAAGATTTGCATATCGTCAGTTTAATGTCTTAAGGCCCAGTGTTCGATAAATCGCAACTCCAGTTTCATTAAACCCAGGCAACATGTGACGACATTTCTTTGTTTTTTAAAACACCATTTTTGTATTGAAAAAATAAGTTTGAAGATTTTTATTTCCGATGCTTGGTTCTGATTGTGTCGGCTGATTTTACTTTCTTTTCTCACATGCTTGTTGGTCCAGACGATATTCCTAAGGAAACCAGATGTGGTAACATCGTTTTCATCTGTTCTATAACTTCTGAATACAGATGACTATGGCTAGATATTTCTACTCACAAATATTTGAATATTGATAATTGCTCCATCGGGATGTCGTCTATGACCAGCTTGCATCTCCTAGGTTGTTTAGATACCGTTTTATTTTTATTTTTATAAGAGGCCAAGAGATCTCGCATCCCTTATCTCACTTCAACCTTATGTCTATTGTGACCTCGCTCAGTGTCATAGCTCACTTTCAAGACCTACGTGAGTCATATAACTCACGACCTGTCTTGGTGGTAGGAGCTTCATCTTATCGGAGTCTAGTAGTGGTCCTCCAAGGATGTGACTTCGTTTGCGAGCGAGTGCGTCACAATTATAGAGAGTGTGGATGGTGTTTCGCTATCCTCCATACGAAAGCTGCAGACTAGCGAAATCATGCAGTCCTAATTTTTGACATGTGCTTCCTTAGTGTGGAGTATCCTGTCTAGGTCTTGGTTAGGATCGCATTTACTTGTGGTATATACAGAAAATTATAATTGTCATTCAATTTTTGTTTTTTTTTATATATATATAAATATTGTATTTTTTTGGCTGATGTTTTCTTCCAAATAATATAATAAATAACAAGTACTGCCAATTTTAATTTTTAAAGCTTTCGAGAATCAAATTAAAGTAGACTTTGGTCCAAAAAACCGTAATTTACCCAACGCACAGTGTGCAATATGACCGATCTAGCTTTACTTTAATCGTTTTTTTTCATATTTTAATTTTACATATTTGAATATCAAAACTTCTTTATTAATAACCGGTGCAATCTTCTACATACCTATTTTATTTGTAGGGTCAAATATGTATTATGTATTAAGTCGCAAAGTTGATGAACAGCGTGAC
Source organism: Brachycentrus maculatus (assembly GCF_059751285.1). Classification (NCBI taxonomy): domain Eukaryota; kingdom Metazoa; phylum Arthropoda; class Insecta; order Trichoptera; family Brachycentridae; genus Brachycentrus; species Brachycentrus maculatus. The sequence goes on along the minus strand of NW_028280877.1, from coordinate 400,156 downwards.
ACCAGATTTCAACTCCTAGTCAGTTGCGGATCAACGCCCGGTTTGATTAGATATTTGTCGGATTTGGTGCTTTTAATATATATTTTTAAAATAGTTGTTATTAAACACAGTATTTTATTTATATTTATTCTAAAAAAATACTTAATATACTCGTATTAGTACGTAAATTCGTTCAATTTATAAAACGTAAAAAAAAATGGGCGAAAATATTTTAATTGTTTATTCACTTAGACCTACGAAAAAACCCCCCTCTTACCCCTCTTTGAAATAAATGTGTATAATAAGTTTCATTCCTTAGCATTTCAATACAGTAATCTACATTTCCCCAAATTTCCCCCGTTTAGGAGATATTTTTATTTTTCAGTGGGTCGTGCATTGATTTCGAGAAGAGAATTTTATGATGTATGGCGGAACAGCAATAAAAATAACCGTAATTTGCACCTCTGGAACTATATATCTGATAAATTTAATAAAAAAACTGTAATTTATTATTTTTTTAAATAATGTTATAAATAATATCGCGTCTGGGCCCTAAAATAAAATACCGACGAAAGAAAAAGCATTACAGTGAAGCAATATTTTTAACAGAAAATGCAAACAAGCTGGAGAAAGAGTTACTGCTTCCAACTGTATTTCATCCTTTTATTTTACCAATGATTAAATAAAATAAAGAAAATACTTAACGGAAAAGTCGTTTTTCTAAAGATTTTGATAATTGCAGAGCTGCAATTAAAAAAAAAAAGAATGTTAAAAATATTGATAAATATCAATCTTTACAAGAAACTACTTTAGTATTTGAGGTAACGTTGCGGGTATCGAGAAAGAGGGATGCAGCCAATATTTTAAACGAACTTTCAAGTGCATGACTTACACGTGCTACTATCATTAAAATTCATAGAAGTTTACAGATAAACAAATCAATTCCATGCACTGTGAAATAAATGTGGAATTATTCGCTGAATATGTCACTGAAACAAAAGATATGTACATTAAGTCATACCCGTGGTACTATATGCCAACAACTGTCCACAAAATATTATTGCATGGTGCAGATATAATCGCTTCCTGCATTTTACCAATAGGATAGCTCTCAGAGGAGGCACAGGAAGCTAGGAATGAAGATTGTAGGCAATATAGGGCTAAACACACGCGGAAAATGTCAATCATAATAAACAGAGATTTGATGTCGTTGTTATTTTTCTCAGATTCCCTTATTTTTTTAGAACATCCACCCCAAGAAGGTCGAAAGTTTTTGCAAATCTAAATTTACTCAAAAATCTATCAGAAAATACATATATTAAAGACAGTGAATTCGACTGCGAATAAAAAGCAATGTTTTATTAAATGGCCGTTTATGTTCCTATTTATTTTTTGATAACTTTAAGAATAATATTGTAGCAATATGCTTTGTTTGGTTTTACCACGTACATTAAAAAAAATATGTTTTATTTTTTTATTGCAACAAATTCAAATGTGTTTTGCATATAATTTTCTCGGCTTTCCTCGGCACTTTTTCCTAACTTTCACTACACGAAACTAAAGCCTACTATATGGACTAACTTGTTACCAAATATAATTTCAATTGTTCATTAAATCATTTTTTATGCCAATAATAATCTTATCAGCATTAAAGTAAAACCAGATCGGTCAAATTACACACTGTGCAACGGTGGAAAGTAAGGGTTATTGCAGATTTTTCTCTAGCGGTATAGACATAGTAAGTAACGTTCTTATTCCAATGATTCGTAGTATTTGTTAGAATATGTAGTACATATTTATTGATATGTGCTATTGATGTGAATGTATTCGTATTCAATTGAACGAATATCATTTAGCATCAGAAGCTATTGTTGAAAATAATTCTTTCGTGGGCGGTCTATAATGTACCGCCGCATTCGGCGGTGACAAGTATAGAAAATATTGCCTATAGTAGCATTAGAAGCTGCAATATTTAGATAGCTTGCCAAATCAATTACTTAAATCTCTACATTATGAACCGGACGTTTTTACGACAAAAATGAATTAAATTACACAAAAAAACTTACCCAAAATATAATGTTTATAAGTACGTATAAGTACTTTATCACGTTATAACATCCTGATAGAGCCATCGCGGATTTTATAGCACCTCACAGGCTAATAATAACAAATCAAAACCACAATATTTTCAAACGTCACAACACAAAACTAACACAAGACAACACTCTAAGTATAGTTAGGGCACAAAATGTAACTTAGGTAAAAACTTTTGAGGTGATTGCACGAAGTGCTGTGAATTATCGTATTCGTATTTTAAAGAGATTCCTTTTAAAATTTCAGATCAACAGAATATTTCGTATAGAAAAATTGGATGCGAATTGATAACCGCGACACACTCCCCGAGACGCTATATATTTCTGACTGAATTACTATGAACAACGTATGAACGCTCGGAAAACCAAAATTACAAATGTACGGGATAAATCAGAATCGACATGTACAAAACTTAACGAAGAAAAGAATGCTGCCATCTAAAAAAAATGCCCATCAAAAAATATATGTATATCAGTACTTACTCTTAATTTTGTTCCGCCTTTCGCAGTAGGCGGTTCCAAAACTCCTGTGAAGTGAAAGCGAACGATGCATACAAACAAAAATTAAATGGCCGCCGTGGATTTTACCGTCACATTGGCTATTTTTCTCATTGCATACAACATTTTAAATGGACGACGATCCTTCGATATTAGGCGGGTGGGTGTTTCATTTCTTATAATGTTTTACTATCAAATCAGTATTGTTATTTGATTTAAAGCGAAGAATGGTTTGTTTATGTCAGTGTTGACAATTTGTCTTGTGCTATATGTACAATTATTGTTTTGACATTTGTTTCTAGATACAATGTTTGTATGAGAACAACCCGCCAGGGTAGTGAATCCTCAATGAGTTCCCAACGCCTGGAAGAAATCGTCGCGGCTCTCATGAAACCAATGACAGACATCGAGCAACATTTTGATATGGACCTGAATTCGGTATGTACTTTTCCCGCTTTTTCCCTTTTTGTTTTTGCCTTTTGACATATTGTTAAAGTCTCAATTTGTTACAGCTATTGGAGGAATACATCACCGAGGCCGGTCTGCGTCAACTAAACGGCGACAGAGACGAAGTTGTCCCTAATTTTTGCGAGATAGCGCTGCTGCTTCAGCAATCTGCTGACATATACAGCAAGAAAGTTGACTTTTTGTGGATGCGAGTCCATACAGTAGTCTCAATTATCGAGAAACTTTTTTGGTAAGCCCTTAGTTTTGCACAAAATGTAACCCATAAGGCGCTGTTGCAAATCTAGGTTACACAAAGTTTGTAAACAAACTTTGTGTAACCTAGATTTGCTTATATGTTTATACGAATGTAAACTTATGCTATTTGCACAAATTGTATTGCAGAAAATGTGTGCTAATCATCTTATTAGAAATATATTTCATGTTTCAATACTAATGCTCTATTTTATCTATTATTTTTCTGTTTTTTGTGCAACTTATTTTGCCTATATGCAACATATTGCAGTAAAAGCCATACGTTTTTTTTGTAAAATGCTATTATTTTACACAATATACTGTAGTATAAGATTAATGTATATGTTTTCTATTCACTATATACACTTATACAGGGTCATTCATTTTGTGGTTTCATGTTGAAAGCGCTGGCATTTAACGCCTGCCAACTCAGCTGTCATCTGTGTCATAATATTAGTTAAATGTTTACCATTTACGATAATGCATCGCTCAACAAACGAACAATGAGTTGAAATTACTAAAACTTACTACAAAAGTTGTGATTCAAACGTAGCACGCTTTTTCGCGCATTACGCGCTGATTATTGTTGTCATAATCGACCAACTACGCAAACAATTGGTGAAATTGTGAAGATTTTTGAAGTGAAGTGGAAGCGTTACTGATGTCGTAAGGTTTTTGTAATGTCGTTACTGATGTTTGGTGTGCTCTATGATCTAAAGGTGTCATTGACCCGTATTTCTTCGAAGATACCAATGGGCAGACGGTTACAGTCAATTCGGAGCAATATGGTCGAATGATAACTGATTTTATTTGGCCGGTGATTCAAGATCATGACTTGGACGATATGTGGTTCCAACAAAACGGCGCAACAAGCCACACAACACGACCAATTATGGCTTTATTGTGTGAAAAGTTTCCTGGTTGCGTAATTTCATGTTTTGGCGACGTTAATTGGCCACCGAGATCATGCGATTTGACACCATTTTAATTTTTTCTGTGAGGCTATGCAAAAAACCGTGTTTATGCGAATAATCCCCGAGCTCTAGAGGCATTCAAAACCAACATTACTCAAATTATGGCCGAGATACCTCCCAAAATGTGCGAAAAAGTGGTTAAAAATTGCCTCAGAAGAATCGCATGCATCAAATCTTCTTGAGGTGGCATTTGAATGATATTGTTTCTCACGCATAATGGAAAAGTCCAAACTTTATAATGAAATAAAATTTTCATAAAAAATGTATCGTAGTGTTTTATTTAGCTTTTCTGTCGAAACCGAAAAATGAATGACCCTGTATTTAAGTTTTTAGCAAGTTTGAAATTTTTTTAAACAGTATATATTAGTGAATTTTTTATCCACAGTTTTGCATTGGAATATGATGTATTTTTAAATCTTTTAAACTTCATGAAGTTTTGCTTACATGATAAAATGAAAACATTTTGTTTAGAAATGCTATTTTTTCTATTTAAATATTTCTAAAATCCATGTCAACGATCAAGATAACACTGCGTCGCTACGATGCAGTGCCCTATGCACCATTGGGTGTGGATAAGGGTTAGAAGAATAGAAGAAGTATCAAACACTGACCTGGGTCAGTGTTTGATACTTCTATAAAAATGTTGTTTTCAGTCATTTCCTAGTATGCTAAATTCCATTTCCTATGCTAGATTCGTTAACATTATAAATGATGGACTTGTATTATTTCAGTAGGACAGCCGATCCCAACCAAGACGAGCCGGAAGTACGTAGGAGATCCGCATCTAATCGCACCAGACGGAAGACCGATATCTTGAATTTTGAATTCATAGAACTCGATGAAGCCACAAATATTACAATTAAAGAAGTCGCAGACCCGAAACCCCTTCCTGTTTTGCCAAAAACGTTTATTCAATTCGAACCCCGCATTCTCTCTGAAAATGATGTGCAGATCAAGGATCACGCTGGCGTATTCATCGGCGTCGCGACCGATTTCCGCTGCAACTGGAACACCGACCCGAGCGGCACGCTCTGCGAGGATCTGGACTTCTGTCCGGAGAAACCTCCGAGCGCGAATATCGCAGACGTGGACTTTGACCAATATTCCGACTCGGGAGCCGACGGCCTCGCTCAGATAGCATCGGAGACTGAATTCTTTCCGGAACCCGATGCTGCGGAAGGAACTCCGCCTGAGCGGGTAGCCATCATCGCACAAACACTCTCAGACCAGACAATTGCCGTCGAAGAGGTTGCCAAGCAGACCAAAAAAAGAAAGCTAACCGATAGCACCACACCGACGAAACCTAAGAATTCCAAATACGATATGACCAACCCGTTCTCCGGAACCGCCCCAGTTTTGAACCTTCAAACTTGTTGTTTTTCTCTTCCTACAAGCATGATCCAAAAGATTGTAGAGAGGAGAAAAAACAAACTCGTTAAGTTGAGAAGGAAAATGGATAAATTGGACATAGTCAACCGTCACATCAACACTGATTACCTTTTGGACACCCTCGTTCTGAAGTTGGAGTCCGACGCTGCCGTCAGTTGGCACAGAAAAGAAGTCCTCAGGTGCTTGAAGGTTCTGTCTACAGACTGGGAGAAGGGTAAATAACAATATTGCATTATTATTATTGTCATTTATGTATCCGCATAATCACATTATGTTCGGGAGAAAAATTGCAAGTTTCACGTAGTGAGGGCAATAGACGTTATCATGTTTATTATTTTACCATTAACCCCTAACCTCCAATGCGATCTCTGACAATCGCAACGTGTTTACCAAATATTTAAATATATGATATGATACATTGTCAAGGTAATAACTTACATATACGTTGCTGTTACTTTTGATTACCCAATTGGGGATATTATTCGTTACTTTTTCTCCGTTTATATTTCTTTCCAGCTTAAAATTTTTTATGTCAAATATATTAGAAGCTCAAAATACTCAACCAAAATTGGGCACTGATTGGCGTGATAAGCTCTAAATGATCTAATCCAATCTGATTGAATCTAAAAACCGAAATCAAGTAAAACTTTTTTTTTTAAATTACATTATTTAATTTGATCAACATTTTTAATTTGATTTTGAAAACCTTATTGGCTAATATATCAAAAATTAAACACGGTTATTGGATTGAATTCTACTTTTAGTTACATATATATATACATATGATAATATGTGAGGCGTTTCCTCTTATTAAGACATTATCAAACACTGATCTGGATCAGTGTTTGATAATATCATAATTATATGTAGATAAAAGTAGTAATTTGATCGTCGGTGTCTGTAATATAATAGGTAATGATCATTTTACGATATTTACTCTCATTCATTCCACATGTCCAAACCATCTCAACACACCTTTATTCGTGTTTTCATACAAATTTAGTATTCAGTATCAAGATGGCCTGGCCCTTCCTGGCCATTGGATATATTGGTCCTTGGAGTTAAATAGAACTTATTTAAATGTTGAAAAGAAAGAAATATATTTTAAGGTAAGAAATGTGCAAAAATATGAGAGGTTGAGAAAAATTATAATTGATTGCAAGTTATCAATTTGGAAAATGATTGCGCAATTCAATTTTATTCCACGTCAAACCGCTTAACCCATCCGCATATCAGTTTTTGAAAAAAATAATATTATACAAATACATATATCGCTCACTCCTTTCAACAACTTGTGAATTTTCAGCTTTGCATGTTTTCAGAATGCCCAGAAAATGTACTATATCCCAGCGAAAGCGGCATATTTTTAACTTGGTATGTACCCGCTACAGGGCAGAAAGTGTTGTTTTTGCATTTTGAAAAAAAGGTATGGTTTAATTTTTTTTTTTAAATATACTAAAAAAATTCAAATGGAGAAAAAACTTAAAATTCAGGTTATACCTAAAAAGATCTGTTGCACAGTAAAAAGTTCAATAAGTGGCTTAATATTTATTTTTAATACATTTTATTATATATTTAAACTTTAAAAACAATCTCCTGAAAAAGCAAGTTTTTTGGTATATGACGTTGTTGAAAGGAATGAGCGACATACTAATTGAGTGTATCCACGAAAGTAAAAAAGTTGCCCCGCCCGGATGGGAGGTGACATGGATTATCAAACAAAGATGCGCTAATATTTTGCCCTGATAAAACGAGAATAAACATAGAAATAATCTTTAAATGCAGGAAACGGTAGCATCTACTGAACAGATTGATTTTTGTGGTATATATCAGTTTAACAAATCATAACAGTGTATAACAACAAGTGTGACTCATACCTTTGAAAAGTCAAAGGCATTTAAATTCAACAGAGTTCAATCTCATAAAATTATAACTATTACTGTTTTACCAATAAACATGGTACATATAACTGTTACGCACATATTTTATCGATTGTTTAGATCAGAAATGTGATAAATTGACAAGAAAACTTGGAAAAATAACTCAGTAAAACATTACGCCTGGGATGTAAAGTTTTGAATTTTAACTGTTTTTAGTTGATATTTTAATGAAAAGGATAATTCTATCCTTACAGGGACATCTTTGGTCAAGTGGCGTAAATAAATTTGCATAAAAATAATAAGAAATAATGCATCACCAAATGTTTTCTTTACTGATTTCTTTCACTCCTTTTAAGAATGTCATAAATCAAAAAACTTGATTTTTCAGGAGAACGTTTTTAAAGTTCAGTAATAAAATACAATGTATTTAAAATAAATATCAAGCCACTTATTGAACTTTTTGCTGTGCAACAGATCTTTTTAGGTAAAACCTGAAAGTTTTTTCTCCATTTGAAAAAAAAAAAAACAATACCTTTTCTTAAAAATGCAAAAAAAAAACTTTCTGCCCTGTAGCGGGTAAATATTAAGTTAAAAATATGCCTCTTTTGCTGGGATATGGTACATTTTCTGGGCATTATGACGTTCTTGAAAGAAAGGAGTGAGCGATTTGTACATATCACACGAAAGTAACTTTATAATATGAACAACCTACGGACGTAGGTACGGCTTAAACTGTCAACGTTTGGTGGCTGATATGCGAACGTAAAATATTCTTAGCCGTCATATCTTGGTGGTTGGTATGCCAATGGGTTAAAAGAATCGCACCTATGTATTACATCGTTTATGTCAAGCAATATACGGCTTCCGAAAGCGTTTGTTCCTTAACCCGGGGTCATAGTGAATACATCAACTAGGTATTTGTACTTCGGCCAATAGTACGAGAAGAATTATCATATTTTTCCATTTTCTATGCTCTTATCCAGGGGTTGACAATTTTTCAATAAACAGCCAAATCGTAAAAGTTGTAGGCTCAACGGGCCAGGAAGCAAACTTGAAGATATTTATTGATTTGGCATTAACTTTGTGATGATTTCAATCATCACAAAGTATCACAATAACTTGTATGTATAAGACCACTTTTTGATTTATTTATGGATTGCGGGTTTAATTTGTAGAACTCCATTTTAATTTATATATTAAATGTTAAAAATCCAACACTGGTTTTTTGAGTCTACTAAGTTGTATTTTATTGTTAAAAAAACACATAAAACATAAATTTTGTGCCAATTGTTTCGCCTAGTTATGGCATTTTCAAACGTTTGAAAATAAGCCTGTAGGTAAAACAAATTGTTGAAATTGTGAGAAGCGGTCAAGTTAGGTTAGGTTAAGAGTTTAAATAAGCGGCAGGTATGTATGAGGAGATTGTGGAAGAGGCAAAGAATGTCTGCTAAGACAGAGTGGTGTGACGTTCTATTCTCTCTGCCTACCCCTGTGGATAAGCGGGGTGATGGTAAATTAGTTATAATTAGTTTGCGGGCCATAGTTTTGTGACCCCTGATCTAATATATGGTAATATTTGAATAAATTTCAAATCTATTTTTATGTACGTAATATTATTAAACATTTTTGAAAGCAAATATGTCTTGTTTGATGTAGAGATTGTTTCTGTAAAAATGTCACATCAATAACAGTATTATTTTTTATCACATTTTTTAATTGCTCAGTAATAATTTCTTTATCTGCATGCAGTCTGTTACCGAGATCATTTATAAACAACTGAACTGTCTGGCTACAAGAATCCATTATCTGTTTTGTTTATTTGAAGTGAGCCGAGTATTATCCAATTAGAGTTCTAATATAATGACAATGTAATAATTTTGGTTTCTTAGAATCCACCGACGAATTTGCTTTGTAATAAATGCAATGTTGTTGTGCTCCAGTTTTACATTTAAAATATTTCTAAGAATACTACAATGCAGCTACATTTTAGAAGTACAGTAGAACCCCGGAAATCCGAACTAATTGGGGCTGTGACCTGTTCAGTTTAGGAAGAGTTCGGATTAGCCGAGAAATTACCCTTAGAAATTAATATAAAATCCTAATAAATACTTTTTATAAATTATTTATCTCAGTGACCATTCATTTGATCATGTGTGGTCCTTGTGTGTCGCCCAATGGTATAAAAAACATGCAAATTGCGAGATCAGTCATAATAACGCTGCGTTTACACTTAAAACATATGTTTACGTTTAAACCAACTATAACATCAATAAGACGATTTCTCAGTTTGCTTTTAATAAGATTCGTGCTTCAAAAATATCGTTCGCATGAATATGTAGACTCGAAGAGCCTTCCCGCGGATATTTGTGCAGAGCCGCACTTGAAAGGTCAAAGAGTTGCCTGCGGCTCTCGAGCCATACTTTTCCGACCTATAGCTTTAGCTTTAATTGTTTTAAAATGCATATTTGGCATGCATATAAATGCAAGTTTGCCGACCACTGACTTAACCTAATCCAACCAATTTTGCTTCGTGCACAATTATTTAAAATTTAATCTACTACAATTTTTTTTAAATATACATTTTTTTTTTATAGATTTCAAAGGATTTTCGGGGGGGAAATCCGAACCAGATGCTGGAGGTTTGTAATAAAATATTTACATTTATTTTTACGATGATAAGTTTTTACTGTATGATGACAATTTTTTTAAATTTTATTTATTTCATAGATACATCCATTTTTTTATACTATATGTATTACGGCTCTTTAGGCATGGCCTGTGTTGAGCCGAAATACTTACATGTTAATACAACTTTTTATTTTTATTATTATTTGTTGCTTTAATTATTAGATTATATACATTACATACAACAGATACAAAAACAATTTACAGTATAAAGGTTTTACAATAAAATAATTACACCTGGACTTCAATTAAATCACTTTCTACCTTATCCTATCCAACGAGAAGCGACTATCGACGGACACTGTTCTTAAAGACATGATCACTACTGGAATTCTTAATAGTTTCGGGCAGCAAATTAAATATCTTTGGCACAAGTAATGAAAAGGATTTTTGCGCAAAACTTGTTTTAATAGATGGGCCACAATGTTCAATTAGAAAATTACATTTATTTATTATTAGATAAGACCTGCTGGAGCCGGTGTCAAAGGTACATAATGTGCGCAAAGAAAGGGATTTGCTGATGAAGTGCAGCAAATGATGGCCGGGTTAGAAGCAAACAGCTTCTTCATCAAGACTATTTAGTCTAAAATTACTTTACAACAAAGTTATTTTGTTTGTTTTAAAATGAAAATTTACAAAGTTAGTGCTTCAGATATTGATCACACTTATTTTTTTGAATTCATACGAATGAGATATATCGCTCACTCCTTTCAACAACGTCAAATATCAAAAAACTTAATACAATGTTTAAAAATATAATACAATGTATTAAAAATAATTATCAAGCCACTTATTGAACTTTTTACTGTGCAACAGATCTTTTTAGGTAAAACCTGAACGATTTTTCTCCATTTGAAAAATATTTTGTAAAAAATAATTGAACAATACATTTTCTTCAAAATGCAAAAACAACACTTTCTGCCCTGTAGCGGGTAAATATTAAGTTAAAAATATGCCGCTTTTGCTGGGATAAAGTACATTTTCTGAGCATTCCGAAAACATGCACAACTGAAAATTGTCAATTTTTTTATATGTGACGTTGTTGAAAGGAGTGAGCGATATATGTATTTTTATACTTAAAATGGTAAATGAAAATATGTACTTGTTTTTTACTACTTTAGTTATATATTTATTTTAACGACTAGTTTCGGAAGCTACAGATGCTTCCATCTTTGGGTCTGAATTTAAACACAAACATGAAGTTTATATTCAGACCAAAGATGGAAGCATCTGTAGCTTCCGAAAGTAGTCGTTAAAATAAATATAACTCAAGTGGTAAAAAACAAGTGTTTACATTTACAATTTCATCATGTCTTACCACAAAATGAATGCCGAAACAAGAAATAAAATATTTTTACACTAATTTGTCTGCTACTAATTTATCTAGTTTGTCCGCCTCCATAGTGTAATGGTCAACACGCTGGGCTACCGTACTGGAGGTCCTGGGCTCGATTTCCAGTCAAATAAATAAAAGTGATTTTTTTTCACTATATTATTTATTTAATATTACCCTGGACTGGTACCTAAAGTGGAGGGCTGATCACCTTTCCTTCATGGGTTAGCGATCAAGATAACACTGCGTTTTATATAATGCAGTGCCCTATGCACCATTGGGTGCGGATGAGGGTTCGAAGAATTTATCTTAATTCTTGAACCGCCTCGAAATCATTTCTTTACTTAAATGTTCATTTGTTGCCACTATTATTTGGCATTTTAAAAACAGGTGTACTCTTGTTTGTCTATCTTTGCATTTACCTAATTAATCTTCACAAACATGTATGTATAATACAATTTCAAATGGTGTCACTGAACTTTCACGCCTTGCGGGTCGTGTATTATACGAGTCGACATTTTACTTTCTCATATTATTTAATTTTATATATTCTATAGAAATATATAGGAATCCTAATTATTTTCAAATTATAATATTTCGAAAAATATTATTGACCCTGTTTTTTCATCAACCCTGACCCTAATTATACTCGGTCTGCCGCACGGCCCTCAGTACACTAATCACAAGTAACCACAAACTCAATTGCAAACTTTACAATGTTCTTTGTCATCTCTCCCGCTCTACCAAAAGTAAGCAAATAGAACGCTTGTAAGCGTCTCCTGCTCTCTACCAACAGTATTAAATTGTAGTAAATACATATCACTGGGAGGGAAAGGTTAAATGTGACTTTTTTATGTATTTAATACAGTTACAAGAGTTTTTTTCATATAATTTAATTCATTTTCTAGACATTTCTACTTTACAATCTTAAAATTGATTACGCTGTTCTCTCCAATAAAGAGACTAAGCCCCTGTGCTCGGAGAGGGACTAACACTTTATTTATTATTTATTATTGTTTATTATTTCTTTTTTTTACAACACTTTATATGTACCGTAGAACGGGGCTACTTAAACTTTGATGTGTTACTTGAGCCCAGTCCAAAAAATAATCGATCTGTATTTGGTCTACAATAATGAACGTATCAACATATCGTGACAATAAGTGTTACCTGTCAGGGAAACAATGAATCATGTTGATACGTTCATTATTGTAGACCAAATACAGATCGATTTTTTTTTTGTACTGGGCTCAAGTAACACATCAAAGTTCAAGTAGGCCCGTTCTACGGTACTGTAATATAATTTTTTACAATATTATATTTTTTTGATGAATGCTTCACTAAGCATAGCCGTGACAAGACGTTCATTTACATTATTTAAAAAAATAAAAGAGAATGAATATATCTCGATAATACAAGCAATACAACACTAAACAAAGTTAATTGATTTTTTGATTTTGTTTTTGTCGTTGTTTTAATTGTATTTAGCTTTAAAACATTAATTCTCAAAAAAATTGCCATGTCAATAAATTCTCCCGTTCCCAGAAAATAAATATAAGGGTCTCCCATAAACTATTGCTGCACATGTTTAAACTGTCACTTAGTATATACACTAAGGACCGTCAGTCCATTTGATCTTCACATTCGTTTGAAAATGCCATAACTAGGCGAAACAATTATCACAATATTATATATTTTTTATGTGTTTTTGTTAATAAAATACAACTTTGTAGACTCAAAAAATCTGTGTTTGATTTAAAAATTAATACAAAAAGTGAATTGATATAAACAAAATTATAAATGTTTATGGGAACAAAATACATATTGCAACAATAAATGTCCCATATCGAGAAGCCACTCTTTACTTGTTTCTTTAGATTATTAATATGTTAATAATATTAGTATATAACCACTCACCGAGATTTTTATGTCTACCGGTTTCGAGACGCACCCGTCTCTTCGTCAGGACAATCACTACCACAGCATGCAAACAACACCACCCTTCACCACCATAGCACCATTTACACACTCAAAACTACACAAAATGTCTAACACACGCGATTTTTGGTCGACCCGAAGACCAACATGCACTAATGTTTTCAACACAGACATGCGTTACGAGCCAAGGTTAAACATGCAAAAAATAAATAAGTAAAAATGTCTGACCACAAAGTAAATGCTTTAAATATAAATAATATTGAGAATATATTAATATGTATTTATTTATTATTTTATATAATGTGGCGCAACATTGTAAAGTTTGGGTGCCAGGTATACATGGCGTCTCTGGCCGAATATGACTAATTTATTTATTGATTTGGCGTTTAATTTGTAGAACTCCATTTTAATTTATGTATTAATTTTAAATCAAACACAGATTTTTTGAGTCTACTAAGTTGTATTTTATTAACAAAAAACACATAAAAAATTATACTGTGACAATTGTTTCGCCTTGTTAGGGCATTATCAAACGAATGTCTCAAATGAATCAAACATTCGTTTGATAATGCCCTAACAAGGCGAAACAATTGTCACAGTATAATTTTTTTTGTGTTTTTTGTTAATAAAGTACAACTTAGTAGACTCAAAAAAATCTGTGTTTGATTTAAAATTAATACATAAATTAGAATATGACTAACATTATTTATGTTTCATTCATGTGACATTCCAGGTTTCCGTGGGTTCTCGAGCGAGGAGTACGACGCCACGTACAAGAAGTACTCCTACCGCCGGCCGCTGTACAGCGCCATGCTCGGGACGGACATCTGCACGAGGACCTTCGAGGACGACTGCTACTCGGACGACGACGGGGACAACAGGGACTGCCTCGCCTCCTACGCCCAGCAGAAGGAGGAAACCATCATCGAGCGCCTCAACAGTAGGGCCAATGACACTCACGGTATTCCATGTGTAAGTTTCTTTTATTTTTTTAATCAATAAAAAATCACAAAAAAAATATTTGGCATACCTGATCGTATGCCCAAATACTTGAAAGAGGTCAGGTTAGAAGTCGTAACAATCGGCGGGTATGTATGAGGAGATGCATGAACGTGGAAGAGGCGAAGAATGTTTGCAAGACAGAGACAGAGTGTTAGTTAGTTATAAAAATCACTAAATAAACGACTATTTTTTTTTTTTTTCGGAGAAAAAATACAATTAACAAAAAAATACAGCAAACCCCCCTATGACATTGAGATAGGTACCGCGTTATCGGAGGGAAAGTTATAAGGGGTTAATGCTTTAAATTGTATTTTTATATTTTAACCAGCGGAAATGATTCATTAAGTAAAAATACAATTAAAAAACATTTTCCCTCCAAAACATTCTCTCCAGTAGACCAAATACAGATCTATTTTTTTTTGTACTGGGCTCAAGTAACACATCAAAGTTCAAGTAGCCCCGTTCTTTGGTACCACCGGGAAGAAAAGGTTAACACGTTGATCGCCAATAGGATTTTCGTACAATGTCCAAAAAATGTTTTCGTGTATGTCCCAACTCAACCACGTTATTGTATAAAATGTTTCAATAAAATAAATAAAAAATTTTGACCAAGTTCATTTTCTACTTTTAACATTCTTTAGATTTGTTTTTTTTTTCATCATACTAACAGTGTTAATTTTTATAAGTCAATAAAAGCACTTTAAATATAAACATACCTATCACATTTATGAGTATATATTTTAGAACCATGAAGATGCCTAAGGCCATATCGTAGTAAGATAGAAAAGGGCCATGTCGGTCAAGTTTAGTAGTAGTTTAATACAGAGCCGCCTCCGCAGTGTAATGGTCAGCACGCTCGGCTACCGTACTGGAGGTCCCGGGTTCGATTCCTAGGGGGGGCAAATAAATGTTAGTGATTTTTTCACTCTAATATTTATTCCATATTACCCTGGACTGGTACCTGAAGCGGAGGGCTGATCACCTTTCCTTCATGTGTTAACGATCAAGATAACACTGCGTTTGTATGATGCAGTGCCCTATGCACCATTGGGGTGCGGATAAGGGTTTGAATTAATACAGAGTGCGTAGCCGACGGATAGAATGACACTACAGTCACCGGTGGCTGACACGGCGATCAACGTGTTAATAAATGCGGCTTCTGAATTGCATTTGCGAATATTCCAGTCTGAAGAGCAGCTGGAGATCAGCCAGCGGGTGCAGAGGTGGCACAACTCCATTCAGGAGAAGCTGGCCAAGGCCGAGCGCCGCAACAACTTCGACGTATCGGCCTACGGCTCCCACGTCCTGATGGCCTTCAGGAAGGAGGAGGGCGCCTCCGCCACCGTCAGCTTCCGGGACGTGGTGCGCGACAAGCCGCAGGAAGACATAGCGCGGTACTTCCTCTCCACCTTGATGCTGGTGAGCTTGCGTAACCTCCACCAAATAACCTTAAACTACTTGTCATATCAATATCATATACTCCGAGGATTCCGGCGCCCCGGAAGGCCGCTGACGACCATTCACCGACTATTCTCAGCGGAACTTCGAGACGCCGGACTGACCTGGGAGGAAGCCAAGGAGATGGCGCGTGATAGAGTGACTTGGAGACGTCTCGTGTTGGTCATGTGCTTCACCTAGGGAGCGAACATGGAAAGAAGAAGAAGAAGACTTGTCATATTAAATTATAAATAAAACCCTTGTTTTTTTAACACTTTAGTCTTCTTCTTCTACTTTATTTAAGACTATGTCCTGTTATTCTCCGGTCCACTTCTGGGAGATGAAACACCAGCTATCTCTCCATCGTTTAGGTGGTCTTCCTGGGGGTCTGCTACCTCTTATGCTGCTGTCTGCTACTATTCTTACCACTCAATCCAACTTGTAATTACCATCACTTTAGTATTATATTTAAACGACTAGTTTCAGAAGCTACAATTGCTTCCATCTACGGGTTTGAATATTAACTTCATTTTCAAACCTGTAGATTGAAGCATCTGTAGCTTCCGAAACTGATTGTTGCAATATAATACTCAAGTGGTAATAAACAAGTGTGTTATTTATAATTTAATCATGTCTTACAACAAATTAAATGCTGAAACAATAAATAATATACTTATCATATATTTTGTATATTAACACATTGTTGTCGGGCGGTTTTTTTCATCAATTAATACAACCCTAATTATACTCGGGACAGTCTGCCGCCTGACCCTCAGTTCACTAATCATAAGTAACCGCAAACCCAATTCTGATCTGTAAAATGTTTTTTTTTCGTCTCTCGCGCTCTACCAAAAGTAAGCAAATAGAACGCTTGTAAGCGTCCCCCGCTCTCTACCAAAAGCATGTAAAATACGCTTTAAGCAAACAACGTGCTAAAAATATCTCTTCATTCCTCACAAAGTCAAACCATAATAGTAATGTATACATAATTTATATTCCTTTTTTTGTAACTGCGATGTTTTTTTTTCAGGCCAATTCACAAAATATTGACATCATCAAAACGGAACCGGAATGTGAAAATTTCGACATTCGGCTACTTTCCTTAGAAGCCAGCTGTAACGAAAAATTATTCTAAGGCAGAAATTATTGTAAATAAACTATTATATATTATCAACCTAACTTATGTTAGCTGGATTAACTGGTTGACTGGATTGTTCCCTACAAAAATTCTATGTACATATGTGATATGTCTACTAAATTCTTATTTATACCTCATTTGCGGAGGGTTTGCTTTAGCACAGCAATTTGAGAGATAAAATACATGTTAATAAATGTACCTTTTATATTGTTAAAACCGTCGCTTTGCTGACTGCCACCAAATACAGCAGGCCTCTTTAATCCGAACCTCTGCTAATCCGAACACCTTAGTAATCCGAACGCCTAGCATGGGAATATCAACTTGGTCAGACTATTCTAGGGATGAGTGAGAGTTCGTATTACAGAGATGTTCGGATAAGCAAGGGTTCGGATTAAAGAGGTTCTGCTGTATTTCGTAGCAGTCAGCAAAGCGACGGTTTTAACAATATAAAGGGTGCATTGTGTACACACATTTATTTCGCCCGGCTGAAAAAATTCAACCTTTTAAAATTATATTTTTTTATCAATAAAAAATTCATATTTGAATTTCAGTTCACTTTACATTCTTATTTATTAACTTTTGGTGTGCTAATTCAGACCCCTTTTTCTCAGTCTACCCTCGCACTGGTTTTCGGTAACTACTAAATAAATAACTAGTCACTTTATTTCAAATTAAAAAATATATTTTATAACAGTGTATTGAAGGGCTGTGCTCTAAAAAAATATATATTTACGTATATTTTATAAAACAAATATGGATGATGAAAAAAAAATGTATCCATATGATATTTTGATATTGGTTACTGCATTTTTGTTCGTTCAATATATTTAGAATCCATTATATAAAATTTATATAACACTTTTTCCATTTTTTTTTCAAATTGATAATAATATTTTCTTATAATTAAATATACTTTTTTTTAATGATTGTATCCTTGTACAATTTATTACTATCTGTACTTAGAAATCCTGTCAAGAGGTTGACCTTGTAATGAACTCAGATTTTTAACACGGCAAAATTTTAACATATCGCTCACTCCTTTCAACAATGTCATAAATCAAAAATCGTAAATTATCAGCTATGCATGTTTTCGGAATGCCCAGAAAATGTACTATATCCCAGCAAAAGAGGCATATTTTTAACATAATATTTACCCGCTACAGCGTAGAAAGTATTGTTAAAGCATTTTGAAGAAAAGGTATTGTTTAATAATTTTTTCAAATATATTTAATATTTTTCAAATGAAGAAAAAACATTCAGCTTTTACCTGAAAAGATCTGTTGCACAGTAAAAAGTTCAATAAGTGGCTTGATATTTATTTTTAATACATTGTATTATATTTTTAAACATTAAAAACGTTCTCCTGAAAAATCAAGTTTGTTGATTAATGACGTTCTTGAAAGGAGTGAGCGATATAACAAAAATACTTAAAATGATGTTATCTTAAATCAACCAATAGGATAACAAATATGCAAATGATTTACAAATCCATGCACACAAATTATTAGCATTGAGAATCTCTTTACATTACGTTCCTTATCGTTTTTTTTTAAACATTAGTCTCAAGTGCCGATTGCAAGAGAATATGGGTAGGATAAAGAGGGGTAACCATCAACCTCATATCTTTCTTTGGTATAGGCTTTTCGTTGCAAGGTCGAATTTTTGACAGGATTTCTTTTTAAATTTTGAAACAAAATTTTGCTATGTATTCTTGAATATCTTGATAATCTGATAATATTTTACTATTAAGAAAATATATATATTTCAGATATAAATTATTATATCTTAAAATAAGTGGTAGAACCAAATAATACTTAATATGTTAATACGTCAATCGCTGCAAATATACAGCGGATAACTTTGTAAACTTCTTGCCCGACGCTTTGGCATTATCTACTGACCTCACCCAGCCTCCGGTTGCAGCGCGTCGTAATGTTGGCAGATATTTCAGCATATTGAATATACTTATATTTAATGCAACAATGAGAACAAGTACAATTTTAATGTAATTTGAGAATAAACTAGTTTTTAAGGCCATATAAATATGAGTAATAAAGTGCAAATTCGGAAACGATGGGAATACAAACTGAGAGATGGCATACTACCGGATTGTCTCCATGCACTTTCTTACAAATGTTACGTACTAATATTAATGTATTATTAGAACGTCAATTTGTATGAATACAAATGAAACTGATGAGAATTGATGGTGTTTTATTATCATAAAAAATAAAATGCCATCCCGAGTTAATTTGTCGTTGCATGATGGAGGGATGTAAAATTACAATGTGCAACTGTTTCTTTTCAATCTTGAAAACCGTTTCGGGATTTCCAAAGATATTTTTATAGGAGGCTCACTTTTGTGCAATGTAAAATTGAAATTTATAAAGATTTATACAAGTTTATTCCTCTCACTCTGCAAAGAAGATATTTATACATATTACGTCTTATCGATGACCAAAGAATTTAATCTCTTACCGATTTCTGAACTTGTTTATAAAATTATCGTTTTTATATGCCAAACTTCATCTATCATCTGCAATAAATTTTTACATATAAATGTGTAATTTTTGTAAGGTTTAAGGTTTTTAGCTGGTAAATAATAATATAGTAGAGACATACAATATTATGTATTTTAACCTTATATATATATATATATATATATATATATATATATATATATATATATATATATATATATATATATATATATATATATATATATAAATATATAAATATTACGTTTGTAAGTTTTTGTGTCCAACTGTGAAATAATAATTCACATTGTTGTATAAAATAAAAAACTACCCAAGCAGATATTAGGGCCCCTACAGACAGGCGACAGATCCCTGGTATCTATCGGCCAATCTGACTTTTGTATTGTCTTGTGGTACGGGTGAAAGACTACTCGTTAAAGACGCATAATTTTTTTTAATGCAATATTTAGCGTCATCGGCAGATGTGAGCAGTAATAGTTGAAATCCATCGTCCGTACAGAGGGCGCTTAAAATATTTAACATTGAATTTTGGAAAAAATTTCACAAACGCCACGCACGTGCCGGGTAAATATCATTAGTTTCATCATTTACACCCAGGTGTATGCCAATGTCCCATTTCCACTTTTAGACTGTGGCAGCTCAAAAGTTTGGTGTTTCTATCCTGATAATGAAGGTTGTATCTATATTATTAATTTCACCTCCATAGCATAGTGGTTTACGCGTTTGACTACTGTCCCGGGTTCAAAATTAATACAGTGATGCCTCGTATAACATACTTAATTTGTTCCAGGAGCAAGTTCGTCATGTGAAACGCGTTTTCCGATAACAAAACCATGTTAAAAAATGTAATCTGGTCTGTAGCAAAAGATATGGTACTGTAATATAAAAAAGATAGTCATGTTTTTTATTTTATTTTTTAGTCAGACTCAGATTTAGAAAAGTCTACAAGGCTTGCAGGATCAAATCTTCTTGTTCCATCCTTTGCTTCTTAGCTGCTGGATTCTTGAAATGCTTTCCAATGGTTACTTTTCTCCCTCTTCTTCAACACCTGCCGGAAATAACGGGCAAGGGTGTCATTATAGAGATGGTTGATCCTGTTGGCATCAACTGAGTCTGGATAGTGAGTGTTGCTAAACTCCTGAACCTCTGCCCATTTGACCATGATGTCCTCGATGGCAGCAGTTGAGATTGGTCGATTTGTTTGCTCTTCGTTGTCAGATGAAGCTTCCCTTTGAGCTTCATCGTGCTGCCGAACTAGAAGTCATTTGTCAGCTCTTCAATAAGCTCCTCCACATTCTGGCTGTGCATTGCTGCACACGACCTCGGAGTGCCAAGATGAAATATGATACAGCCCGTTGTTTGAAGGGACGTTCGTTTGTGACTTGCATAATTGAAGAAAAGAATATTTGCTATGCGAGGCATTACTGTTAAAGAGATTTTACTCTTAATATTTATTTGATACTGCACGGACTTTGATTTGTACTGATGCGCAAAACTAATCCTCTTGTCTTTATGTAACTGACCACTTAAAAGATAAGTTAAGTATATATTTAGTGAATTAGTTTACTTTTGGACTTCTAGCCCCGGTAAAAATATCACAAATTTAAACAAACCTTACAATGAGGAGGCAAAAAGGCTTTATTTACACGCCGGACTCAAGTTTCTTAGTAAGATTGAAAATTTTAATTCAACCGTAAATCTCTAAATGATTTGAGTCGCCATAGTCTAAAAATGGATGTGCAATATGTGCTTTTTTTTCTTTAAGCAGTGCTTTTTTGTTTTGTTACCTTTTAATATATATTCCTCGAATGTTGTATTTTTTAAATTATTTATTGCTAAATATTTCATCAAGCATTACTTCAAATCCATATTTATACTATATATTGGTTGTGATTTAGATTACTTAATTGTTAATCATCAACATAAAATCATCTGTTAAAAAAAATATTTAAAAAAAAAATAAACAAAATATTCATCTGTAAATTTTAAAAAAAAAAACTCCATTGTAACTATGGTCAGTAGCTAAATTCATAAATTCAATGGTCAATATATATTTAAGAAAAACGGTAAAAAAATAATTAACAGACTGTAAAAATTATTACAATTTGAAATAAATTAATAAACGTACTGTAAAAATTTACACAATTTGTAATAATTTTTTTTTGGCTAGGTTATTTTTTTAAGAATGAAATTTAGAATCTTCAACACAGAAAATTGTACTAAAAATATGAATATTTTTCCGTCCAGCACCGATATTTATTTATATCTATTTATACTAATTTATTTTCCTTTCTTACAATGGCTGATTTAAAAAAAAAAACAGAAAAAAAAACATTTAAACAAAGTATTTAAACTAAATGAATGTCTTAAATAAAAATGAAACCAAGTCAGAGACATTAAACGAAACAATATATATAATACACAAACTTCCAATAAATACTGAATATAATAAAAAAAGTATCATTGATTAAAATTAAAGTTTGCTCTAAGAATGTATGCGAAAATTTCTTATTTTTTTATTATTTGGCTTCGCTTCTTCATTGAATCAGTGTGTTGATAGATAGAACTTAATGATACTTACTTCAGCCTTCTTCTTGCGTCTAGTACTGAACAAAGGCCCCCCTCTCGGACTTCCACAGTTCTCTATTGGATAAATCAATGATATCTCCAAGATACTCAATGATACCCATTCCAGAGAGATCTATTTGAATTTGGGGTACTGCATGTGTGCCAAGCATGCGTTAGCACTTTGTGTAATATCCCTTTAACCACCCTACCCTCGGGTTATTTTCTGAGGTAATTCTGTAGAATTTTTTTTTTGAAAATCTAAAGAATTATGTAAACAGATTTTTTTGCCCTGTACTGCTGATGTACTTTTTCGTTAGTGTTCCTTCTCTCTGTCTCGCATTAACTATTTTTGGGACAGGGTTTAGCGCAACGGTATGGAAAAAAGACGCGTATCACGTACGTTCGTATGTGTAGTGCGGTTAATAAAACTTAACGTAAACCACTTTATTAAAGTGGTATGTATTACACAAAGTGAATGATGAATGATAAGGAGAGTGTTATATATATTACCATACCACAAAGTTAACAATGCTTTTAATATACAAAATATATTATCAAAGGTGTCAGACTGTGTGCCAACTCCGGTCAAAGATTTAATTAGCATTTATCGTCGATGAAATTGTAAATGAGAACACTTGTTTTTTACCACTTGAGTTATATTTATTTTAACGACTAGTTTCGGAAGCTACAGATGCTTCCCTCATCAGGTCTGAATAAAAACTGTTTATCGTTGATTGTTTGAATTTTAAATATGTGGATTTTGATGTTTCTTGCTTGGTTCCATTTAAATGTTATTTAATAACGTATTTTGTATGTACTCGATGATAAGCAAAATGGTAACGGATATCGATGTGCATGCCTAATTTAATATTTTAATAATAAAAACTGTACTATAATATATTTTTATTGTTAATACTTATCTGTGCAAACAAAATGCATATCTATATTTAAGCAATTCATATAAATTATATACCTACTATAGCAATGTGTTAGTTTGTATATCGTGGGTGTACTGGCAAAATACGTTAACTCGAAAATATGCCATTTTGACTAATGATGCAATATTATAAAGTTTTCAACGTTCTATAAACTGGCAAAATACACTAAGTAGTTTGAAATGTCATATTTATGTGGTTTTACAAGTAAATTCAACTTTAAGTTTAATAGTGGGTATTTTATTCAGGCTAAAAATTTTAAGTAACAGGGATTATTCAAACAGGGATTTTAGAGTTAACGTTTTTTGCCAGTATATCCATGATATTATAAAAATAATGTATGTCTAAAATTTAATTATCATATAAATCTTGTAACACTCCACTCTACTCCATTTTAACAGATTCATCTGAAAATAATGTGATGATAAATATGTTAAAATCTATATGTTTAAATAACAATGTCGATGATAGGACCTCATTTAAGTTTCTATAGCTTGGGGGTTCAAACACCCGACCGTAACCCAGAGGACCTAGATTCGCATCCTCGCAGAGATCTGTTATTTTTTCTTGTGATTCATTATCATTTTAAAACACTCTCCCTATCACCCGTTGTTTACTTTGTGTAATATCACTTTTAACACTTATTTGAGACTACCGGTTTCGGAAAATTATTCTATTAACAGGTCATTAAAATAAAATTATTACGATTTGACATTTGTATAAAAATAAAAAATTTGAAAGAGAGAAAGATGACGAATGAATCATAATGGGAATATTTTCAGAAGTGGACTTGAAAATAAATTTAGTTGGTTATTTATTATGGGTAAGTCTTTATTGATTGCTTTACTTATTTCTAATTTTTCTAGATTATCTAAACAAGACCAGTTTATTTACATGTAAAATTTCTATACCTGTTGATTTATTAAAATTATGGTTTTCAGATATAAGTTGATAAGCAAATTCCGAAAAATTATTATTACTAACCCTTTCCGGTCCCCCAAAATCAAAAAACAAATCTAGGTAGACAGTTACATTCCAATTGGAAAAAAATCTTTTTCCTCTGCTCCACATACTGTTGTAATAAATACGAGTGACAAAAATGTAAGCTCGGAATTTAAATAAATAATACTAATGATGAAAAAAATGTCAAACAACATCCGACATGGGACCTAAGATCAAAAAATCAATGTCGAATGAGATTCGACATTGGACCAGTAAGGGTTAAGGCACCTTAGATGTTCTTTAACTCTGATATTAAATAAGTGTTTAAAAAAATAGTATTACACAAAGTAAACAATGGATGATATGGAGAGTGTTTTATTACCATACCACAAAGTTATAAATGCTTTTAATATACAAAATACATTATCATCATATTCATTCTGCATTCATATTGGCGTAGTGATTTTTCTCTCTTTGTTAAATGTAAAATTATTAATAAATATAAATTCTACGATTAAAACATAAGAAATTATCAATGTTCTCTCTGTCAAAGACGTATACAAGACATTACCAAATAACTCTGTACATACATAAAAAAAATTATTCAGTTTTTTTGATATATTCAATTTTTATCAAGATCTAATTGATAATTCAGCATAGATGAAGAAGTTTTTTATGCAATAATATAAAAACCAGGACATTTACAGGGCTTGCGACCTGTCATTGCCTGGTTTGAGTGATTAATTTATACAATTAGTAACTTACCAGAAACCTGCAATAATGCATGCAATATGTGATCTCGTATTTTCCGAAAATATATATAAGCATGTATCATATGTTTATGTATTCAACTTTGTGCCAGATCGGTGTTAGTACAGTACAGATATCGCTCATCCTTTCAAGAACGTCATAAATCAAAAAACTTAATTTTTCAGGAGAACGTTTTTAATGTTGAAAAATGTAATACAATGTATTAAAAATAAATATGAAGCTACTTACTGAACTTTTTACTATGCAATAGATCTTTTTAGGTAAAACCTGAAGGTTTTTTCTCCATTTGAAAAATATTTATTATATTTACAAAATGCCTCCTTTTGTCTGCCTCCGTAGTGTAATGGTCAGCACGCTGGGCTACCGTTCTGGAGGATCCGGGTTCGATTCCCAGGGGGGGTAAAATAAATATGAGTGATTTTTTCCCTGTAAAATTTATTCAATATTACCCTGGACTGGTACCTGAAGCGGAGGGTTGATCACCTTTCCTTCATGTGTAAACGATCAAGATAACACTGCGTTTATATGACGCAGTGCCCTATGCACCATTGGGGTGCGGATAAGGGTTTTATTATTATATTATTATTATTTACAAAAAATAATTAAACAATACATTTTCTTCAAAATGCAAAAACAACATTTTCTGCCCTGTAGCGGGTAAATATTAAATTAAAAATATTCCTCATTTGCTGGGATATAGTACATTTTCTGGGCATTCCGAAAACATGCACAACTGAAAATTGGCGATTTTTGATTTATGACGTTCTTGAAAGGAGTGAGCGATATGTACAAATTAAGATAAATACTTTCCCAATAGTCGTGTCTCTTCGATGTTATCGGTGTCACAATATTACGTATAAGTAAAGTTATACAAATTTATAATAATTGATAAATAAATAATTGATAAAATAATAAGTAACTTCCAGGATGTATTTCAAATTCATCTCGAATATGAGCTTAATATTAATAAAATCAATTTTTTTAGAAAATATCTGTCATTTAATTTTAAGTCATTGTGAATTTAATACCAATCAAAATGGCATATTTTGTTATGAAACATACGTACATAAACTTTATTTGTGTATACAATATTTAAAAGTCGGGCTCGGTGCAGCAGCTGATGGTAAATAATAATTCATGTTTCAAATTTTTTTTTTGCAAAAAGTAATTTTTTGAAACTTGAACTTGCATTCAGACAAAAATCGTCAACTTTTTGCAGCTCAATTTTGCCACTTCTAGTGTAGTTTTGTTTGTATGATAATGTTTATATTTCATGTATGATAATGTTCTTCATATTACTTTGTGTGCTGTTGCCCTTTAAATTTATGTATTAATTTTTAAATCAAACACAGATTTTTCGAGTCTACTAAGTTGTATTTTATTAAAAAAACTCAAAAATTAATATTGTGACAATTGTTTGGCCTAGTTATGGCATTTTCAAACGATTGTAAAGATTAAATGGACTGACCTTTAGATTTAACAGCTCTTGAGGTTAATTTCTGTCCCACCGTATACGTTACTTCTTCTCCGACTTAGTCCTCATTACGGAGGACTAAGACTGTTGTGACCCTTGTCGAAGCATTGACTCTTCTCCGGGTATCCCTTGACTGCGCTGCACGTAGCGCTCCAACCACCGAGGTGCCTGCTGCTGTTTTAACTTGATTGGTTCATTGTATGGGAATCTTCCTCTCCATCTCTTCCCCTCCGGGTTACCGATCACAGGCTATCCTCATTGCCACGCGCAATGTGTCCAAAGAACTAAAGAATCCGACATGTATAGACATTGGCCAGAGTCAAGCCATTCAAGGGCAACGGACTCGTTGGTGCGTCTAGCTGTCCATGGTATTCGGAGCATGCGCCTCCAACACCACATTTCGAAAGTGTCAATTTTTCTCCTTCCTATATACTACTAAAGCAGGAATAATTTCATTGTTTGAACGACCAAAATAAAACATCGTACTTGTCGTATTAGTCACACTATTACTATCATCAACATCAGAAACACGTACTAATACGTAGGATGACCACAAAGTGTTAAAAATTGTTACTTAGTATATCTTCAGCATGTTTCTATGTAAATTAAGTACCATATCCTTTATTTGATTCATTGTAAACCTGTCTATTTTTTTATCCACTTTAATTTGTATTTTTATTTAGCTTTGAATGTCGTAATTGTTTTTATTTCATAGCCAGTTATAAAAGGGTATTATTACATTTTTATAAGTAAATTAACTAAAGACAATCACAACTTCTCTCGCTGAAATTTGTAATAAAAAAAGGGAGATGTGATTGATCAAACTCTAGATATTTTAACTCCCACCGAGAAGGTTAGATTGCAACGGTATGTATCAGTTGCAACATCAATACAAGGTGGTGTAGCTTATACTCTTTTCCCTAGCTTTAGTTTTTCATTGGTATTGCCAGTGCTCAGAGTAGGATATGATGGGAATAAAATCTTTCTGCACTGGTTTGCTGCAATATGTTGCCAAATTACTAAAATGCCATATCACTCACTGCTTTCAACAACGTCACATATCAAAATATTTGATTTTTCAGGAGATCGTTTTTAAAGTTCAAGAATGTAATAAAATGTATTAAAAATAAATATCAAGCCACTTATTGATCTTTTTACTGTGCAACAGATCTTTTTAGGTAAAACCTGAAGGTTTTTTCTCCATTTGAAAAATATTTAGTATATTTAAAAAAATAATTAAACAATACCTTTTCTTCAAAATGCAAAAACAACACTTTTTGCCCTGTAGCGGGTAAATATTAAGTTAAAAATATGCCTCTTTTGCTGGGATGTAGTACATTTTCTGGGCATTCCGAAAACATGCACAACTGAAAATTGACGATTTTTTATTTATGATGTTCTTGAAAGGAGTGAGCGATATGTCAATGTACAATTTTCCAAAGAAAAATATTATGAAATCTTACATATAAATTTTTTAAACTTTTATTTAAAGTTCCAAGAGAATCTAAAGATATTATTTAGATTCTCTTTATTGATTATGTATTTTTCTTCTTAACCTTATTTGCACCCAATGGTGCATAGAGCGCTGCGTAATATCAACACAGCATTATCTTCACTATTAAGTGTGTACTCGCAAATATACAATAGTACCCAACCGGCTGCGCGAAGAGCCACACATGTACAGAGTGCACATTTTTTTAAGAGTATAAATTAGAATTTAACTTTTTTAAACATATTACTTATTGATTTTTTTTAACTCACTAGGTTTTAATAACCCTTTCCTTTTGAAAACCATGTATTTATTTCGAAGAAAATTTAATATTTTCAAAACAAAAACGGTCTTTGAAGAAAAAATTCTATTACATTAAATTTCAACTGGGTTTAAAGAAAATTAAGTTGCGTGCTATCGATTATCTCGCCTTGGTGAAGACAACGTAAACCAAACTGTGCTTTAGAGCATTAAATAATTATTACTGTGAAAAATCAAATAAATGTATTTTGATACACCCCTGGAGCCCCCAGCGCAGTAGCCAAACACTCTCACCACTACAAAACTAAGATGGAACATGTAGAGTATGCTAAAATCCATTTTTCCTCCCGAGCAATGATACCCTTTTGCTCAATTTGAATTTTTTTATTGATGTTACCCACAAATCAAAATGTTTATATCACTTTTATATAAAACCATGTCTAGTTTAGTTATTTACATACCATTTACATAGTGTATTGTTTGTATGATTTTAATTAGCATGATATGCGGTTATCTTTACACTATTAATTCCTTGATTTACAAAGCGATTCTCTTTATAAAAGAGAAAGCTAACTTAAAATGTATGTTTAAGAGAGGAGTCGGTGAACATTATTAATCTTTATTATTATTATTATTATTACGTGTGAAAAAGATAAATATTTTTTATAATACTGACATTATAAAAATAATAAAAAAAATGATTGTTAGACAGTATAGATGTTAAATGTTTTATTATTATAAAAACAAAATAAATACTTCACACTAACAGTTTGTTTTATTTCATTTATTCAAATGATAAAAAAAGGTTTTCGGTTCATTTACAGGTATAAAAATAATGTATTAAATAAATTATATGTACAGTTATACATTACTAAATTACAAAAAAAATATATAAAGAAGTTGATGCATTTAAAGCAATGGTACTCGACCTTTTATTTATTCGGGCCACATAGATATATTTTTGAAGTTACGCGGGCCGCAACACTACACTGGTATGACGAAAAAAAATCACAAAACCCCCCCCCTTTAGAAAACAATTTTGAGATTTAAAAATTGTAAACAAAAACAAAATAATAAGTGTACGTATCGCTTATCAGCGTACGGTTCCACAACAAAATTATTTGGGCGCGTACTTTGCCTGTCAAATATTTGTTTTTTTTTTAAATGTAGCATGTGCAATAGCAACACTCTTATACTAGATCTGATGTGGACAATGATGACAATCCTCATCGGGTGTTACTATTTGTGCATCAAAGTTGAAACGAATGTACGAAATTTAGAATGCCAGATTTTATTTAAATCATGCTCCTGATAATGAATGCGTTAAGGGCCGCACATAAAAGCTTGGTGGGCCGCAGGTTGAGTATCGATGATTTAAAGGGTTTATTTACATTTACTTTATGCACTGTGTAACATTCACAATTCTACCAATGACTGAATGACACTACTCAAATTTTGTATAGCTGCTACAATTGAAAACATCATTTGTTTTTTTGGGAAATCTGACAGTTGAAAATTACTAAGTTAGCAGAAATCCTACATTAAATGTATGTGAGATTCTTGAGCATTTGATAATAATAAAAATCTAAATATAGATAACTCCCAGGTGAAGGAAATACTTGAACAAAAATTTGGGTACACTTGAAATATACAAGGAAATAATTACAGAAGAAAAAAGTTTCAAAATATTAAAAAATTACTCGCATTAAAAATGTAATAATTTAACCATCAAGTGGGATTTGTCAAATATTTAAAAAATATTCATGTTTTATTTTTTTCAAAGGAATTAAAAGGCGTTAACGGATTGTTGCATTCCAATTATAAACGCACGGTTGAGAAGAAGCATGGGAAAATATATGAGAATTATATCGCAATCACTGAGACCAATTTGAAATATTTAAATTTTTAGCAATTGCCAGTTTCGAAGTTGAGTGTCTGTATACCATGGCGCCTTCCACATATCGCTCACTCCTTTCAACAATGTCATATATCAAAAAACTTGATTTTTCAGGAGGTCGTTTTTATAGTTTAAAAATATAATAAAATGTATTGAAAATAAATATCAAGCCACTTATTGAATTTTTTTCTGTGCAACAGATCTTTTTAGGTAAAACTTGAATGATTTTTCTCCATTTGAAAAATATTTACTTTATTTAAAAAATAATTAAACAATACTTTTCTTCAAAATGTGAAAACAAAACTTTCTGCCCTGTAGTATTTACTTTATTTAAAAAATAATTAAACAATACTTTTCTTCAAAATGTGAAAACAAAACTTTCTGCCCTGTAGTGGTTAAGTGTAAAATATTAAGTAAAATGTTAAGTAAATATTAAGTAAAATGTAAAATGTTAAGTGTAAAATATGCCGCTTTTGCTGGGATATAGTACATTTTCTGGGCATCCCGAAAACATGATTTTTAAAATATATATGACGTTGAAAGGAGTGAGCGATGTATGTAAGAACACCATACCCTTACCCTTTTACTCCCACCCTATTACACACACACACAAACACACATACACTCACACACACCCAACCTCTCTTCTCTTTTTTCTTTCTTAATATACAACAGAACTAACTAACTACCAACACGCCGCTTACCACAGGGGTAGGCAGAGAGAATAGAACGCTGCACCACTCTGTCTTTGTAAACATTCTTCGCCTCTTCCACGTTCATGCATCTCCTCAATATACAACAGTATTCATAAATATGTGGAATTATTTAATTGGCTTTTATCATTGTCGATCTAAGTATTTTTTTTATACAGGCTGTATAATTCCCAAACAAAATAAATAAAAAATAAAACTTTTTTAGTCTTTCCTGTAAATAAGCCCAGATGGAGTAAGCCACTTTACACATAAGATATGTAATTTCTACTTGTATTATATGATTTATTAGATTCTTTATGGTACCAAACTTTACACTGTAATTTAACAAATAACAACCAGAAATAAATAAACAAAGATAAAAATATTTTTACATTTATCTCGTAGAATATACTTCATAATCACTTCTTGCTTCATTACTAGTCTTAACCCTGGGCCACGGGACGTGTTTCAATGTACCTTAATACAAGACTATCTTAAAATGTATGACGATAAGAAAAACTCGAATTTTACCAAAAACTTAACATTTTTAAAATAAGTACAACGTGGTTTTTGAGAACTTTATATAAAATACAAACATAAAATATTGGTAAAAAATTAAGATACTTGCTAGTTGTCTCTTAATTCTTTGCATGTGTTGCCTCGGTGACCCTACAGATTGGATGTCCATCGTAAATTTAACGAGTGTTACTTAATCTAGGGTTAAAAAGATTGTAATGAAACCATAATCAAAAATAAAACGAAAGTCAATAATTATTCAGATTTTTTTTTTAAATTTAGCACTTGTATTATACCACTTAATGAGTTTTATTTCATTACACACTAGTTTCGAAAACAAACAGACGTTTTCATCTACAGGTAAAAAGTAAAACTAACGAATCATGAAGTGGTTTAATAAAAGTGTTTAATTAAAAAAAAAATAAACAACATGTTATTCCACAAAGCCGAATCAATAAATAATATAATTCACTGCACCAGAATGTCAATCCGAATTGTACTCAAACATATGGATTCCAATTACTGCCATCTTCAGGATGTAGACTGTTAGTTATAAGTAAAACAATATCCACGATCCACCAGATGCCCAATCCTCCCAGAGTTAACAGCTTTCCAACTGCCGTACCCGTCTGCCCGAGGCAGAACCGGTCCATACCCAAAAACCCGAGAAGTATGCTGTAGATCAGCGTCGTCGTGAAATACTGCTCGGAGTACTTGATGCAAGGAAACCCTTCTCTGAAGAAAGTTCTCGGCCCGTAACACTCGATGTCTGGCAACACAGTACATTGCACACTCGTCTTTTCAACATCTTCATATCTCACTCCGCCAAATTTGATGCACCCGTGGCCAGCCTCGTCCCTGGCAGTTTTATTTCCCTTATGGTCGACTGGAACATCGCACTGAATAAATTGCATTGGCAGAAAATTGCACTTGACTAGAGGCCCCGAGGGAACATATTCATTTTTGGTTGATTCGCTGAGGAGAGTTGCATGATTGACGACCAAGTTGGAAATAACTAACAATACAAAGTATGAAAAATTCATTTGTTTGTATTCGTAGATTCGTTTAAAAAAGGAGATAAATAAGTGATGTCAAAACCACAGACTAACTATTTTATATAAAGACCGCCAACTACCTCGATTTTTTATGGCTGGAAGTGATATTCGCCAGCGGCCGGAAGTGACGTAAACGGCTAGAAGTACCAAGCTCCCGGCTGGGCGTGACTTCGCCGCGGCTGAATGTCAAATCCACCCGCCGAAATATTTATCATTCATTTTTCAGGTTAAATGGTATTTATATTGAAATTTGTTGTAAAACATATTTTCAAAATTATAATATTAATATTACAAAGAAGATATTTCACTATCTAAATTTATTTATTTCAGTGTAAACAAAAATAGAAAGGTCACGGCTAAAACGCGACATTTATAAAAAGAGTTCAGGCGATTAATAATGGTTACTCAACTCAGCCTTACAATGGTAAATGGTAATGGTAATGGTGGTTTTGAAATTATTATCTCAAACTATGTATAAATATAAGGCTTTTCAACAAAAACAAAAACGATAGAATTTTCAAATTACTATATTATATTTAAAATTCTAGAAAATACAATATTTTAAAAGGGCGGAAGGAGTGCCCACCACTTTCTGAAGTTATGTTTCTTAACGGGGGTGCCAGCGCCCCTTTGTGGGCGTTTTGGAAGTCTGGCTAGGCGTTTTTAAATTTTTTGCATTTGGGGGGTGCTGCGGAAGTTCAAGGGAGCGTTGTGTTAAGTAAAAAAAACTACACTTTCATACGCAAAATTTAACTTTAACTTTGGCATAATACTCAATATTATGAAGTTCTTCATAGACGGATTTCTATTTTTCTATCGATAATTGTCTATAACCATAGTCTGTCCATATTTATTTGAAATATTTGAACAACTTGTTGGTATCTCGTATTTTTCGTTCCCGTTTTGGTGTTTTTGTTAGTGTATTAGTGTGTCTCGTCATTTTCTGGTCGTTTTTTGAACAATCTGACGTTTACGAGTCGACCCCCCCTGGTCAAAACACCGAAAACATGTCAAAATGAAGTGACATAAACCATAGACTAGAATAATTACTATTGCGTAGATATTGCAAAATAGATGCAAGCTATGAAACTGACTGGCTAAACCGGCTAAACCCTTTCATGTACCTATAATGTATTCAATATTTTTCCGAATAAATTAAAATAATTAAATTAAATATTTAAAAATGAATATTTCGTATCTAAATTAAAAAAAAAACTTCGATTGCGGAAAAACAAAATAGCTCCCAGCCAGAGATGGCTGGTGACGGCAATTGTCAGCAGTAGATTTCACTTAAAAAATGGTAGTATATAAGATAGGTCTAAATAATAATACAACTACATAGTTCATTTCACTTTTATTTTATTTGACCTGTGACCTGGTTTCGTCATTACCGACATCATGAGACTCATTTTCAATAACTATTTACTTTTGAATTGTCCAAGATAGCCGCGTCGACTTGTTACATTGATATACGTGGGGGTGTCTACTATCCGTTTTAAAAGTAAAAATAATACAGTGCAAGAAAAACTTTTAACGTAGTCAAGAATAATTTTATATCATCCTCTAAGACTCTTAAATATTGGTTTTAGATGTAGAAATTTTTTTTAATAGTAATTCTACAAGTTGATTATTTTGAATTTAATTTGCCGTTTTTAATGAAATTATTTTACACATACTGACTTCTTCTTCTTCACCAAAAAAATGTTAATGTAAATATCTGAATTGTTGAGATATTCATTCCCTTTCGATTTGTTCCCTTTCCAAATTCTTGTAGGTAATTTTTTTTACATGGGTAGGCACTGTAATATTTTTGTAGTCATTACTAATTTATATTTTTTACAAATAAATATCGATAGTTTCCGACCAACCTCATGAGAAATATCATAAAAATGTTTTACTTTCTTAATTGGTAACAGTGAGAATACCGATGGTGAACTGTCAAATGTTGATATGGATTGCATATAAATATTTCTGTGGAAATTTTTCTGTTAATACCAAAAAATGGATCTCGCAACATTATTCATTGTCGTCGGAATAATATACGGAGTTTTATTTTTCTTCGATTCTTTCTTTAAGGTGCGTATTGTTATATTTGGCCTTATTAACCTATCACCCGCCGCATTGGTGTAATCTCGATTGTTTTTTTTTTCCAGAGTTGTATGCATTATCCGTACCTCGCATTGCTAGAGGGAACCGGACTAAAGTTCGGGTTCCTGCATATGTCGTGGTATACGTCGGCGTTCAACAGGACGGTGTACAAGTGGGGCACGAACTCGCCGAGGTTCTTGCAGCAGTGGTTCAGTTTGGGGTGCTACACCACGCTCGTGCTGCTTCCGATCGCTATCGGGATCGTCCTGAAGTCTGGCGCCGACTACCTCACGCCGGATGACGGTAAATACGTGAGGAAAGGTCCGATTTTAGAGTCGGCCATACCGGGAGTCAATTTGCCTTCTGAAGATTTAGGTTATTACCTGTTCTCTCTTGTTTTGAGTAGCGTTATACACGAACTCGGACACGCCATGGCCGCAGTGAGAGAGGACGTACCTTTGATCAACTTCGGTTTCCACATTGTGTTTATAGTTCCTATCGCCTTTGTGGGTATGAGCATGGAACACTTGCATTCTTTGACCCCCTGGAGGAAGTTGAGAGTATATTCGGCCGGAATCTGGCACAACACTGTTTTGGCGATTATCGCTTACATTTTATTCTTAGGCATTCCAGTATTTTTCGGATATACTTATCGGATAAATGAAGGAGTTCAAGTAATCGAAATATCGCCGAAATCTCCTCTCTACGGCCCAAAGGGTTTAACCTACTTGGATACGATTACTCACATAAATGAGTGTCAGGTGAATAATAAGTTAGATTGGGAAGATTGTCTCATCGGTGTGTTATCTCAGCAGTGGGGAGTTTGCGTGTCGCCCGATTTCGTACACAAGTACGACGAATCCGTACAGATTAAACACTCTAGCAGCGGGCTGTTAGAATGCTGCGAAAAGAGCGAAGGGCAAAATCTTTGCTTCGAATACCTGGAACCCTCTCACGGAATCGTGGAGTTGCCGCAGCACATGTGCTTGCCGGTGCGGCGGATAATCGAGAGCGACTTTGAGAAGTGTTACCTGACGGAAGGGTTCAACTGTCCCATGGAATACCACTGCGTCAAACCCATCCTACAAAATACCACGACACTAATGGTGATCAAACGGATGAACAAACCCGATGTCCTTTACATCGGACACCCGTTCGACGTCCACCACACTGTAATCGTGTCTCAGTATATACCTAAATCTAAATTGTTTCCGACGAGCGTCCCGGAAGGTTTCGAGAAAGCCACCAAGTACATAATCATGTTCTCTATCGGTCTCGCGGTCGTCAACGTATTCCCGTGTTTTGTTTTCGACGGGCAGTACATTATTCAGACTTTTATCCACTTGATATTTATATCGAAGATGACTCACAACAGTATGAGAAATATGACATTTTGTATTACGTTGATCGGGACTATCACTCTAGTAGTTGTGTTTGCGGCCATGCTGTGGAAACAATTAATGTAATCGTGACTCCGGAAAGCGTCTAGTCCATTCTTTAATTAATTCTCAACTCCTCAACACTTAGGAATCGAGATAAATATAACTTTTTTAGTTTTCACAATTCTCGCATAATATGTAGATATCTGTGATACTAGATCTTCATTTCCATATCGTAAAAAAATGGTTATACTTAAATAATTATCAAATATATTATTTTTACTTCCTCCGTACTTTATTCGTACTGTCAAACTGTTTTTTTTTTCTTATTAAAAATATTTCGACATCTCTACATATTTAGATTAAACGTAACCAGAAATATAGAAATCTCATTTGCGTGCATTAAAACACAGAAAAAATATTTTTTTATTATTATTTCTGGATAGCGTCTATATAATGTAGTTTCATTGTTATTAAATAAAAACCCAATATTTTTAATAACAAAATTGGTAATAAATTTAATAAAATTCTTAACTGGTGCAATATGTAGTTACCAAACCTTTCATTAATATATTTTGCTCGGTGATAAAACATTTTAGCAAATTTTAGTTTGAAAAATATGATAAGGCATTAGCAATGTGTCTACGATGTCATTTGGATTAAGTTCTGTTCAAACAGACTAATTACACTCATTATTATTCTAATAGTTATACAAAGTCCATAAAAGTAGGCAATAATTTCACATGTGTTACGTTAATTATTTCATATCTCACCGTGAAATGCACACCTTGTTTTAAGCGTAAATTAACCTTGGTTCTGCATAATTTATTTCACCAATTATAAAACACTAAATGTGATTTGAGTTGTTTTTGATTTTCCGGTCAAATAACCAGTTGTAAAAGTTCCTAAGTTATATTTTTATAGTTTTCTTTCCGGGAGATATTCCTTCTGTAGAAATTTCCGTGTTAAAATTTATTCTAATAGATTATCGGGTAAGTTCTGTAATATTTAATTTGGTTGATAAATTTGACTTAAGTAAACTGTCTTTAGAGATATTAACACTTACTGATCTCTACTAAACTCTCTTCATGTGCAACTGGTGAATTGTTTGCATGTTGGAATTCATACAAAATACAATGTCTGAAATACACTATGTCTGCCGATATCTCATTCTAAATATTGTAAAAGTGATGATATTATTTTTATTCAGGTATTTTGTAATGTATGAGAAATAAATAAAACAATAAGACATTTATGGTGTCTGTCTACTCTGTTTCTGTTTGTATGAATCAGGATCATACTAATAATAATTTTGGATAATT
The DNA here is from genome assembly GCF_059751285.1 of Brachycentrus maculatus. NCBI lineage: Eukaryota > Metazoa > Arthropoda > Insecta > Trichoptera > Brachycentridae > Brachycentrus > Brachycentrus maculatus. The sequence continues at coordinate 363,224 of NW_028280877.1, read as the reverse complement.
TATATAGCGCCATTTTCGTAAAATACTACCTCAAGGATAATTCAGCATAACTTTTCCACACAATTAAATAAGACGCGAGTCTGTATTTTAAATATTTTTCAAGTTATAGAGTTATAGTTACGAGAGAAAATCGATAATTATTGTAGAATATAAAATAAAATAAAATCTTATGTGCTCAAACGTTTTTAAATTCCTAAAAATTCTTGTTTAAAAATAATCCAAATACACAAGACATGGCTATGTCAATTTACTTAAATATGAATGTAGTATTTCACGGTCACTGTTTATGATATAATCAATATTTTTAGGTAATATTAATACCGGGGTCGAACCATTGGTAGGAGGCAATGTTTTTTCGGATGATCTTTAAATCGTGTATATTCTTCCACACAATTGTAGTCTCATTTACATGGGTTAGTTAGGCGTCAGTTTTCTTTTCTTTATTTTATAAATTATTCACATTTCTTTGTAGAGGACGTGATTATGAAGCACCAAATAATTTTTACCATATTGACTGCATTTAAAAAATGTTTACATTCGAGTAATTCATTTGTACTAGTAATTATTATTAAATAAATAATTGTAATTATTATATTACTGATATTCAGTTAAGATTCTTAGATGCCTATTCCTAGAATATCCCAGGTGGTTAAATCTTGGAATAGGGAGTTATTTTTCTAGTGATTTTATTAAATACAATTGCAGTAGTATTAATTTATTAAACTTAAGCAATAAAAAATCTTCAATGACACTTTAACAAGCTTATCTGTATAATGGTGAAAAGAAATTAACTACTTTTTCATGCATTTGCATGTTCAAAACCATTTTTGCATTAAAAATGGCACTTTCACGAATTCTACAGTTAAGTTTGTCAAACTGTAGATAATTTTCTAGGTTCGAAATAAGTTTTCTGGTGTGTATATTGAAATTTATCAGAATTAACAATTCTAAAAGAAATAAGAGGTTTGGTAAATATTCAAGCGTACTTAATAAATGCGTGTAAAATATTTCTTTTATATCTTTGCTATTGATCTCATATTTTCGCTACATTCTTTTCGCCTGTTATTTATTAAAATAAGAGGTGTAGGAACAAAAATATATATTTCTTTCAAATATTTTGTTCGGCACTATAACTTTTTGATTAATTTTAGTAAAAAAACATCCTTATCATAAGGTACTTTTAAAATGTTTATTACATGAATGCACTTTTGATTATTTTATACACCCAATTATTAATTTACTTTATTTTTTGTTCTTTATTCTTCTGATATCAGTAAATATTTATATTGTTAAGTTAGAAAATAATTATTACTCGATATTATGAATTTAGAATAATACATTATTATTTTGGTAAACCAGTTTTTTGCTAAAAGCAAATTGTAAATATCAGCTATGTAAAATAATATTTCTTAGTTTCACTGTTTTAATATAGTGAGCCCTCATTTAACATGATTTTTTACACATAGTTTAAGAGAAATAAAATTAGAATAATTGTGTGTGTGACGTTTGCTTATCGCTCTTTGGTTCTGACTATATAATCTAGTAAAATTGAAATGGGAATTTGTGCAGGTATTTATTTGATTTTGTCTATGGGCCACCCATCGATGTTTTGATACTTCTTCTCCATCATCAACTCTCTACAAAAGAGGTACAAGGTTATTGTGAAAGAGTAATCCTACGTTTTTATTAGAGGTCTACAAAGACATTGAAAGAGGAAACAAAACTCAAAAATGAGTTTTTTTTTACCATGATAACCTTACTTAATTATTGTTTAATTCTTGTTAGCATTATCTTAAATTGTCATAAAAGTTTTACTATTCATTTCATCATCTTTTTTATGTACCTTATCCACAATCAATGTGGCATAGAGTATTTCACCGGATAATTCAATATTATCTCATATATCACAAATGATCAGTCTTAATTATCAAGTGCCAGTCCGGAGTAATTAAATGGCGATATATTATAGCATTAAATTAACAGTCCATCCAACTTCTTTTAACCCAATGAAAGAACAGGGGGTCACTATGACCTAGTACTCTATGAGCCATTAGATTCAAGTCAAATTGTTATAGTATTAACACTATTGTCGTGCCTAAAAGTGAAAATGCTTTCAATATACAAAATATTCAATTTTATATAATAAAATAACTAACTTTTCTTTTTCATAATTTTAACATTAAGTATTCGCGATATTAGTGTAAAAATACATAAAACTTTGCCTCCACAGTGTAGTGTTTAGAGCGTTTGGTTACCATATACATATGAGGCTCCAGGTTCGATTCTTGAGAGTATCAAAATAATCATGAAGTGATTTTTTTCCACCATGTTTATTTGATATTACTCACGATTGTACCCTATTTCTTTCACATAATTAACAATCAAGATAACACTGTTAATTTGACAGTAACATACATATGTAATAGCTGATGGTAACATTACTCATACTCCACACTGTGGAAGTATATTTGTAGTGGTTTATTACATAATTATTTATATGACTTTTAATATTATTATCTGGGTGGCAGATAGAAATGGATTACCATATTACATGCTCTTAAGTTGAGAAAAAGCAGCATTTAAAATGTAGTTCTCATTATTTTATATATTTATAAAATCACAAAAATGCCATAAATTAATTAATGTTGACCCTTTTCTGACAAAACACAAACTCCTTTTAGGTATATATTGCTTTGTTTTAGTATGTATGCAAGATTTATTAACAAATATAACATATAACTTCTCAGTTTTATAATAACTGTATTGATTTTAAAAGTAATTTTGCAAGTTATAAAATGAAATAAAAACACAAAGTTAGTGATTCAAACAGTTTACTTTGTCCTTGAATTGTTCCAGATTGCCTTTTTTCTTAGATCGTGCTTATGTTTATTTCGTGTGGATTTGTAAAACAAATCAATTGTCTTGGTTTACAATGTTTTTCCAGGAAAGGGTCGATACAATGTTATATAAAAGTATATAACGTTAGTGTTAATATTTAAACTAAAGTAATATTTGATTATAAAATGTTTGTAAACCTATTTAATTTTAATGGTTTTTGTACAATTTTTAATAAATTATTTACACAAATCTAAGCTCGTTTTTAATTCCTTCATCGCTTTCTGGCCGTGCTGAATCATCATTTTGATGACTAGTTCGTCCGTGTGGTGTTTGTTATTCTGGAAGTCTGTTCTGGCCCAAACTCTGAGTTCCTGTCGGCTCTTTTCATCTGGCACTTCTCGGATTGTTTTCAGTATTTGGCGGTACAATTTTTTCACTTCCGCTTTCAGCATAAACTGAAATCAAAACAGTTAAGTATATCAAAATAAAATAAGAATTGGTTATAAAGTGAAGACACGGTAAATATATGTTCTGGGTAGTATAGGTGGGTTGTCCGCCTCCGTGGTGTAATGGTCAGCAAAATATAATGGTCAGGTCAAAGGGTTCGATTCCCAGGGTGGTTGAAAATAAATATTAGTAATTTTACACTGTAATATTTATTTAATATTACCCTGGACTGGTTCCTGAAGCGCAAGAGTGATCATCTTGCCTTCATCTAAGTGATGATCAAGATAACACTGCGTCAATTCAATGCAGTGCCCTATGCACCATTGGGTTATAAGTAAGTAAGTAAGTATAGGTGAAGTGATAGGTCACCGTTTTAAATGTCAATCCAGGAAAATGCAGTGTTAAAATGAGAGAATCACTCATTCGTGGGATTTCATTCTTTGGGATTTGATCTTCGGGCTAAGCGCATTATGGAATGAAATATATTAATCATTGACCTGTCCAGGAGTATGATCATAAATGGTCGTCAAAACAAAACATTCCTCAAAGGAGTATGGGCGTACATGAACGCCCGCGCTTATAACTAAAGCCCGGTGACATTTATTTTTAAAGTGGCACTTGTACTGCCATCTGTGGTCATATTAGAACACCAAATCCATGCTTCAGATTATTTTTCTGTTGCCCAAGACATTTTACTTGACAAAGTTTGTGTGACATCATCGAAATCACACTGTCAAAGAAAACGCATAAAATAAAACATGAATAATTTTGATATAGATCATGTTTACTGGTGTAAATATATTTTTATTCAAGAAAATATATTGCTTATTGCTTTAAGCATTGGTATGATGTAAAACTATAAAAAGTTTAAAAAAAAATAGAAAAAAACTCACTCTCCAGATACAGTTTTGTCCGCAGAAACTCACTCCTGGACAGGTTGAGTACAAGAAAAAACAATATGAATTCATTTTATATTTCAACATTTTTTATGTTGATGAATTCATCGTAAGGTTTGTCAGAGACATGACAAGAAATTATAGCCATATCTGCCATATAGCCATATCAGAGAAATTATAGCCATATCTGCCATATAGCCATATCAGAGAAATTATAGCCATATTTGCTTTTTTTATAAAAAAAGTAAGTTTTTCTATAGACTAGCTACCAAATGATATTGGTGTGACTCGGTCAGAAATGAGAATGTGCGGAGAAGATAAACATGGCTTGAACATGCCCGAGAATGCCCTATGAGATCATCAACCCCTCATCTCATCTCTTGTGGATTTTGGTGTCTTAGATGTCTGTTGACGAACAGTCACTTAGCGGAAAGCTGGACCCTTTGGAAGCCAAGAAGATAGCATAGAACAAAGCAGCCTGGAAACGAATTTTGGCGGGCATTTGCTCTACATAGAGAATACGAACAGAAGAAAGTCCAAAACATAAACAAATTATTTCAAAATATTAAGAAACGTCATTTTAAGTGCGGCTTGTTGTGAAATGTAAAAAATCCCATTTTACAATTTGTTATGGAGTTTCAATATTTATAATTCGCCTGTGTAGTGGTTAATGCATTTAGCTACCGTCCTTGTGACCCAGGGTTTGAATCCCAGGGGGGTCAAAGTAAATACAAATAATTTTTCTAACTAATATTTATGTTATATTATCTCGGACTGGTACCTGAATCACAAGACTTATCACCTTTCCTTTATGTAATTAACGATCAAGACAACACTGCTTCTATATGCGATATAAAAATCTTTGCACCATTTGGTTTGGATAACATTTAGAAGAATTTATGATAGTTACCTGCTTCAAATTCAATGCAGTATTAGGAATTTTGTTCATGTCGTAGATAATATAACGGATCGATTTAACTAATGAATTTGAGTCATATTTGTTTTAATACTGTCAAAAGTGCTTTATGTTAAAATTGTTTAGGTTATGTAATTATTTCGCGGTGAACTGTCAGTGTCAAGTTGGTGGCAATAAATGTCAACAAAGATACCATATGAAAAAAATCAACTACTACTTTGGGGCGGTGTTTACTATATAACAAACATGATCACATTTTGACTCGGTAAAAAAAAACCTTTCAATTGATGCATGAACATTGATTAGGATACCTGCTGATTTTTTTTCGAGTCTGGTAAAGTAAGAAATTCCAAATATGTAATTTATTTGGATTAGTCTGAGTTTTCTCATTAAAAAAACAAAGAATATGCTTTTACATCGTCAATAATGGTAAATTATGAATTACCAAATAATATCTAAAAAAGAACACTACTTAAATGTCTACTTTATTTAGATGTAGAAAAAAGTTGTACTTTATTTCATTGTTTACATTATCTAATTATGTATGAGAAAATTAAGAAAAAATGCAATAATTCGAACCTTTTGGTAGAAGTTCTAAAATAGACATCGTCAAACATATTTCTATTTTTTAAAAAGCTTTTCGATCAATGGTAAAGGCATAATTTATTTTCAGCAAACTTTTAAAACAATAACTTCAAAACTAATACATATGTGCATCAACGGCATATCCATTAGTTATAATTTTTATTTTAATGTGTAGATTTAAACCAGGAAGTAAACATTTTTGTATATTTTTAAGAAAATGTAATAGGTGTTTAACTATATCTAGGATGCCTCCTAGCAAAAGCGTTAGCCATCTACGGGGTACATGGAAAGTAAGCGGATGAGCCAAACATGTGAAGATGGTTCTGTCAGGCTTCATTGTAACGAAATAACTTTTTCTATTACAGGGGTCTCAAAATCTGCATTTGGTCTCCAAGTACAAAAAACAACATTATTTAAAAGTTTGCTAGCTAAAATGTCTCGAAGATTTCGATCATGCTAAACTTTAGCAGTATCGAATTTACGCGCAACGTGTTCACGCACCGATCCGAAGAAAGATGGACATACGCACAAGCCAATCCAATCCAATCATCGTTTTAAAACGCTAACTGAAGTACCGGACGGTAAAATTCCATGTAGTGCACAAACGTCCTTAAGGTATATTTTTTTTGGAACATTAATTTTTACTTGTAAAAGCCCTCTGGGCATTTGTGTGAATAATAATAATTAAATAAATAAATTTATTAATTTGCATCTTTGATGTTTATAAATAGGTTTAAACTGTAGACATCTGTAGACGGTATCTTGGTAGCAAGTACGGACCATAGTTTAAAATATTATTGTATATATGGAGTGCAGAGTAGCGACAAGGAAGGAAAAGTAAAAATTGTTTTTTTTTTGCATTTGTTTCCAATAAAACATTTTACAAAAAATTCAAAGGTCATTTAATTGAAACGTCCGGTGCCTTGGCTTGGCTCCGACCACTAAAGGTAGATCTTTTCTTAGCATCTTTTCTTATGACAGTTGCTGAGGGTATAAATCACATTGAAATACTCCACAGAAAATAGTAATTCCGGTGACATTGTGATTCGTGGCACGGTAACATCTTCTGGCCCCTCTCCGAACCCAAGTGATGCATAGGGCACCGCATAAAATCGTCGCGGTGTCAACCAGATCAGGGGGATCAGTCCTACTTTATGGATATAGGCATGCATGGAATGCAGATGACGTATCTGAAGTTGTTCAGGTTGAAAGATATAACTGGTTTATGGGAAAGGAAATGGAGGAGGAAAAGGAGAATGACAATACTTAAGGCATTCGGGGTTGCATACCCGTACTCGTACTAGCTAGTGTTAGTTGAACACTTATAATGTAAGAATTCTTTAATAAGAGGATAAAGTATAAATAACATATAAAATAAATACATAGGAATGTTATTTGGTGTAAAATATATTTCTGTAAAATATCGCATATTTTCTACACCATACTTTAAAAAAATACAAGATTTTGAGTAGTATGGTTGTCAATAATGGGTAGAATTGGTAAATGTTACACGTATGTAAAGCGATCACTTAAACCAGCCTATGACGGTCGTCAGCCCCGTAAATGCCCAGACTTCCATATTCTTCTCCATCTTTGATGAGATGTCAAAAATAATATTTAAAAATATATTATTCTACTCTGATTTAAAATTTCTCTAAATTAAATAATTAATTTGTCCGCCTCCGTAGTGTAATGGTCAGCACGCTCGGCTACCGTTCTGGAGGTCCCGGGTTCGATTCTCAAGGGGGGTAAAATAAATATAAGTGATTTTTGCACTGTTACATATATTCAATATTACCCTGGACTGGTACCTGAAGCGGAGGGCTGATCACCTTTCCTTGATGTGTAAACGATCAAGATAACACTGCGTTTATATAACGCAGTGCCCTATGCACCATTGGGGTGCGGATAAGGGTTTTATTATTTAAATAATTAAAAATCCGTTCTCCGTTATTTGAAATATTGTATGAGTACATATTTTTTCACCAGTACTGAAGAAAACAAAAAAAATGTCATGATCAAATTCTTTTTAAATGAAAGAATTAAAGTTTGATTTTTTATCTCATACGACGTTTCCTGTCGAACCAAAGTACGAAAGGGATAACATATTCAAAATCTGAACTTGGAATGCTTTATCGAATACACGACTGCCCTTAATATCAATCTAAAAAATAGCAACAAAAAATATCTGTCCTTCACTTAAAAACGTGCACGTGTATGGCTTTGTTACGACATTTTTACAAAGTGCCATTTTACCAAATTTTTACAAAGTTTTATTTTACCAGCGCAATTTTCCATCGTACGTTTTGCGCGGATAATTTCAGAGTTTCCCGGCACTTACCGAATACACATGATTCAAAATTTCATTCTTCAGTCTCGTGAAAGCAGTCACGCGGAGCGTACGCACGGCGCGCGGAGCTCCCCGGTATAATATTACAGAATCGAAACATGACACACGTTTTCAAATGTGAAAACTTTTCACCGAGAATAGATTTGGAAATATGTCTATTTTCGCCCACCGCGCGGCGTCTGTGAAGTGAGTGCAGGCCAGTTTCTTTGTTTTGTAAATATTTTGTTGTATATTTCTGCCGGTTATGCATGTGATGATGAGCAAGAGTCCGAATTCTTCGACCACCAGCCCCCCGCTGCTGGACGCGAGGAATGTGAAGAAAGAAGCCCCAGACGATGAGATCAAGGTAAATATATATTCCTTTATTTATTTATATTAAAAAAAATATTACATTTATAAGTCATATTAGTAAGAAGAATTTCCTAGGGTAGGGAATGGTTTATTATTATTTAAAGCTTTATCTTTTAACATAGTTTTGGAAACCCTGCCCTTACAATCGTAATATAGGAATTTAAACATTTTCATATGGTAAAATAACATTTCAAAATACTATATCGCACACTCCTTTCAACGTCATATATAAAAAGTCGTCAATTTTCAGTTGTGCTTGTTTTCGGAATGCCCAGAAAATGTACTATATCCCAGCAAAGGCGGCATATTTTTAACTTAATATTTACCCGCTACAGGGCAAAAGGTGTTGTGTTTGCATTTTGAAGAACAGGTATTGTTTAATTATTTTTTTAATACACTAAATATTTTTCAAATGTAGCAAAAACCTTCAGGTTTTACCTAAAAAGATCTGTTGCACAGTAAAAAGTTCAATAAGTGGCTTGATATTTATTTTTAATACATTGTATTATATTTTTATTTTAAACTTTAATAACGATCCAATTACTATTTAAGACCGAGAAAAACATGGCACGATCAGGTATGCCAAATACTTGAAAGTGGTCAGGTTAGCAGTCGTAACAATCGGCGGGTATGTATGAGGAGATGCATGAACGTGGAAGAGGCGAAGAATGTTTGCAAAGACAGAGTGGTGTGGCGTTCTATTCTCTCTACCCTACCCTGCGGGCTTAGTTAGTTTTTTTTTAAATAACGATCTCCTGAAAAATCAAGTTTTTTTATGTTGTTGAAAGGATTGATCGATATGTGTAAAATTACAAATTATGACAAAAATTAATGTAAAACATTTAACAATTTTTTTTTAATTTAGAAAATATGTCATAAAAACACTGCGTAAACTCAAGTACGAGAAGTAGATTTTTTTGTTATACACAAAATTAAAAAATATGTAATATATAATATTGTATTACGAAATCAGCCGTGTCAATAACATTTACTGAAGGAAGGGGGGGGGGGTGACAATAATACTCTTATTTACCATATAAACACACAATAATAAAGTATGAACAAAAAAAGGTAACAATAATAAAAAATTATACCTGCCTTATGATTATTATATTATATAATATTATAAATATTAATTAATGCGTACCTATCATTTTCTATCATTCATGTTTTACATAAATATAATGTATTTTATTAAATTCTCGATATTTAAAAAAAGCCTTCGGTAATAGATTTACTCATCGACACATGTAATAAAACATGTTGTATTACGTTATTATGGACGGATTATATTCATATGCATGCCACAGAAGACATTTTTTTTATTAAAACTTCAAGTACAGAAAATAAATAAGTACATTAGCGGGCTTATTGCTAAAAAGCAATATCTTCCAACAAACCAAAAACAGACTGGTGATGTTGATCAAAACGTTTGATACCATATATATCTGTTTGCAATCAGAGGGTAGATATAGTACTTGAACATTTAAAAAACCATAAATTACAAATATGCATATTATTACACAATGATTTTTTTTATTGATGTAATAATTTTTTTAAAAACATCAGCTTTGAAACAATTTGATGTAGCCATTTCAAGGTATAAAGTATCCTGCCAATAAATATTATAGCATTATTGTAAAAAAAAATAAAAAGAGAAATATTTGTGTTTTCATTCTTTACAAAAATACTTCAATTTCAAACTATTTATGTGTGCCTAAGCGGCTCATTATTAGAAATAGGTATCATATTGTGGTAGAGTGGGTTCGAACAAGAAACTCCGCGACACTAACCACGGGACCATAACCCGACACTAAACTAGAAATATCAATATGATGAACTTTAAATATAAATTGTATTCAATAGGAAGAATAGAATTTATATTTGAAGCACTAACTTTGTGATTTTCCAATTTATAATTAAAATGTAACTTTGTTTTAAAATCACTATAAATTTATTATTATTATCATATTATTTTTTGACATCTCATCAAAGATGAAGAAGAATATGGAAGTCTGGGTGTTTACGGGGCTGATGACCGTCATAGGCTGGTTTAAGTGATCACTTTACACACGTGTAACATTCACCAATTCTACCCATTTTGTGAACAAGTATTTGGACACACTCAAAATGTTATAAATTGTATTATTACTTAATTATAATGTCTACCGGTTTCGAAGCTAACCGCTTGACCGCTAAAGTCTTGATAAAGAAGCGGTTAGGTTCGAAACCGGTAAACATTATAAATAAGTTATAATAAAATATTTATAGTGATTTTAAAACAAAGTTACATTTTAATTATACAATAGGAAGAAGACGTATACAAAAAAATAGTGTTTCTACTATATCACTAAGTCATTGCTTAGAGCGACTGCAGACAAAATAAAAATTACCGTGATGATTGCCAACCTTCAGCATGGCGTAAAAAAGGTAGAATGATTTCACAAGAAAATAATTTTATAAATTCAAGTTGTGAAATCAAACACAACAAACTCCAAACGAATATTTTTTCATTACGATATCTGAAAATCTAACACTGAAATGACACATCGCTAACTCTTTTCAACAACGTCATACTTATATAAAAAACTTGATTTTTCAGGAGATCGTTTTTAAAGTTTAAAGATATAATAAAATGTATTAAAAAATAAATATCAAGCCACATATTGAACTTTTTATTGTGCAACAGATATTTTTAAGGTTTTTTTCTCCATTTAAAAATATTTAGTTTATTCAAAATAAAAATAAAACAATCCTTTTCTTCAAAATGCAAAAACAACACTTTCTGCCCTGTAGCGGGTAAATATTATGTTTAAAATATGCCGCTTTTGCTGTGATATAGTACATTTTCTGGGCATTCCGAAAACATGCACAACTGAAAATTGACGATTTTGGATTTATGACGTTGTTGAAAGGAGTGAGTGACATATAGTATAACCTCGATATAACGGACTACTTGGGGGGAAGGGGTGGCCGAAAGTCCGTTACACAAAAACGGGTTTCAAATAAATCACAAAACTTTTTTTTAGAGGATGAACACTATTTAGATATAAATAAACAATACAAAACACAAAAATCTATGCATTGTCTTCGGATACTCGTCCAAGAAACTTCAGTATGACAATTTGTTTTATTATTGGAGGAAATATATGATATTTATTAAACTTTTTCGATTCCTGACCAATATCAAATGAAAACGTATCATTTTCTTCCCTGAAAACACACGCGAAACAATGCAAAAAATTGCGAAAGTTTAAGTTACAATGATAGATCTTTGATCTTTGGTTGAGTAACACGAGTGTAGGATTTTTAAAGTCAAAAGTTATAACTTTTATATAATATGCCTAAAATAATAATAAATAAATATATAATATTATTTGTTGACATCTCATCAAACATGAAGAAGAATATGGAATATAAATTGTATTTGACTATAGTCAGTTAAATCTCAATACCGGTGGCGTTCGCAAAATACAAGTATTTTCTCTTTGTCTCTATTTTGTGAACGTACTACCGTCCTTAGTTCCAACTCTCGAACTCGTGATATGGCCTCCTTCCAATATTATGTTTATATTTTGATAAGTTATATTTACGTCACCATTTTGTACAGTCCAGACCGCTTCTTAAACGATTTTCGAGATACTTTATGAGAGAATCTGCACGAAATGATGATTCTGACAGATTTAAAAGTAATTTTAGAATCGTTTCTAGACGGTAAATAACCAAAACACAACATATGTACATACATACATACGTACAACATACATTGACTATTATTTGATGAAATATTTAAATACAAAACAAAGAATGTTGCGTGCATTTTGATTAGAAAAATATTAAATGAAAGAAGAGATTTTTTATTCGCTTATTATATACGAGTATTTACAACATTTTGAGTGTGTCCAAGTACTTGTTCACAAATCTGGATTATCTCCAATTATAGGAGTTAATTTTCATATTATTTTTTGATACCTCACCAAAGATGAAGAAGGATATGGAAGTCTGGGCATTTAGGGCATTGGTTCATATATATAGAGCTTCCAAGAATTTGAGTAATGTGGTTGTCAATAATGGGTAGAATTGGTGAATGTTACACGTGTGTAAAGTGATCACTTAAACCAGCCTATGACGGTCGTCAGCCCCGTAAATGCCCAGACTTCTATATTCTTCTTCATCTTTGATGAGATGTCAAAAAATAACATAAAAATATTAGTTTTATATATTCTTCACTCAGAAACCAGGCGAGGCTGTATCAAATAATCAAATAAAATACCAACATACTCGGAAACACACGTACACAAGTGTATCTGTATACACATTGGTACATACACACGCGCTGGTAATACGAGAACAGGAGAGAAAGATCTGAAATCAGATATTTTACACTAAAATTATGTAAATGAATAATAAGTCTGTTGTTTCGACTCCAGGGGCGTAGTCTTGTTTTGCAGGATAGTGAATTATTTACTGATCTAACGCAGCTAATCTTACGCTTAGTGCCATTGTTTTTTTACTAATTTATAATTAAAAATGCCAAAGAAAACTCTTATTTTTTAAACCTTTATCTCGAAAAAATGTATCTCTGCCAAAAATAACCCAATTTTAAAAGTTAACTAACTAACTAACTAACCATCACGCCGCTTCCCCGCAGGGGTAGGCAGAGAGAATCGAACGCCACACCACTCTGTCTTTGCAAACATTCTTTGCCTCTTCTACATTCATGCATCTCCTCATACATACCCGACGATTATTACGACTCCTGACCCGGCCGCTTTCAAGTATTTGACATACCTGATTGTGCCAAGTTTTCCTCGGTCGTCCTCTGCTTCTTTTTCCAACTACATTCGCTCCATAAATTTGTTTAACCGTTCTTTCTTTACTCATACGCTCCACATGTCCAAACCATCTCAACACACCTTTCTTAATTTTATCGATAATGCTTATCTCAGCCTTACATTCTTTCCTTATTTCATCATTCGAACATCTATCAAACATCGTTTTGCCACACATTCGTCTGAGGGATCGCATTTCGACTGCATTCAGTCTGCTTTCATCCTTCTTTTGCCAACTCCATGCTTCGCTTCCATACATAAGGGTTGGAACCAGAACTCCATTGTGTACTGCCAGTTTAGCTTCCGCTGATAGATTTTTATTTGCTAAAACTGATTTTAGTGCACCATTCACTCTGTTCCCAGCATTCACTCTCCTTTCTATGTCTTTATCAATCTTTCCATCCCTAGAAAACATACTACCCAAATATATGAAATCATCTACCTGTTCCAATAGAGATGATTGTAGATCTGAGTGTGAAATATTTTAAAAGTTCTTTCGGTGTATTTAAAAAAACTTGTAGATGGATAATAAAACGAAAAAGAAAAGGGATGAAATATATATTGGGAACGAAAATTATTACAAAAACAGAAATCTAAGTAAAAAAAGTCAACATGTGTTCTTTCCCGCACAGACTCCATGGAGCCCTATAAACTGATTATGCATGTTTACCATTAATGGTTAATTTTTTATATGGATTCGTAATCTCCTCTCTTTTTTTGTGACAGTTACATTTGCCGTGTCGCTGTGCGTAGAAAGCAAGATAACCGGATTTTTTAAAACTTTTTTATCTTTGAAGGAACATGTTGGATCGTTGGTGAAATACTTGGGATAATAAATAATAATAATAAATTTGGATAACTTATATAGCGCCATTTTCGTAAAATAATACCTCAAGGGCGCTTAATAATAATAGTAATAATTTGAACCTTGTTTAATACGTAGTAAGTAAAAAAAATAACGATGCGTGCAAGCGCTTTTCCTCAGCGCACGCTAAACAGCAACGCTATCGCGCTCGTGGCACGTTTTACTTGTATGCACACGAGCGCGATGGCGCTCGTTGGCACTATAAGGGTTAAAAATATGGTCGAAACCCAATTAACAACACCAATTAACGTTATTGATTGTAATGTGATTGTCCTGACGAAGAGACGGGTACGTCTCAAAACCGGTAGACATAAAAATCTTGGTGAGTGGTTTTATACTAATATTACTTACATTTTAGTAAAAAAATATAAAGTTTACTGTACTAACTCAAGAAAGGTGTATTGAAATGGTTTGGACATGAAGATCGAATGAGTGAGGAAAGAACGGTAAAACGAATTTATGAGGCGAATCTAGTTGAAAAAGGAACAAAGGAAGACCGAGAAAAACTTGGCACGATTAGTTATGATGTCAGTTGGCGTGATGGTTAGTTAACTATGTAGTTAGTTACTTGTTCCTAGTTAGCTAGTTACTAGTTAGTTAGTTAGTTAGTTAGTTAGTTACTAGTTAGCTAGTTCGTTAGATGGTTAGTTAGCTAGTTAGTCACAGAATTAGTAGGTTATGCCAGCATTTTAATATAGAGTATCGCTAACTCGTTTACGAAGTACGTAACTCTGAATGGGAGGAAACTCGATATGGGAGCGCGATTCAATAAGTGTGCATAATACCTTTGTTATGCGCTCGGATAGTGATAACTATAAAACTCTAGCCTTATTACACGTTACGATAACCATGACAATATGCTTGTACAGTTTGAACACAAAGTCTATTATTTATTTATTTAAACTACAGAAACGAAATAAAAAGTTACATTGGCGGGCTTATTGCTAAAAAGCAATATCTTCCAATCAACCAAACACAGACTAGTGATATTGGTCAAAACGTTTGATACCATATATAAATACTAACTAACTAGCAGTTTGCAATCAGAGGGTAAATAGTGCTTAAACATTGAAAAAAACACAATTTACAAATTGATGATAATAAAAAAGGCAAAGGAAAAAGGGAGTTTAGGGAAGGAGATGAAAACTAAGGGAGGAGGTTTGTCTCGCATACTTTTCTTATCCTGGTGTTCCTTATTCTACCTCATAGACTATTTGTCGTTAAATCTCCACAGGATGCTGTACATCAGAAGAGCAAGCTCTCGTATACAGTCACAGTAATATACCGAGTGGGAGTTACAACGTTTATCTCATTTCGTGGCTTATTAACATAACACCGGTTAAAATATTAAGGATCCCTTAGATCTAAAATCAAATTAAATTATCTAGGGGTTATTCTATTAAATACACATCGGTAAAAAATTCAGAACAAAAATCGTCACTCAATCAAACCACGTGTCTTCTTCTTCTTGGCCTCATCCCAACTTATCATCTTTGTTGACTGTTGGGGTCAGCTCTCCTCGTCCTCAGGTTGTAGGTCCTTCTGTCATGGACAACATCATCTAGGCCATGCATTCGAATCACAATTTCTGCAGCATCCATGAATTCTTTAGTCTTCCTCTAGATCTCTTTTGAAGAAAATCCATTTCGATAATCAATAAATCATACGAGTTACGCATATTTCGTACTATCAGCAAATTTGTTTTATTGTTTTTCAGTTTTAAGATGTGATTCTGAGAATCTCTTTCAAGAACGAGGTGTTTTTTAAACATGCCTTTACGATGTTCACCGACGTTATCATGGACAACGTCACCTAGGCCATGCCTTCGAATCATGTTCTCTTTCTGCAGCATCCATGAATTTTTTGGTCTTCCTCTAGATGTCTTTCGAGGTAGATCCACGGCGAAAATCAATAAATAATGTACATAATATACGCATATCCCGTAATATCAGCTGCATATATAAGGTTTTTTTTTATTATTATTATTGTTTTTAGTTTTAACACATTGTTTGCGGGAAGCGCTTAAAAGCGTCTTTAACATACTGTTGGTAGAGAGCGGGAGACACTTCTATTGCTTACTTTTGGTAAAGCGCGACACGCCAAAAAACGTTGTACAGTTCGGAGTTGGGTTTTCAATTATTTGTGATCAGGTTCCTTGTGATTAGGTTACTTGTGATTAGTATACGACCCTAATTAGTACACAAATTAGGGTCGGGATTGATGGAAAACCGCCTGCAAACAATGTGTTAATATGTGATTCTGAGAATTTCTTTGATGAACAAGGTGTTTTTTTTAACATGCCTTTATGATGTTAACCGATGTTATGGAATAAGCGCCCAGAGCCGATAGCTGATAGCTGTAACGCGGAAACTCGACACCGCGACGTTAGGATCGTATTTTTAAGTCTGTTTGATATATACTCGAACGTATACACTGCCAAGCTTTTCAAAAATATCCTCTTGCATAGTTAGTTCCCCACACGCTTGTGCGTACTTCACACTACACACTACACACACATGCGGACGCATGCACGCACCGATCCCCAGTCTAGTCCAAATGCGTGCCATATTATTCACGACTATTTATAGGAACATAATAAATTATTAGTTTGTAATCCGAACGGCGAGCAACACTGCCGTAACGCGAGACGCGCGTTATTCTATATTTTTGTAAGGCATAGGTCGACAGAGTTTGGCTCGGGAACCACACTTTGCCGACTTTTTAATGCACTAAGGGCGTTTGTCCACTACACGGAATTTTACCGCCCGGCACGTCAGTTAGTGTTTTAAAACGATGTTTGGCTTGGATTGGCTTGTGCTTTTGTCCAACTTTCGGATCGCTTGACTTTCGGATCGGAGCTCTGATCGGTGCGTGAACACGTTGCGCGTAAATTCGATCACGCTAAACTGTCGTAGTCGCTTTCATTTTTAAAAATCGAACTACCGGGCGGTAAAATTTCGGGTAGTGGACAAGCGCCCTAAGGACGGGTGTTTTTTTAAGCCTGCAGACCGCTGGCGACGGGATGTGATAATAATGTATGTACATATAGTTAAGACCTTAACAAAGATTGGTACATAATTCGACTCCTAACCTGACCGCTTTAAAGTATTTGGCATACCTGATCGTGCCAAGTTTTTCTCGGTTGTCCTCTGCTCCTTTTTCCAATTACATTTGCCTCATAAATTTGTTTTACCGTTCTTTCCTCACTCATTCGTTCTACATGTCCAAACCATCTCAACACACCTTTCTTAATTTTATCGATAATGCTTGTCTCAGCTTTGCATTCCTTCCTTATTTAATAAAGGTCTAAAATTTACTAGAAAAGTTTACTAGAATTGCAAACAGATTTGATCGTAAGAAAAAAATTTCTTTGTAATGTAAATATTTGGCTCTACGACTAGTAAGTTTGCCGACCACTGATTGTAAGGGGATATTTTTCCGATTGGTGAGTACTTTTGTGCTTGCCTGTGCTTGCATGTGTGGGCTGGGGTTACCATATTTCAAAAACGAAAAAATATCGAAACGATGACGACGGAAATATAGCAACACCACATGTGCAAGTAGTAATCGTAATATTTGAAATGAAAAGAAGAAGAAAAAAAAGTAAATTGTAATAAAATATCTGGTCAAATTATATGCTGCATGATTTTTTTTAAAATCATGGTTATGGGGACGTTGCTTAAATTTAATAAAAAGGATATCTGCTAATCTTACTCAAATCAACCATAGATACTGCCGCGAACTCAAACATGAAGCGACGTGAGATTTATGATGATTATGTATGAGTTGATTAGATGAGACTTGTAAGTAAGATTCTTCTAAATTCCTAAATTATTATATTATGTTGCATCCTAGTTAGGAGACCCCTGAAAACATCCTTTTCACTTTTTATTAAAGTTATATTTTGAGCAGATACTTAATCACGATATTTTTAGTGTGTCCAAACCCTTGTTCACAAATCTGCTCATAAATTCCGAGTATACCTCCATTTCTTTTCGAAATTATCTCAAAAGCAACCACGTTCTCTGTCATTCTATATCAGCCGATACCAGCTTATATCTGTTATTGTATTTTATGGCAATCATTGTTCGACTTATCGAAGTGATATGTGGCCTAGTATCAATTACAAGGTCACATCATGAGAGCATTACTGAATACCGACAGAAAGTTAAAAATATATATTATATTAAACCATATCCGCTCCCTAGGTGGAGCATATGGAGTCCACAAACTGTCTCCAGGCTTTGTCGGCTGCCAGCTCCTTTGCATCCTCTCAAGTCAAATCCGCGTCTCGAAGTTCTGACGAGAACTGCCGATGAATTGTCAGCAGTGGTCGTCCTGGGCGGCGCAAATCTGATGCCTTGTAAAAGAGGCAAGCTTGATAGCGGCTCTCGGGAGGCATGCGGAGTACAACTGAATCGCCTTTTCTTGACGACAGTTGTGACCAAGATTTGCTGCGTCCTACGCCTTATCACTATATTCCTCACAAAGGCAAACCACCGCACGCCTAAAATTCTCAGCAGACATCTATTCTCAAAGCTCAGTACACGGCTGCTCTGGACCCTTGTAAGGTGCCATGTTTCACAGTCGTATAACAGGAGCAATGCAGGCATCGTGTAGGCGGCACTTTTCTTCACCGAGTATAAATCCGATCTCCAGACAGCCTTCATACTGTTAAATGCGGACCTGCGAGTCCTAAGCGCACTTCCAATTCCTTTCGAAGGCTTCCATTTTCAGTCACGCACTCTTTAAGTACCTACTTGAAACTCTCGACCCTTTCGATGAGCTGGTTACTCAACAGGGTTGTTGGGCATCTAGGCATGAGTTGTTGCACAACACATGGGCTTTTGCAACATTTATTGTAAGCCCCATGTGCGTAGAATACCTATTTACCCTGTCGACGATTAATTGCAGACCCTCGACGGAGTTAAAAATAGTGGAATATATTTCTGATTCTTTGACGGTCATCAAAAGAATATACAGATTAAATAATGCACCTGACACCTTGTGGTTTTATTTTTATAATACCGTCCATAAGAATAGCTCATTCAATTCGCATTCCAACCGCTTCCAGTTGAATGTATGGTTTAATATTATTATCTTAATGGCAGTTCCTTCTAAGAACTATTTACTTATCAGTCGTGACTCGTGTAACCTGGAGTAGACATTTAAAAGTTTTCATGTGATTATTTCTATATTTTTCTTCTTCTTCATTTAATTCCACTGTAATTCACAACGTTTTGAGTGTGTCCAAATACTTGTTCACAAATCTGGATTGTCCACAATTAGGAGTTATTTTCATTGTGTGTTAAGTGATCACATAAACCAGCATATCGCTCATTCCTTTCAAGAACGTCATAAAATAAAAAAAAACTTGATTTTTCAGGAGAACGTTTTTAAACTTTAAAAATATAACACAATGTATTAAAAATAAATATCAAGCCACTTATTGAACTTTTTACTGTGCAACAGATCTTTTTAGGTAAAACCTGAAGGTTTTTTCTCCATTCGAAAAATATTTAATATCTTTAAAAAAATAATTAAACAATACCTTTTCATCAAAATGCAAAAACAACACTATCTGCCCTGTAACGGGTAAATATTAAGTTAAAAATATGCTGCTTTCGCCGGAATATAATACATTTTCTGGGCATTCCGAAAACATGCACAACTGAAAATTGTCGATTTTTGATTTATGACGTTCTTGAAAGGAGTGAGCGATATGACGGCCGTAACCCTCGTAAATGCCCAGACTTCCATATTCTTCTTCATCTATGTTGAGATGTATTTTTTTTAATAACTCCTTATTGGAGATAATCCAGGTTTGTGAACAAGTATTTGGACACTACCAAAATGTTGTAAATAAATTAACTGGTCAAATTATAGGTTAAAAATTAAAATGAAAGGGGTGTTTTCTAGCGTTTCCCGGGTATGTGAATATAATCCAGGATTCGGACCCCATATACAAATGAAAGAGTTTCTGCCTACTAAAAAGCTTATCTCATCTCATCATACATGTCTCAAGTGAAATCTAGTTGATTCAAACAGTTGGTTTCAAAATTAATCAATATAATTAGAAGTTCAAAGAATATGAGTAGTGAGGTTGTCAATCATGGGTAGTATTGGTGAATGTTACACGTGTGTAAAGTGATCACTTAACCAGCCTATGATGGTCGTAAGCCCTGTAAATGCTCAAACTTTCATATACTTCTTCATCTATGTTGAGATGTCAATATATATATGTATAAATAGATAAATATATATATATATATATATATATATATATATATATATATATATATATATATATATATATATATATATATATATATATATATATATATATATATATATATATATATATATATATATATATATATATATATATATATATATATATATATTTATATATATATTTAAAATTATTTATTTGGTAGTCACCCAGTGAAAGGATGTTTCTGCCAGTTACAAGTATTATTTTTATTTACATAATAGAAAATAATAATAACAATTAATACAAAATTTCATAGTTTAAATGCGATATATTTATTTAAAAAAGTACATTGGCGGGCTTATTGCTAAAAAAACAATATCTTCCAACCAACCAAAAACAGGCTAGATATATATATATATATATATAATATATATATATATATATATATATATATATATATATATATATATATATATATATATATATATATATATATATATATATATATATATATATATATATATATATCTAAAATCAAATATATTTGATACGCTTCATACGAAAGTGCTGACAACACAACAATAAAGAAATACGAAATTGCAATGTCTGCCGTTTGCGTTTCGCTGCAGTTTCCCCACAGCGATTATTCACCCCTATTACACAATTAAAATGGCGTGCAGTTGTTAATTAATAATATTTGCGATGATGGCATTTCTGCCCGACGCGCGGCGCCAAATTAACCAAACGGATGCATTACTCACAACTTCCTGCCAGAACAACTTCTGTATTGATAATCCATTGCAAATATTCCTTCTGAATTCGCTTCCCAGCATTAAAACTCGGATTCGCTATTCTCGGTAATTGAAAACAATGATTTATGCGTCATTTGCACGAGGCCAATTTTGAGACATTACACCAGCTAAGCCAATGTATTGGCTCCGTGTAAATAGGCATTCCGAGACAACGGAATATCCTTCAGACGAAATTTCAGGACAATCCATTGAATTAGATTGCTTTGTGTTCGGTCGGTTTGTAGTGCTTTATCAACATTTTCGTTTGTCACTAAGCTTTCTATTTGTGTTCACGGGAGCCATCTATGGCTGTTTTCAGAAATATTTTATTTATCAGAGACCCTTTTATTTAGATGTAAGCAACATCCTAACCGTATTATTTTACATACTGCGGGACGCCTGAAAACATTATTAGATTTTCAGGAGTGTCCCAAAATGTAAAATAATCCTGTTAATAATAATAATATTTTTTTGTGGGATAATTCGAGATATTGTACAAATGTTATGAGAAAAAGCTGTTCTATTTTAGAAAAAAAATCATGAATTTATTTTCATTAATTGTCACTTAGTGGTAAAATCTATCCATGTTTAATATAAGTTTTACTTAGTAAATACCACTATTTATTAAAATCTATTATGACACGTGTTTCAATAAGTTTTTCATAAATGAAAATGATGCGGAATGTATCGAAACACGCGTCACAAGTCACAATAGATTTTAAGAAACAGTGGTGTCTATCAAGTAAAACACAATTAAACATAAAAAATGACTCACAACATAATGATGCTTTACAAGTTTTATACTTTAAACTTCGGTTGTTTAGACACAGTTTGATAATGTCCTCGTTAACTGAAACAGCTTTTTGCAAAAAATAAACAAATTCAGTCAAGGAATAACGTGTTTTGACTTATTATATCGCTCACTCCTTTCAAGAACGTCATAAATCAAAATACTTGAAATTTCAGGAGAACGTTTTTATAGTTAAAAAATATAGTGCAATGTATTAAAAATAAATATCAAGCCACTAACTGAACTTTATACTGTGCAACAGAACTTTTTAGTTAAAACCTGAAGGTTTTTTCTCCATTTGAAAAATATTTAGTGTATTTAAAAAAATTATTATACAATACCTTTTCTTCAAAATGCAAAAACAATACTTTCTGCCCTGTAGCGGGTAAATATTAAGTTTAAAATATGCCACTTTTGCTGAAATATAGGACATTTTCTGGGCATTCCGAAAACATGCAAAACTGAAAATTGACGATTTTTGATTTATGACGTTCTTGAAAGGAGTAAGCGATATGTATAATTAATAATTGTGAAATTCTACAAAGTAAATTCAACGATTTTTGAAACAATCTTTTCTTTATTTATGAATAAACGAAGTTATAAATATATATGTATTGATAAAATGTAAAATAGTTGTATGATGATTTAATATTTTTGATTAATATGCGAAAATATTTGGAAGACGACAGAAAGCAAATTGATATAATGTAGAGAACAATGCATACAAATTGCACTAAATTTGCAGTTTTCCAAATTGAATACAAATTTGCAACATTTCATCGCTGTAATGAATGTTTTCTGTAATAAATCTTGGATATTACGCCGGGCAATTTTGTTGTCTGATTGCAATAGTAGAGCTGCGAACTAAAGTGGCCTATATCTGAAATATTTCGATAATGGATAAATATCACGATGTTTGAATTTTAGCTAATAAATTAAAATGAAAAATCACAAGACTTTTGGTAGCATTTTTATTGAAATATGTAGAGAAATAAGGGATATATGAAGGTTTAAACTTTAGATATTTTTATAAAACGAAAAACGTGGTCTTTAAGGGGGTCTGTTACCTCTTATGCTGCTGTCTGCTGCTATCCTCATCACTCGATCAGAACATGATTTCTCCAGAAACGTCTTCTTACTCTTCCCCATCGAACAACATCTTCGACATCGCAGATTTGTCTTATTTCAGAGTTTCTTACTCTGTCGCGAAGTGTTTGGCCTACAATGGGTCGTAGAGTCTTCATTTCAGTAGTTCTTAGAAGGCTTTTCGTTCTCGTGGTATCAGCTTTTGTGTCCATACCGTATATTATACAAATTATCTTTATATAATATATGTGTTTTTCTATTGATCATTTTGATGTTGACGATTAAATTATAACGTTTTTACTCTCTCCTGTTAAGTAAGCCCAGATGGAGTTACAAACTTTTCAGACTAAGCCGACGATATGACCTCAGAACAGACAGATACAGACAGAGGATAAGAAGAAGTAGAAGATATATCTATATATATATATATATATATATATATATATATATATATATATATTAAATATAAATAAATATATATATATATATATATATATATATATATATATATATATATATATATATATATATATATATGTATATATATATAAATATATATACATATATATATATATATATATATATATATATATATATATATGTATATATATATATATATATATATATATATATATATATATATATATATATATATATATATATATATATATATATATATATATATATATATATATATATATATATATATATATATTGAAAGCTGTCCCACCGCATGCCCAGATCTGATACAGAAGCATCTAGGTTTCATGACATATCTGCTCATGCTAAGCAATTTTTTTAACTAAGTTGCGAAATTTATTGAAAATGTGAAACAATATAAAATTGTATCCCCATTTTACTGTGGATTTACATTTAAAAGCTTTCAATATACCTGTCACTGCCAATCTAAATAAATACAAGTTTTTTAAATCCGTCACCAAATTTTCTAGAAGTACGCCAGTGTAGGCAGTGAAAAGGATTAGTATTTAGTTCAATTAGTCAGCTAGACTGACTAATTGTACCAAAAGAAGTAGAAGAGGAAATCAAACGGTTGAATGTAATTCCCAATTAAATGCCAACTATTTCCGTTGATATCTGTTACCCAACATCTCCCATACCTCTAGCCATGGTGCTCTCCCATACAGCCGATGGGGTGGCGGCACTCCGAGTACTTGTGTTTACTTTACGCCGTGTAATACGAGCCGGGCAACTGGATATGTCGGTGTCCTATCGCCTATCCTACACTCCTCTCTTGGCGCAGAGATCTTGTTGTGTTCAGGGCTACCAATTTATTTTATTGTTTTTTTTGTTGAAAATTTGTCTGGATCAGCCGAAAGGCGCATTTTCAATTACATTTTAATAAATAAACTAGACATTTCTACTTACAAAATTTTACTTTATTCTATTTATGTTGTGCCTAGAGTATATATATATATTAGGTTGGGGAAACAGTAATTTCGTATTTTTCGCTTTATTTCAATGCTTTATAAAAAGTGTTACAATCATCCGATCAAAGTCAAATATGCGCCGTTTTGTTCGATAGTTTGTTGATGTCAGTCGTGGCGTGTTAAATATCGCTCGGCTCAGGACTCACGGGGTTCAGAGATACGAAGTATCACAGATATTCTGATATTAAATAATTTAGCGCACCGGGTACCAGGTCATAGTAAAGTTTTCTCTGCCAATCCTACCGAACACACAGCAGCAACTTACTGGACGTAGATACACCATTTACAACATTATGAAAAGTTGTTCTCATGTACCGACATAATCCGGAAATATTCGAGAAATATTCATTAACGCGGGGCCACACACTATCTAACCTGGTATTTCATGACCAGGGCGGTACGCACAGGTACAAATACTATGATACGCCAAGAGATCATTATATGATACTTGTATGGAGCTGTAATGCGTACAATATACTAGCCACTAGTGAAATCTCACAAATCTGTTTCAAACCAATATAACCAGCGATAGCATTGTCACTCATAAAACATAAAACTAATTTTAGCTTATCAATGACTTGCCGGTCAGTCGTTTTGCATTGTATATAGTAAAGCTATCTCTTTCTTAGTCTATTGGATTATTATTACACTTCTATTAACATTACGAAAAGTTGTTCTTATGTGCCGACATAATCCGGAAATATTCGAGAAATATTCACTAACGCGGGGCCACACACTATCTGACCTGGTATTTCACGGCCAGGGCGTGTGTGTAGACCCTGTTGATAGGTTAGGGTGGGTAGAATTCGGTTTCCACTTTCACAAGACGGGGTGTAATGTTAGGTGATGCTGCCATGGAGGTATACGGGGTAACTCGACTCCGGCGGGTAGCGGGCGACACGAGCCGCGGCCAACACGACGCGGCGCGGCGCTCGCCATTCAAAGGTCTCGGGGGTAAACTTACCGTTAGGGAGAACGTTCCGTGCGAAAACTTCGATTTAGTCACGCGACACCTGTAATCTGTACTCAAATCTGCATGGAAAGACACGGTTAGTTGTGTGCAACTGGTTGCCTCGGGTGTATGCAGATTAATTGTCACCTGACTCGTGAAAAAGATGTGAAAAAATGGTGTTTTTGCCAGAACACATCGCTCACTCCTTTCAAGAACGTCTTAAAAACATGTGATTTTTCAGGAGAACGTTTTTAAAGTTTAAAAATATAATACAATGTATTAAAAATAAATATCAAGCCACTTACTGAACTTTTTACTTTGCAACAGATCTTTTTAGGTAAAACCTGAAGGTTTTTTCTCCATTTGAAAAATATTTAGTATATTTAAAAAAATAATTAAACAATACCTTTTCTTCAAAATGCAATACAACACTTTCTGCCCTGTAGCGGGTAAATATTAAGTCAAAAATATGCTTTATATTATCCACTGACACTTCGTGATGGAATTGCATTTTTAATATATTATTAGATTAAAACCAATATTTTTAGCTTTTCCACTTTATTTTTATTTGACCAGCGACCGGGTTTCGTCGTTACCGACATCTGACCAGTCTGATGATGTCGGTAACGACGAAACCCGGTCGCTGGTCAAATAAAAAAAGTGGAAAAGCTAAAAATATTGGTTTTAATCCAATAATATATTAAAAATATGCCTCTTTTTCTGGGATATAGTACATTTTTTGGGCATTCCAAAAACATGCACAACTGAAAATCGACGATTTTTGATTAATGACGTTCTTGAAAGGAGTGAGCGACATGAATTACACGAAATTACAGTAACTTTGAACGCACAGAGTTAAACCACTCACAAGTAGAAATAGGCTATAAAACTTGTAATGTTGTAACCTAAGTAGGAACATGATAAGCGGTTTTGGATAAGTCATAAATTTCAGAGTCACTTCAGTAATTGATTTTTTTTCTTATTGAAACACCCTTTTTGTATTGAAAAAAAAAAAAATTTTTTCCCAAAATAAATATGTGGTTTTGAAACGATAGGAGTAATTGAAAGGTAAGGAGTAAAAAAGAATATGGATAAAAATATTTTCTAAAATATTCAAAAAAAATGAGCGTGAAGAGACGTGTGGCTTCTAGCGCTGCCGGACGCTTACTAAATTCTGATTGCGAATAAAGCCTTAACATACTTGTTGAAAATGTACACAGAACGCATATCCCTTTTGGTCAAGGGAACTTTGAATATTATGCCATATTGTTTTAAAACCTCCTTACGTTATCCATAAAGTCATTAAATAATGAAAATAAGTATAAAAGAGCTATTCATAAACGGATAATGGGAGTAGATAGGTCTGAATTAGATCACATCATTCGTCCACTTATTTGATTGCATGACTTAAACAATTTACTTTTCATATAATTTTATAAACAAGTATTGTAAAATGCGCCCTCGGCACGGGATAATAAAGGAAGGCACATTATTGTACATTTGTCTATCTAAAAAAGTTATAAAAAAACAATATGAATTAGCACAGTGAGAATTTTTTACTCTGTCAACTGAACAAGATGTCAAAAAGTAATATGAGGATAACTCCTGTAATTGGAGATAATCCAGATTTTGTGAACAAGTATTTGGACACACTCAAAATGTTGTAAATAAATTATCTGGTCAAATTATAAGCTTAATAATAAAAATGAAAATGGTATTTTCTGGCGTTTCTCATGTGTGTGATTATAATCCAGGATTCGGATCTCAAATACTAATATAAGAGTTTCTGCTTAATAAAAAGCTTCTTTACATCTCACCAATAGATGTCTCTAGTGAAGTTCTAGTGATTCATGAACAAGGTTTCTAAATTGGTTCATATATATAGAACTTCCAAGAATTTGAGTAGTGTGGTTGTCAATAATGGGCAGAATTGGTGAATGTTACACGTGTGTAAAGTGATTACTTAAACCAGCCTATGACGGTCGTAAGCCCCGTAAATGCCCAGACTTCCATATTCTTCTTCATCTTTGATGAGATGTCAAAAAGTAATATAAACAATGTAACAAAAATAATATTTTAGCTGTATACTCGTATTCACTCAGTTTGTCCCATCTCTGTTATTTATGTAAATACTAGGCTTCAGATAAATTTATAACATAGATGCAAAAATAAATAATTAACATTTTGAGTGCGTCCAAACACTTGTCCACAAATCTGGATTATCTCCAATTATAGGAGTTATTTATCATCATTCGACCACTTATTTGATTGCATGACCTAAACAATTTACTTTTTATATTTTGAAAACCCTTTTCCGCACTCCAATGGTGCATAGGGCACTGCATTATATAAACGCAGTCTCATCTTGAACGTTAACACACGAAGGAAAGGTGATCAGCCCTCCGCTTCTGGAATCAGTCCAGGGTGATATTGAATAAATATTAGAGTGAAAAAATCACTTATATTTATTTGACCCCCCTGAAAGTCGAACCCGGGACCTCCAGAACGGTAGCCGAGCGTGCTGACCACTACACTACGGAGGCGGGACAAACTTTTTATATAATTTTATAAATTTTATAAACTTTTTATATAATTTTACAAGCAAGTATGTTGAGATGTCAAAAAATAATATAAGTATAGAATAGCTATAAAATAACACGGCAAATGTTAATTTCCAATATGGATGCTGATATTTAGCTCGCAAGAATATTGATAAAATAATAATATCACTAAGTAATAAATAAAGGATCGAATATTGTTTTAGTATAGCAGAAAGCCACAGAAAATCCACGAGATATAAGACGAGGACTGGCTGCGGAGCGAGAAATTCCATATCATTTAGCGGTATTATGTTCCAAATTAATGGGAGATGGTGTGTATTTCTAACAAAACATTATAGGAACAACAGGAATATTCAATATGGACCGTCCATTATCGAAAACAACATTATCCGATTTGGGACCCCAGAGCGTCAAGTTACACAATCCAATCGCCTTTAGTTCAGTATCAATTTCTACCGGTCAACTATTTTTGAAACCAAAAGATAAACACGATATGGTTATGTTTCGGGGTAGCTCTTAATATTTAGAAATCGGTTGCCAAATTTTCACCGGCCAACTCGATGGCTCCAAATTAACCTCATTGCAAGTAGGCAAGTACGATACAAATCAGTAGAAGGTAGGTACGTAATGATCTTTCAGCAGACATTTTCATCGGATCACTCTTCTCTTCCACATAATTCATCGTCGTACAATAATAATCGTACCTACAGAATTCAATCATTTTTGGTAATTTTTGTACTCTCCAACCTTATTGCAACAATCCCAACACAGATCCCAATACAGATTTAAATAAAACCATATTTATTTAGTTAGAAGAAACAAAAATCCACTCAATGATCTTGTAAACCTTGTACATAATAAGCAAGGTAAATAATAAATGGTATTCCCATCTAAAAAAAAACTACTGTAGATTTTAAGAAATAGTGGTATTTACTAAGTAAAACGTTAATTAAAAATGGATAGATTTTACCACAAAGTGACTACTGAATCAATTAATAAAATTAAAAAAAAACCTTATTGCAAGTTGGCAACTATACAAATCAGTACAAGGAACGTGATGAGCTTTCGGCATACATTTTCATCGGTCCGCTCTTCTATTCGACATAATTCATCATTATACAACATAATTCAATCATTCTTTGGTAATTCCTGCACTGTCTAGCCTTATTTCATGTAGATAAGTACTACACAAATCAGTACAAGGCACGTGATTAGTTTTCGGCAGACATTTTCATCAGTCCGTTCTTCTCTTCGACATAATTCATAATCATATAACATAATTCAATCATTCTTTGGTAATTCCTGCACTGTCTAGCCTTATTTCAAGTAGGCAAGTACTATACAAATCAGTACAAGGCACGTAATGAGCTTCCGGTATATATTTTCATCGGTTCATTCTTCTCTTCGACATAATTCATCATCATACAACATAATTCAATCATTCTTCAGTAATTCTTGCATTGTCCAATATTATTGCAAGTAGGAAAGTACTACACAAATCAGTACAAGGCACGTGATTAGTTTTCGGCAGTCATTTTCATCGGTCCGCTCTTCTCTTCGACATAATTCATCATCGTGCAATAATAATCGTACATAATTCCATCATTCTTCGGTAATTTTAAGTTAGTAAGTATACGTACGTAGATAAGTTAGTTAGTATTTTGAGCAAGTAAGTATCCGTACCATACAAATCAGTACAAGGCACTTGATTAGCTTTCGGCAGACATTATCATCGGCGCATATATATATATACATATATTCTAACCCTTGTCCGCACCCAATGGTGCATAGGGCACTGCATCAAATAAACGTAGTGTTATCTTGATAGTTACTTACATGAAGACAATGATCACTCCTGCGCTTTAGTCACACCAATCGAGGGTAATATGAAATATATTTTTTAGTGTGAACTCACTAATATAATATTTATTTTCACCCCCCTTGGAATCAAACCCGGGACCTCCAGCGCGGCAGCTAAACACGCTAACCATTACACGGACGCGGTTTGGTTTAATGGGAATTAATTTAACTAAGCGTTTAATTTTTAATAATCAATTTGTCCACAAATCAATGACGTTAATGCCAAATTAATAAATAATTTAATAATTTTTCATAGCGCGGATGATCCCAATCTCTGTGGGAAATGTTTGACGCTCGTTTCCCCCGAATCAGCTGTTGGACTCCTTTGTCTCGAGTTACAGGTCTATTTTCATAAAATTTCATAATGTAAGCAGCACTACACTCGCGGATTCCTCCGTTTTCCCGACTTTTGGATACTTTCCAACGCGTAATACGTGCGGAGCGCGCACCGCGGACCGACCCGACGCCGTGCCACCGCCACCGTAAGGAGATACCAACGCGTACGAGTACTTACTCATTACAACGCGCTATTTCTTATTTCTTCAATGGAAAATGTATAGGATATGCAATATTCCATTGTATTCCACAAAAAAATTGTACCCTGTCATATATATATATAATCAAAGGGACAATCCAATCTTGATATATAAACAACATTTTGAGTGTGTCCAAATACTTGTTCACAAAATCTGGATTATCTCCAATTACAGGAGTTATTTTCATATTATTTTTTGACAACTCATCAAAGATGAAGAAGAATATGGAAGTCTGGGCATTTACGGGGCTGACGACCGTCATAGGCTGGTTTAAGTGATCACTTTACACACGTGTAACATTCACCAATTCTACCCATTATCGACAACCACACTTCTCAAATTCTTGGAAGTTCTATATATATGAACCAATTTAGAAACCTTGTTCTTGAATCACTAGAACTTCACTAGAGACATCTATTGGTGAGATGTAAAGAAGCTTTTTTATTAAGCAGAAACTCTTATATTAGTATGTGAGATCCGAATCCTGGATTATAATCACACACATGAGAAACGCCAGAAAATACCATTTTCATTTTTATTATTAAGCTTATAATTTGACCAGATAATTTATTTACAACATTTTGAGTGTGTCCAAATACTTGTTCACAAAATCTGGATTATCTCCAGTTACAGGAGTTATTTTCATATTATTTTTTGACAACTCATCAAAGATGAAGAAGGATATGGAAGTCTGGGCATTTACGCCCAAAAATGCCCAGACTTCCATATTCTTCTTCATCTTTGATGAGTTGTCAAAAAATAATATTGATATATAAACATTTAAAATTACTGCCGGTACGTGGAATATTGTGGATGAGTATCATCGTTGAACAACAAACTAGACAAAAATATCGAAATCCTTTAGTACACAACCATGATACACGATTTACACACAACGAAGGTTTGATAGTCCCAATAAATATGGGAGTCGAACACTGCAATATATCGTTCCGAACATTTTTAATTTGTTGCCGACGGATGTTAGAGGTCAAAATAAAATATGGAACAAAGGCAAAATAAAGGAATGGGTACATGATCAAGAGATAATTTTATGAAAATTGTAAAATGTTTATATTGTTAATTTTTTCTCTTTTTGTGTCTATATTAGGTTAAAATCGTTCAAAACAATAAAAAATGTATTCAAAATGAACTCCACCGACAAGACACACAAGGTGGGTCTCTGCAAAAAATAAAAAATGTTCTAAATATGTATAAATTGTGATTTAAATAAATGTATATAAATAAAAAAATAAAATATATAAAAAAATGCGTCGGAAACAACATTTTGAGTGTGTTATATTTACAATATTTTTGTAAATAAAATAACTGGTCAAATTGTAAGCTAGAAGTACATACAAATATATTGAAAATCATATTATTTATCGATTCGGCATTAACTTTGTGGAATGGCATAGCGATATTTTTTTAAAATTAAACACTTGAATATACCACTTTAATGAGTTTTATTTCTATATACGACTAGTTTCGAAAACTTACAGATGTTTTCATCTTCTGGTACAAGTTAAAACTAACGAACAAAAAATATATTTAGGGGTATATATAACTTAATAAATACAGGGAAGGGGGGGGGTTAAGGAACAAGATTTTTGTAAAAGAAAACATTGAAAATAATGGTGACGTATTTTGAAACAGTATATTATTAATTAACGTTTAATATGAATTTAAATTTATATGTATTTCTAAATTTTATGAGTTATTTATGACTTGACCTT
Source organism: Brachycentrus maculatus (assembly GCF_059751285.1). Classification (NCBI taxonomy): domain Eukaryota; kingdom Metazoa; phylum Arthropoda; class Insecta; order Trichoptera; family Brachycentridae; genus Brachycentrus; species Brachycentrus maculatus. Next base: position 331,173 of record NW_028280877.1, on the reverse strand, counting down.
TATTTGTAACAGAGTGTAATAATTTAAGTGAATGAGAGTCAAATGAGTGTAACATCTGTATGTTTTCGAAACTAGTCGTATATATAAATAAAACTTATTGAAGTGGTATATTACAGTGTTTAATTTAAAAATAATTAAAATCATATTTTCAAACGGGGCTCAATTATGTCAATATAATCCAAGAATCGGGACTTTGCATACAAGTAGAAAGATTCTATGCTTAATAAAAGCATTCCTCATTCCAACATAGATGGCTGTTGTGAACTCACTTGTACTAGGTCACGAGATTGATCAATATATCTAGAGGTTCCTTAAATTAAATAGTGAGGTTGAAAACAATCCCCAATTTATTTACATTCACCAATTCAACCCATAAGGGTAGAGTTGGTGAATGTTACACGTGTGTAAAATGATCACTTAACCAAGCCTATGACGGTCATAAGCCTTGTAAATGCCCAGACCTTGATATTCTTCATTATTATCTATGTTGAGATATAAAAAAAAATTAACGATATGCTAATTATACGCGGAAATATTATAGATGTCTCAACTTGAGTGTTTATATGAAAGAAGTTGGAAGTTTGAGCATCCCAGGGCTCACGACCTGCCATTTGGCTGGCTCAAGTGATCACTTTATACACTTGTGTAACGTTCACCATTCTACCCTTTATTGAACATACAAGTTGATCGTTATTTAAAAACATTTTTTATCTTTTTATTTTGCAGTCAACCAGTGTTAAAACAAAAGTTTTATTTATTTAACGTATTTGACATCTTAACATAAATGAAGAAGTCTGGGCATTACAACCATCATAGGCTTGTTTAAGTAATCACTTTACACACGTGTAACATATACCAATTCTACCCATGATTGACAACTTGTTTTTCTTTCTTTGTGACAGAAGTTTCTGGATGAAATCCATTGCAAGCAAAATAATGATTTTAATTCACTTTTGTACGATGGACCACTTGGTTTTCCATTTTTCACTACACTGAGCAAGCAGAGAGCTTGCTAGTTAACGACGTGTATATTGGAGTATTTGATTTGAGTATGCAACTAACATGCTTATTTGAAGCAAATGTATACATGTAGAGGTATGCTCGTCTTAAGCATACCATTCTTCTTCTTCTCCTTTTTAGTCTTCATCACTGAGGGTTGTGTGACCCTTGTGCAAGTAATGACCCTTCTCCAGTTATCCCTTGACTGCGTTGCACGTAGCGCTCCAACCACCGAGGTGCCTGCTGTTGACATAACTTGATCGGTCAATCTTCAAACCTTGATCTTTACCTCGTGCGGGGATCTTCCTCTCCCTCTCTTCTCCTCCAGGCTACCATAAGCATGTTTAATTAGTACGATGTGTGTCTGCACCTTTACAATTCGGTATTATACATACTGTTAGGTATTATACTATGTATTATGTTCGGTTTATCCAGAACGTTCCAGCCAGCGATACCCATATCCCGACCGCAGCGTAAATATCTGCCGAATTGGGATCGCTGAAACCAGAAACCTTCCTTGAAACTCGATACACTCGCGTCCACTCACTATAATGGACAGAGGATATGGTAATACATATTGCACAAATGTTTCTTTTTTGGTAAATCTCGCGTATGTTGGATGATATCATAAAAATAAATACGGTTTTTTGATGTCGGAGATCCTTTATGAAAAAATAACATTTTTTTCCTTTTTTGTCACAAAATATATAAAAAATAGAGTCTTCTAAGTTGCATTTTATTAATTTCATTAATTGATTCGGCAGTCACTTTGTGGTAAAATCTATCTATTTTTAATTAATGTTTTACTCAGTAAATACCACTATTTCTTAAAATCTACTGTGACATGTGTTTCGATGCATTTCGCATCATTTTCAAACACCATACGGTGTTTGAAAATAATGCGGAATGCATCGAAACACGTGTCACGGTAGATTTAAAGAAATAGTTGGATTTTATTGTAAAAAACACATTAAAATAAACAATAACATAGACATTCTTCTGATTACTGTATCAATTTGTTTTAATTATCCAAAATACATAGTAATTAAAAATAATAAAAAGTAGGTACTTAATATGCACATCAAGCGACAAAGTATAGATATCACTTTTTTATTATAGATTACTGATTTAATCAAAGAATTTTGATTTCTCTTAATTTAACAAGGGGCTCGCTGGCCTAAGTCAAATTTAACAAGGGCCTCGTGCGAGCCCCTCCTACCCCCTGCAGACCACCGCTGCTGCATGCAAGGCGCTTGTCGAAACCGGTTGGAAATAAATGCTAAATTTAAAAGTGTATCAAAACAATTGAGAGTGAGTTATTTTAAGTATTTAAATTACGTTGCGAATTCAGTTAAATGTCATACATAATTTAGTCATGGCACCCCCGCTGGATAAATTGTATTACCAACAAACATAAACAATAAATAATAAGTGTTAGTCCCTCTCCAAGCACAATAGCTCAGTCTTGGAGAGAACTGCGTTATTAATTTTAAGTGTATAAGAATATGAGTAGTGTGGTTGTCAATCATGGGTAGTATTGCTGAATGTTACACGTGTGTAAAGTTATCACTTAACCAGCCTATGATGGTCGTAAGCCCCGTAAATGCTCAGACTTTCATATACTTCTTCATCTTTGATGAGATGTCAAAAAATCACAAAAAAATATCTATTTAAAATTATTATTTGATATGTATTTATTTAAAATAATTTATTTGGTAGTCACCCAGTGAAAGGATGTTTCTGCCAGTTACAAGTATTATTTTTATTTACAAACAAAAAATAATAGAAAATAATAATAACAATTAATACAAAATTTCATAGTTTGAATGCGATTTATTTATTTAAACTTCATATACAGAAAACAAATAAGTACATTGGCGGGCTTATTGCTAAAAAAAACAATGTCTTCCAACCAACCAAAAACAGACTTGTGATATACATGTATAGCTGTTTGCAATCAGAGGGTAGATCGGCTGTCCAAATTTAAAACACAGTAGAGTCTACTTAGTCCATAAATGCAAAAAAAACCTACTACAAAAAAATGTCCCTTACTGTGTTTTAAATTTGGACAGCCGAGATGGTACTTGAACATTCAATATATTAAAATTTCGGGATATATATATATATATATATATATATATATATATATATATATATATATATATATATATATATATATATATATATATATATATATATATATATATATATATGTAATAAAATAACTAGGTACCTACCTATACATTTTATTAAGTACTTACAAATAGTACCTACATAAAACAGTTCTACCACCAGATGTCGCATGCGTCGCTCAGAAGAAAACAAAAGACTTCCGATAATATTATTAACTGTCAGAATCATATAGATATAAAAATTATTGTAAAGATTAATTAAGAATAAACTTTTATTGTCGTTTCTTTAATTACAAAGCAACACATTGTTTATTTTATTATTATACACCCACTTTACATATTATTTACACTTAATTTTCAAAAGGAAAATATTACCACGTTATAAAACGACAATTTTGTTAATCAAAAATAAAGAAACAAAATAAAAAAAATGGATACTGCTCCTCAAACATTAGAAAACTTACTAGAAAAATTAATACAAAATGCTCAGGTAAGCAAACATCAAAATTTAAAAGATATTTCAGAGAAGTTCATCATTGAAAAATTTACAAGCAAAAATCCTAATGCAAACCAGTGGATGGATATTTTTGAAAAAGAATGTACACGTTTTGAGGTGACAACGGATGAGAAAAAAATTGAAATATTAAGATTGTTTATGGATAAAAGTTGTGAAGATTGGTACAGTTCGATGATGATAAAATTTTCCATGAACTCAGAATGGATAGTATGGAAAAACAACTTTTGTAAAACATTTACAAACAAGGGATGGAACCATGTAATGTTTGCATTATCTTTTAAATATAACGACGGTTCCTTGTTAGACTATGCCATAAGGAAGGTTTCAGGTTAAAATTTACAAAATGCGCATTTGCGTCAGACTTGGTAAAATATCTAGGTCATATAATTCAAAATAATTCAATAAAACCAGTAAAGGATAATTTGATTTCAATAAAGAATTTTCCTGTTCCAAAAACGATAAAAAATGTAAGACAATTTCTGGGGAAAATAAACTTTTACCATGAATACATACCAAAGAGTGCAATAATACTAGATCCATTGCATAACTTACTAAGGAAAAATCAAAAATTTATTTGGTGTGATAAATGCCAAAAAGCATTTGAAATAACAAAAAGCATGCTTTGCTCACAGCCCGTTCTAGAAATTTTTGATCAGGATTTACCAATCAACATTTATACCGATGCTTCTTTAGAAGGTGTTGGGGCCATTTTGAAACAAAAGCAGCCCGATGGTAGAGAAAAACCAGTGGCATACTTTTCAAAAAAACTAAATGAAGCCCAGAAGAAAAAAAAAGCAATATATTTAGAATGTTTAGCAATTAAGGAAGCAGTAAGATACTGGCAATACTGGTTAATAGGTAAATCATTTACGGTTTATTCAGATCACAAACCTTTGGAAAATATGAATCTGAAATCTAGGACCGATGAAGAGTTAGGTGATTTAACATATTATTTATCGCAATATGAATTTGAAATAAAATATAATCCAGGAAAGAAGAATTTAGAAGCAGATTGTCTAAGCAGGAATCCAGTATTAGAATCGAGTGAAAATGCAGATGAACAATTAAAAGTTGTAAATTTGGTTAAATTAGAAGATATTTTAAGAGATCAGAATAAAAATGAAAGAATTCAACAGAAAAAAAACAAATGGATTGAAAAAAACAATGTCTATTTTAAAAAGGTCAAGAAAAAAGAAAAAATAATTCTTTCAGAACCGTTTAGCATCGAAATCATAAAAGACATACATGAAAACCTATGCCATATTGGAATTGGGCAAATGCAAAAGACTATAAGTCCACATTACACAGCCAAAAATTTGACGAAAAACATAAAAACAATTTGTAGAAATTGTGAAATTTGTATTAAAAATAAATCAAGAGGACAAAAGAAATTTGGATTTATGTCTCATCTAGGCCCGGCCACAAAGCCTTTTGAAATAATATCTTTAGACACAATTGGAGGTTTAGGAGGTTCAAGATCAACAAAAAAATATCTACATCTCTTAGTGGATCACTTTACAAGATACGCATTTATTTTAACCTCGAAAACTCAGAATGCAAATGATTTTATAAAACTAGTCATGAAAATAACAGAAACCGAGGATATTGGTATGCTTCTCACCGACCAATACCCAGGAATAAACTCGAAAGAATTCAAGGAATTCTTAAATGACAAGCAGATCCCAATAATCTTCACTGCAGTAAATGCACCATTCTCAAATGGCCTAAATGAAAGGCTGAATCAAACATTGGTGAACAAAATCAGATGCAAAATAAATGAAAAAGGGAAAAGAAGAGCATGGACCACAATAGCTCAAGAATGTGTTAATAAATATAATAATACTAATCACTCAGTCACTGACTTTTCCCCAAGTTATCTTTTATATGGTACAGATGTAAATATTTTACCCAACGAATTAAAACAAGGAAAATCTAATAATGACTGGATTAGAGACAGGAAAATAGCGCTTGAAAATACAATAAAATCACATAATTACAATAAAACATTATTTGACAAAAATAGAATAGGCTGCGAATTCAACGTAGGAGACATGGTGTATGTGGAAAATGGAAACAAGCTAAACAGAAAAAAATTGGATGAACTAAAAATTGGACCTTATAAAATTATTGAAAAAATTTCTAACTCAATATACAGAATTGATACAGGTCACAAAAAAATAAAATCAAACCTTTATCATATCACTAAACTTATACCAGTCCCTTCACTACAAGAAGATGATCCGGAGGACGAGTGAAAATTTTACTATGAATTTTCATCCCCAAGGGGGGAGATGTAATAAAATAACTAGGTACCTACCTATACATTTTATTAAGTACTTACAAATAGTACCTACATAAAACAGTTCTACCACCAGATGTCGCATGCGTCGCTCAGAAGAAAACAAAAGACTTCCGATAATATTATTAACTGTCAGAATCATATAGATATAAAAATTATTGTAAAGATTAATTAAGAATAAACTTTTATTGTCGTTTCTTTAATTACAAAGCAACACATTGTTTATTTTATTATTATACACCCACTTTACATATTATTTACACTTAATTTTCAAAAGGAAAATATTACCACGTTATATATATATATATATATATATATATATATATATATATATATATATATATATATATATATATATATATATAAACAATAATATTCGTTGGCACTTTGTGTACGAGCCTCGGGAGTCCTGCTGCGGATAATTTGGAGGTTATGTAACGCGAGAAGAGCGCCCTTGTAGATGTAACAGGGCTGTAACCCAAGAAGGCACACAACAACTTTCCGTAATGTTAATGGAGGTGTATCGTGTGTATCCACGCTCATATTTATTATATCAGTAAATACCCCCAACTTCGCATTGTGCTAGTCGCGTACCTGCTATAACACGGAGAGCCAGATAGGGTGTACTAACCTCATACTGCCCCAACCGTGGGGCCATGAAATACCAGGTCTGATAGCGTATAGTCCCACGTTTGGGGCGTAAAGATCATTTCAAATTGACAATATGTGTTGATTATGCGCGTGGCATGTTTAAAATGTTGATTTTCAATCTAAAAATTTAGTTTTTAAATTAAAAATTCGTATAAAGAAACTAACTCTGCATGGTAGAACCTTTTCATTAATATCTTACTACTAGAGAGGTTATAGGAATTATCCACAAAGCCTCCATTTTAAAGGCTTGTCTGCGGGTAGGATAGTTCTGAAGGTTCCCACCAAAACGTTACATTTTCATTATAAATGATTTTAAGTTATCAGGAATTCTAGCTTGTAAAATTGTTACGTTTTGGTACTATTTAATGATTTCATATTGGTTTAACACAGGATTGGTCACGTTTTGTCACAATTTTAATGAAGATTTCGAAATAATACAGTAAACACAACAGATTTGAGCTTAAAGGATTTTTGTGCTTGTAACTTTTTGATGAGGACCTCCACATATAGGAAACGAAACGTTGATGTGAAGATATCCCTAAAAAATCAGTAAATACCCCCAACATCATATTGCGCTATTCATGTACCTACTATTACACAGAGTCAGGTAGGGTGTACTAGCATCTCCTGCGTACCGCCCCAAATGTGGGGCAATTAAATACCAGTTTGGGGCATAGAGATTCTTCTTATTGGTCTTCGGATCTGCCTATTCCGTTGTCCATCTCTTGTGACGTGGACTGCCCCAGCTGTCACGCCATCGCTTTGAAGGTCTTCCAGGTGGTCTTCTTCAGTCTGGGTTCTCTGGAAGAGCAACTCGGGCCAGTCTATTTTCTTATCATTCTATTTACATGGGCATTCCAGAAACGTCTCGCTGTCTTCCTCATATGACTATATCCTTCGTACTGCACATTTTTTCTCCAAAATTTATTCCCAGATCATGTCAGGATTTTGACTACCAACACCGTCTATTGATGATGCAACACAATTGAATAATTTATCGTGTAGTTACATGTTTTACCGACTGAACAAACCATGTTTTAAAATGCCATTAATATCTTACTATTCTTACTAAATGAGAGGTTAATTGCCCAAAAGGCAACGGGAAAACCAGCGTGACGAGTGTTGCTTAGAGTGGGTGTTAGTGTTGCTAATCTTCTTATTCTTCTTCAAACTCTCATCCGCACCCAATGGTGCATAGGGTGCTATATCATATAAACGCAGTGTTATCTTAATCGCTAACACATGAAGGGAAGGTCGTCAGCCCTCCGCTTCAGGTACCAGTGTAACATTGAATAAACATTAGACTGAAAAATCACTAATGTTTATTTTACCCTCTTGGGAATCAAACCCTGGACCTACAGCGTGGTAACCTCTACACTATAGAGGCGGACAATTTTTTTATTCTAGATTGAAAAATCAGATTTTCTTTTGAACCAACGAACCTAACTGGTCTTCAAGGGCTACATCATGCATTCGTCTCAAAAACACCAATTCCTCAGAGTTCTGGATGACTTCTTTTGTTCACTTTTGATGACTATGTTGAAAGCTTTCACGGCCTTATATAACTATGATTTTTTTACATTTCCTACGCTAAGTTCAGACCTGGCGTAATGGGTATTGAAAGTTGCTTCGTAAAATAAACGATCTCGCACCTACCTGCGCGGCTGTGTGGATGTTATGTACACGGATGTGAGATTAATCGCAAACTACGCTTCTGTCACGCTCACTGAATGTAAAACTGGCAGGTATCGGGTATCAATTCAAATGAGTTACTAACTCTAATTCATCTGAAACATTATATCCCGATCTTTAAACAACCTTTCTATGATAATCTATGACAGTGATAGGCAAACTTTTAAGCTCGGCGTGTTAAATTTATTTTTAAAAAACCTGGCTGTATACGGGTGTCTTTTATAAAACGCTCACTCCTTTCAAGAACGTCATAAATAAAAAAACTTGATTTTTCAGGAGAACGTTTTTAAAGTTTAAAAATATAATACAATGTATTAAAAATAAATATTTAGGTAAAACCTGAATGTTTTTTGTCTATTTGAAAAATATTTAGTATATTTAAAAAAAAAAATTAAAGAATACCTTTTTTTCAAAATCAAAAACAACATTTTCTGCCCTGTAGTGGGTAAATATTAAGTTAAAAATATGCCGCTTTTGCTGGGATGTAGTACATTTTCTGGGCATTCCGAAAACATGGACAATTGAAAATAGAGGAGTTTTGATTTACGACTTTCTTGTAAGGCGTGAGCGAAATGTCATCTAAAAACGTGCCACATTTATAAATATCAATATTTTTCGCAGCCCTGGTATTTTTTTTATAGATTTTAGATTTTTCAAGTACCTTAGTAAAATGCTACCCATTTTATGGACCTATATGGTCAGCGGCGCAAATGTGGTCCAAAGAGTAAGAGCAGGGAGACAGTTGCCTGATATCAAGGTCCGGAAGGTGTCCTATCTGGGGCATGTCCTACTACATTTTCCATTTATTAATTTCTGCATTTTTAATTTTGAAGACGTTAAATCTTGTTACTTGGTATATGGGCGTTTGTGCACTCCACGGAATTTTACCGTCCGGCACTTCAGTTAGCGAATTAAAACGATGATTGGCTTGTGCTTTTGTCCATCTTTCTTCAGATCGGTGCTCTTGATCGGTGCGTGAACACGTTGCGCGTAAATTCGATCACGCTAAACTGTGGCAGTCGCTTTTATTTTTCAAAACCGGACTGCCGGACGGTAAAATTCAGTGTAGTGCACAAGCGCTCTATCTCAACTCCCAGCCCACGTGCGTAATTCAATAATATGTAATATTGATCTAGTCGTGATCAGTTTAATAATAAGCTTTGAAATTAAATATCATACAGGCATTCTTCAAAGATGATAATAATATATAAGTATTACCAATACTGATTAATGAGAAATAATATTATCTATTTTGAAATCAGATATTGCTACAAACATCTTCACCATGCGTATTATTTTCAAATATCTAACTTATTTAATTTTTTTATGATTTTATGCTCAATGGTGTATTTTAAAAATGACGTCAATAGCTAATACCTCAAACGGACAAATCCAATTTATCAGTTTTATGTTTTATTGTGATGTATGTACGAATTAGTAGAAAAAAGTAATAAAGGTGTGTTGGGACGGTTTGAGCGAAGAAATAACAGTATAACAAATTTATGAGGCGAACGCAGTTGGGATTAAGAGGAGAGGAAGACCAAAGAAAACTCAACACGATCAAGTATTTCGAATACTTTAAGCGATTAGGTCAAGAGTCGGAATAATCGGCGGAAATTATGAGGAGATGCATGAATGTGGAAGAGGGGAAAACATATTTGTAAAGATATATAGGTGTGGCGTTCTATTCTCTAAGTCTTTCCCTACGGGGAAGTGGCGTGATGGTTAGTATTTAATTCAATACTTTTTTCACCTATACCTAAGGGGCTTGTGCTTGAAAATGGGAATCAAGTTGTGGCAGAGTTGTGAACGAACAGCTTTTTTTATAAATAGCTATTGGTTCTGACCACGGGATCATAGCCCGTCTCTTCTTTTTTAAGCTTATTACTAAATTAAAATTAATTTCTTAAGTTAGATAATGTTAACTAAAATAACCCTCACGATTAGATACTAATATTCTCCATTTTGTCTCCTATTTTCGGATATTATTTTTCAAAGCTCAATTTTTTTCCATTAATTGATTCGACAGTAACTTTGTGGTAAAATCTATTAATTTTTAATTTAAATTTTACTTAGTGAATACCACTATTTCTTAAAATTTATTATGACACATATTTCGATGCATTCCGCATCATAGGGTGTTTGAAAATGATGCGGAATGCATAGAAACAAATGTCGCAATAACTTTTTAAAATATTTATATTTACTAAGTAAAACTAAAATTAATTTAAAAGCTATATTTTGTTGTTATTTAGTCAATATTACCCTGGACTGGTACATGAAGTGGAGGGCTGATCACCTTTCCTCCGTGTGTCAACGATCACGATAACACTGCGTTTATATAATGCAGTGTCCCATGCACCATTGGGGTGCGGATAAGAGTTTGAAAATTTTGATGAATATTTTGTGTATTAAAAGCATTTTTAACTTTGTGGTATGGTAATAATTTATTTGTGAAATGATTATTCCGAAACCGGTAGTCATGAATTAGTGTTTATTAAAGTGGTATTACACAAAGTGAACGATGAATGAAAAGGAGTGTTAATTTTTTGCTTCCCAGTAAATTTAAAACATTCTGAACATGCTGTTCTAATAAAACCACAATATATGTTAGTAGAATAGAAAATTGGCGATGCTTAATTAGTGTTTGAATATCAGTGAACGTTGTGCTTATTTCGGTTTAATCATTTAAATTTTTCGAACAGTGTTTTTTTAAAAGGTGGGAAACTGCGGCGGCTCCATGTTTCGCAACGCGTAAAAGAAATTTGATACCCACATCAGCGCAAGAAGCAAATCTGCGCCTTATTGCAAAAGTTCTTAAAGCCCACATTCCTTTATTGTATGAGACCTGAAATCCGAGACGAGTCGGATTTTAACCCTTTTGGACAGGTGATTTATGTAGGAATATGAACTGCATTTATTTTATTGCAATGCCGATTGAACGTTGACATTTGTGAAAATAAAGATGCGGCTTTCTATAATAATTAATGTTGTATGCCCGCAATTAATTCTCGCGTCGGATCCTGTTTCATTTTACTTTGTGTTCAGTGTAACGCGATATCCTTAGTTGGTGAAACGATGGTTCTTTTTTAGGATCGTTGCAATGATTCCAAAACTTGATGTTGGGATTCAGTTAACGGATATCAATATTACGGGCAAATCATAAAATATTTCAAACTTTATATTTTAATTGAAAAAAATCACCATTTGAATATAGATATACAGATATTTTATCAATAACAAATCAAATGCTGATTTTATAAGCAATAATCACATTGTTAATGTTTTGTTTTTTTCTCTCATATGTTTTTTTTTAATCTTCGTGGAATATGTTGTATACAAATCGCTCACTTCTCTCAACAACGTCATATATCGAAAAACTTGATTTTTCAGGAGATCGTTTTTAAAGTTTATAAATATAATAATATGTATTTAAAAAAATATCAAGCCACTTATTAAACTTTTTACTGTGTCCGTTGTTCGTTTTATTCAAATATTTAAAGTTTAAACCTTCATATCTCCCTTATTTATCTACAGATTTCAATAAGAATCATATCGATAGTCTTGTGATTTTTATATTAATTTATTAGCCAATCAACAACATCATGAAAAATTCCTATTCAAATGGCGAGGAAAAATAGATAATTTTATATAGTTTGTCAAATACGGATTATTATAGTTTGAAAGAGCTTAAACGTTTGACGTTACAGGCAATAAAAATGATATTTGATAACTCTTTGCTCATATTTCCGAGGAAACACATTAAAGTTTAGAGCGGACTCTATATTGCAGGGATATCGGATACTCGCGAAGGTATGTAGTACCTACTCGGGTAGCTGACTGCGTCTCCTTGGGTTGCTTTGGTATTCTTGAAATGTTCCACAACCATAGATAACACACAAAAAAAGAAAAACTATCATAAAAGTTTAAAAATTGCTTCTAATTTTAAAATAAAATATTGCGAATTTCGAACATTTTTGACTTGACCCTCTCGTACACATTAAAAAAATATATGTATAAAAATATCAAGTGTGAAATTTATGTAACAAAATACTCGTACTCGGTAAATATATTTTTTTCTTTACATATTTATACAATTTCTATATATTTCTACTTAATACAATTTTATAATTTTAGTTTAGTTTAGTTGCGCTAAGCCTCTCCACAAAAGAGACTGAGCTCTTGTGCTTGGAGAGGGACTTTTCTCTTCTAAATAAACAACTTTTGTGTACGTCAGACGAACAAACTGACGCAGTGTCAAATTCATACACCGCGTTCTGTTCGGTAGCGCCATCTCTTAGTGAAACCGGAAAAGACTTGCGCATACTTGTGAATTTTTAATTTAACATTTTTTAAATATTTAATATCAACATTTTAAACATATGACACGCACATAATCAATAAATATTGACGCTGTTAAAATAATCGCCATGCCTAAACATGAGGCCATACGCTAACTGACTGGTATTTTGTGGCCCCACGGTTGGGGCGGTGCGAAAGGAGAGGTTAAAACAAAAGAAGCTTTTTAACTGTTTTAATTGATGCAGTGCCCTATGCATCATTTTGGTAAATGCGAGGGTAAGAAGAAGAATGACCATATAAAACCAAATAATATTGCAAACCGATAACGAGCGTAGTCGGGATGTATTTATTTTATTTTATTTTATTTATTTAGAAATTTGACAGAACATTAACATAAATACATTTACAATAATGAATAGCAATAAAACAGGTAATTGTAACATTCCAATTACAAAATTTCACAAATGTTAAATGTAAACAGCAAGAATAAAATATAGCAAAAGTTAAGAAGAAGATTTATAATAAATTTTGTAGAATATGGCTAGCAGCAGTCATCAAAAACCCATCTGCATAATAACCAGCTTCTTAATTTGGAATTGTCGCATTATAAAAACCGCCTCTGTTAAATTGACTATAAACAGTTTAAAAGGTATTTTTTTATACCGTGTCTCGAGCGTCACCGCATTGAAATTGAGAAATGGTGTAATTAATACCCCGCCACCTCGCGGACTATTCCTAAGAAGCGGTCTACAAAACGATGAATTCGATATGTCGTTAATTTTATGGCATAAAGCAAGCATGCTGGTTATTCGATACCCCGACGGGCACCTACCTACCTCTGTACCCTTTATTTCATCCCATACCTAACACCGAATGCCTAACACCACTCTAATGGCTCGTATGTATGTACATATCGGCTGTCCAAACTCAAAACACAGTAAGGGACATTTGTTATGTGGTACGTTTTTTTTTTTGCATTTTTGGACTAAGTAGATTCTACTTAGTCCAAAAATGCAAAAAAAAGGTATTACAAAAAAAATGTCCCTTACTGTGTTTTAAGTTTGGACACCCGATATATCGGTAGCGTAAAGGCAAAGGGGTATATCTGTCAAATTTTTCATTTTCTAAGTTTGTTCCACAAAATGTCTAAAATAGTGTATTCCACAATCTGGCAAAAGGATAAAGCTGTATTTGCAATACTTATTTAGTTTTAATAAGATATGTACATAAAAAAATACATAAAACAAATGAGTTATTTAATTTCACCAGTTTGTTTTTGCTCTCATGTAAAATTTTGTCTGAGACAGATATTCCCCTTTGCATTTACACTACGTTTGCTTCGTTTAAAAATATTTATTTATTTTTAATTAAAAGATAAATATTTGTGTTTTTATTATTTACTCAAATATTTCAATTTCATACTATTTCTGTGAGCCTAAGCGGCTCGTTATTAGAAATAGGTATCAAATTGTGGTAGAGTGGGTTCGAACCCAGAAACTCTGACTTAAGAGTCCGCGACACTAACCACGAGACCACAACCCGACACTAATCAATATAAAAAAAATAATATTGATTTAAATATGTTAAAATAAATAATTGTAAGAGTATTTTTGAGTTTGTTGATGTAAACACGACCAGTTTCGAGAACTACAGATGTTCTCATCAACAAGTGAATATATAATACAAACGGGTTATACGAGTATACAATACATATTTATATACATACATTGATAAATTCAAAAGTGGTCTATTTTAAGTTTATTTTTACATTTAAATCATCATGTTTTTCTGAAAAGCTATTGCTAAATCAATAAACACATATCGCGCACTCCTTTCAAGAACGTCATAAATCAAAATACTTGATTTTTCAGGAGAACGTTTTTAAAGTTTAAAAATGTAATACAATGTATTAAAAATAAATATCAAGCCACTTTTTGAACTTTTTACTGTGCAACAGATCTTTTTAGATAAAATCTGAAGGTTTTTTCTCCATTTGAAAAATATTTAGTATATTTAAAAAAATAGCTAAACCATACCTTTTCTTCAAAATGCAAAAACAACACTTTCTGTCCTGTAGCGGGTAAATATTAAGTTTAAAATATGCCTCTTTTGCTGGGATATAGTACATTTTCTGGGCATTCCGAAAACACGCACAACTGAAAATTTACGATTTTCGATATATGACGTTCTTAAAAGGAGTGAGCGATATATGTACATATATTAAGATAATAAATAAATAAATAAATTTGAAGCGGAGGGCTGATCACCTTTCCTTCATGTTTTAATGATCAACATAACATTGCGTTTATATGATGCAGTGCCCTATGGGGTGGGGATAAGGGTTTTAAGAATTATGAATTATATTATTATTAAAAATATTACGTGTTTATGAGGTAAGGTGTAAAATAAGGGGTTTGTTACCTTCGTAGGAAGTACCTACATATCGCTCACTCCTTTCAACAACGTCATAATTCAAAAAACTTGATTTTTCAGGAGATCGTTTTTTAAGTTTAAAAATATAATACAATGTATTAAAAATAAATATCGATATAATACAATGTATTAAAAAAAGTTATTGAACTTTTTACTGTGCAACAGATCTTTTTAGGTTAAACCTGATTTTTTTTTTCATTTGAAAAATATGAAATATATTTTTAAAAAATAATTAAACAATACATTTTCTTTAAAATGCAAAAATAACACTTTCTGCCCTGTAGCGGGTAAATATTAAGTTAAAAATATGCCGCTTTTGCTGGGATATAGTACATTTTCTGGGCATTCCGAAAACACGCATAATTGAAAATTTACGATTTTTTAATGACGTTGTTGAAAGGAGTGAGCGAAATGCATATGTGTCCCATTAACAGTGTTTTAAACTATGAGTACGTATGTAGAAGATGCCATTGTCTATACAAGTTAAAAGGAAAGCGGAAATTAAAAAGGTCTGACGTGTCTGTCACAGGAAAATGTCAGCATGTCAAATTGGCAGTGACGTCACCTGCAATCATGTTTGTGCAAACATAATATTCCATATTCTTGCTAATAACCGACGCGGAAGTTTGTGTTGAAGAAGTGATTTTAGACTACCACATTAAAGGGAGAAAAACCCCGTATTCATATTTCACACCTTAGAAAACAATATTTGAAATCAGCTATATCCACGCGTTATTATGGCTCTCTTTGATTAAATGAAAAAAAAAGAAAATAGATAGCAATGAAATTATTAAAATCTAAGATACAACAATGCCATCGAAAATATTGCAAAAGCTAAATTATGTACTGTGAAAAAGCACGCTGTCCGGGAAGAGCAATGTTAAGCATTTGTGTGTTGCTGTAGCTTTCAACAGATGGAGCAAGATGCAAGATGCAAGATGCAATTGCGGAAAATCTGTGTTGAAAAGTCGAATGGTGACCATATTGTCCTCTAAGGATCTTTAAAAACTATGCTTCTCTGCACTGTATGTATGCTCCTACTAGAATCATTCAAACACACACACACACACACACACACACCCTCTTGCACAATGCTATATAGTTATACTCATACTTTACTTTTTTTTAAATTACTTTTAAGTGTAATTGGAATTTTATTTTATTTAATTATATTATATTTTGTTCTTTTTTGTAAATATTCTATTGGTTTTCCAATAAATAAATAAATAAATCATTGCGGTCAAAAAATCTGTTACAAAAAATATCACAATCTGATCTGCCCCTGATAAAATCAAATCATAAATGCTTTTAAGTTTAGTCAACGCCTTATCTATTTAACATTAATGTTTTATCTACTTCTTATCTAACATTAATGTTCAGCCCTAAGCCTAATCTAACATTAATCTTTAGTCGACATCTCATCTCACATCAATTTTTTGGGCACCTTTTCTAACATTAATATAACATAATGATTCGACGCTTCATCTAACATCGTATTAGTCACCTCCTCACCTAATATTAAAGTTTTATTGTACGTAACAACATACATTTAAAAAAAATATGTATAAGTATATATTTTTATTGTATCAATGACTGATAAATAATATTAAATATATTTATCTAGCTTGAAAAAATATTTATCGTAACATTTTGGTTGTGTACCAATTCTTGTTCACACATCTGGGTTTCTTTTTTTAATTTTTTTTTAAATTTATTTAATATGGTTACAATGTTTTTACAATTTAATTATTTTTCCAAACATTTCTAACAATCTTATAATTAAGGACGCAGTTCTCTCCAAAAAAGAGACTGAGCTCTTGTGCTTGGAGAGGGACTTACACTTGTTTTACAATTTATTTTTACTGGATTTTTTTTGTTTCTTAGAATAACATTTATGTTTTCTTAGATTATCATTTATTAAAAAAACATCAATATCAATGTTTCTAACATAAATGTTAAAAAAGTCTAGCATTGATGTATTATTAACGCCTTATCTATATTTAGTCAACGCTTCATCTAAGATTAATGTTTAGTCAACACCTCATCTAACATTAATGTTTGGTCAACACCTCATCTATCATTAACGTTTAGTCTACGGCTTATGTAACATTAATGCTTTTTGTGCGTGTAACTCGACCATGATTATACTTATGAAGGAAGGGTGCTGTGGCCTAGATAAAATGGAAAATGGAGTGGATTTTCTTCTGAGATGCAGATAATTAAGTATACAGTGACATTGCTGCTTTATGATAAAAGAAATGAAGGAGGAACATTATTAACTATATGTATGGAAATGGGGAAAAGCAGAAATCAAAGCGAAACAGATTTGCAGTTTGATAACTGATTGTAGTTTTGTCAGCTGGTCCGGTGACGTGTTGGTGTGTGTGTGTGTGTGTGTGAGCACGGATCAGCTCAGTACGTAGAAGAGTATGTAGGTAAGAGGATCCGCTCCGCCCTAATAAGCCGACAAACAGTACTAATGGATTGATCCGGCCTGCAGTATCGGGTGGCTCGCGGATCCAGGCCCAGTGGCGTGCCAATGGGTGAGCCGCCACACATGGGGCATAAATATATTTTTTTAAATGATCTTAGTTTACAAATCCTGGATTTGTCTCCACATATGAATTATTTATATTGATATCTCAACATAAACGAAGCATGAAATTATGGGTTTTTACAGGGCTTACGACCGTCATAGGCTGGTTTAAGCGATCATTTTACACACGTGTAACATTCACCAATTATATCCATTATTGACAATCACACTACTCAAATTCTTGGAAGTTCTACATATATATATGAACCAATTCAGAATTATTCTTCTTGAATCACTAGAACTTCACTAGAGACATCTATTCGTGAGATGAAAAGTATTTGGATACCTACACTTAAAATGTTGTATATATATATATATATATATATATATATATAAAAACATACACATATATACTGGCTTCCATATTCTTCTTCATCTTTGATGAGATGTCAAAAAATAATATGAATGTTTTTGTATGTCATGTATCTATTTGTAAAGACCTGTAATTGGCTTTGTATGAATTGTTTTGTTAATTGTTTTGTATTTGTAGCTGTTGGTTTTCCTAAAAAAAATCTCAAAGAAAAGGTATCCCTCACGTTACGCCACTGGGCGGGTAAGTCTCGTTTAACCTGTCGCGACACCCGCCACACACTCTTAATTACTACTGCAGCTTGTTTTACCCATTCCACTCTACTCGCTACTCGCTACTCTACTCGCTACACCGTATCATGTTAATTTTTCCGCCAATGAGCTTTGCGCAATATCACAGATCGGGGATCAGGTGTCGAAACTTAATAGTAATTTTTAATAAGCATCAGTAAAACAAATTTATGAAGCGAATGTATAATAGTCGGTAATAGAAGCAGAGGAAGATCGAGGGAACTTAACGTGATCAAGTATTTCAAATACTTTTATTTGTGAATAAGGATTTGGTCACACCGAAAATGTTGTGAATAAAATAACTGGTAAAAGTATAAGCCGCATAAAAAAATTTAGTCACACTTTCAGGCGTTTCCCAGTATGTAAAAATAATCCAGGGTAGGTAAGCTTTCTTAAATAGCTTTCTAAACTAATCATAGATACATGTTGTGAACTCAACCACGAAACGTCATAAGATGGGTCATATATACAATATCTATGACTTCCAAAATTTGAGTAGTGGCGTTGTCAATCATGGGTAGAATGTTGAATGTTACAGTGTGTAAAGTGATCGATTAACCAGCCTATGACATGTCGTTACCCTATAAATAATAGATAGATATTAAGTTGCCACCGGCATTGCTCTATTATCAGTTGAATTTGTATTTTGACTTGTGAATAAAATATATACATAAAGTTGCCATGCATTGCTGTATTCTCAGATGAATTTGTATTTTGATTTGTGAATAAAATACATACATATAGTTGCCATCAGCACTGCTGTATTCTCGGCATGGCTCCATTCTTAGTTGAATTTGTATTTTGACCTGTGAAGAAAAGATATATACATAGTTTACATCGGCA
Organism: Brachycentrus maculatus; assembly: GCF_059751285.1. NCBI lineage: Eukaryota > Metazoa > Arthropoda > Insecta > Trichoptera > Brachycentridae > Brachycentrus > Brachycentrus maculatus. The sequence goes on along the minus strand of NW_028280877.1, from coordinate 312,109 downwards.
TGGCTCCATTCTCAGTTGAATTTGTATTTTGACTTGTGAAGAAATGATATATACATAGTTAACATCGGCACGACTCCATTCTCAGTTGAATTTTGTACTTTAAAGAGGCTATATTGATCAGCTAAATTATTAATTATTGAATTTTAATATTTGATTTTGTTTAAGTTCTCAGGGTTGAAAGATGACACTGAAAAGCTAAATAAGGGTTGTATCCGGTAATATTAGGCTCGGACGTAGGAGGGACTTGGGACTTTCCACAGTTTGCTCGCTAACGAGGGACCCGAAGTGTCCAATATCAAAGAGGTTACACATTATATACACATATAATATAATGTCTATTTTATAATAATATTTTTGACAGTGTAGCTATTTTCAATACGTAATACATACCAGCTTTCAGTCAAGTATAGCAAAACCTCGATATAACGGGCCTCTATTTAACGACAAAAATCCGGTCACATGTAAACAAATTAAAAACGTCCTGTTTATATTATGCATGCTTGAATTTGTATCGCAATTTTTGTTATATAATATTTTTATAATGTAATATGTGCAAACAATTTTTATTATTATATCGATATATATATATATATATATATATATATATATATATATATATATATATATATATATATATATATATATATATATATATATATATATTATTATATTTATATATTATATTATTATATTTTTATTATATCGGACACTGGATTATTCACGTATGAGATGACATAGTTCAATACATTACAACTCTCACATACATTTCATGAAGGTTTCTGTAAATGTTCCTCAAACTTTTTCTATTCAAGGTTCACCTACCAAATTAAGAAATTTCAGAGGTGCATATTTACCATATTACGGTAACATATTTAATATATGTTTTAATATATTATTAGATTAAAACCAATATTTTTAGCTTTTCCACTTTATTTTTATTTGACCAGCGACCGGGTTTCGTCGTTACCGACATCATCAGACTGGTAAAGCTAAAAATATTGGTTTTAATCTTATAATATATTAAAAATCCAATTCTATCACGAAGTGTCAGTAGATAATATAAATCTATTAATATATGTTTAATACGAAATGTGAGCCTTCTTAAGCACAGGGAATTAAAATTTGAAGCGATTGTGCTATTTTCACAAAACTAGACTTTTTTCCACGGCACACCAACTAATCACCGCGGGGTACACCAGTGTGCCGCGGCACACACTTTGCGGGACAATGCACTAGAAGACGCCTAAAAATATCATTTAAAAAAAAAAACTAACTAACCATCACGCCGCTTCCCCGCAGGGGTAGGCAGAAAGAATAGAGCGCCACACCACTCTGTCCTTGTAAACATTCTTCGCCTCTTTCACGTTCATGCATCTCCTCATACATACCCGCCGATTGTTACGACTCCTAACCTGACCACTTTCAAGTATTTGGCATACCTGATCGTGCCATGTTTTTCTCGGTCTTCCTCTGCTTCTTTTCCCGTTAACATTCGCCTCGTAAATTTGTTTTACCGTTCTTTCCTCACTCATTCGTTCTACATGTCCAAACCATCTCAACACACCTTTCTTAATTTTATCGATTATGCTTATCTCAGCTTTGCATTCCTTCCTTATTTCACTATTCGTACATCTATCATACATCGTTTTGTCACACATTCTTCTGAGAGATTATCATTTTTAATATTTATTATAATTTTTTAGTCCAGTTTATATTCGTAATATTTTGAGTGTATCCTATTTTCTTATATTCAAAATCTGGAGTTGCTCACTTTAACTTATTTTAGTCGCAAGTTGGGTGTTCGCAAATCGAGACTGTCACGTCTGCGGGATGTTGTATTGTATTGTGTGTAAAATGATCAGTGGGTCTAGCGGCGGGCATGCTGATTAATTAGTGATAGTTTTAATGCTTTGTTTGTGAGAGGAAACGTGAGATCCTTCAGCTCACTCGACTAGACGCACAGGGGGCCGAGGGGTCACCACAGTCGGCCCCTCGGGGCTATTCGGGTCAAAATATGATCAAATCATAAATAGTATAAATTACAAGAAATCCTATCTTCGTTTCTGCTCGTATTTTAACGCACAAAGGAAAATCTTTTTTGATGTTTTGTGGAGCCGGTTGGCTCAGTATTATATTTTCCAGTAAAAGTTTAAAGATATTTAACGTACTCCTACCTTATTTTATGTTATATTAACAATGTATATATTTATTTAAATATACATAATAAAATAAAACCCTTACCGCACCCCAATGGTGCATAGGGCACTGCGTCATATAAACGCAGTGTTATCTCGATCGATTACACATGAAGGAAAGGTGATCAGCCCTCCACTTCAGGTACCAGTCCAGTGTAACACTAGGAGGGCGGAGTAAATTTATATATATATATATATATATATATATATATATATATATATATATATATATATATATATATATATACATATATATATATATATATATATATATATATATATATATATATATGTAATAAAATAACTAGGTACCTACCCATACATTTTATTAAGTACCTACAAATAGTACCTACATAAAACAGTTCTACCAACAGATGTCGCATGCGTCGCTCAGGAGAAAACAAAAGACTTACGATAATATTATTAACTGTCAGAATCAGATAGATAGATAGATAGATAGATATAAAAATTATTATAAAGATAAATTAAGAATAAACTTTAATTACAAAGCAACACATTGTTTATTTTATTATTATACACCCACTTTACATATTATTTACACTTAATTTTCAAAAGGAAAATATTACCACGTTATAAAACGACAATTTTGTTAATCAAAAATAAAGAAACAAAATTAAAAAAAAATGGATACTGCTCCTCAAACATTAGAAAACTTACTAGAAAAATTAATACAAAATGCTCAGGTAAGCAAACATCAAAATTTAAAAGATATTTCAGAGAAGTTCATCATTGAAAAATTTACAAGCAAAAATCCTAATGCAAACCAGTGGATGGATATTTTTGAAAAAGAATGTACACGTTTTGAGGTGACAACGGATGAGAAAAAAATTGAAATATTAAGATTGTTTATGGATAAAAGTTGTGAAGATTGGTACAGTTCGATGATGATAAAATTTTCCATGAACTCAGAATGGATAGTATGGAAAAATAACTTTTGTAAAACATTTACAAACAAGGGATGGAACCATGTAATGTTTGCATTATCTTTTAAATATAACGACGGTTCCTTGTTAGACTATGCCATAAGGAAGGAAAAACTTTTGTTGGAGATGAGAAGAACGATCGACATGGGTACCTTAGTAGATCTTATTGTGGCTGGTTTACCAGAATTTATAATTAATAAGATTGATAGAGAAAAATTAGAAGATACAGTCGATTTATTCAATGAAGTAAAAAAACACGAAAACATTGTAAATAAAAAAAGGTTTTCGGATCAAAGAAGATATGGAAATCTAAGAACTAGTGGTAAAATTAAAGATAAAAGTCCATGTAAGATTTGTGAAAAATTAAATAAGGGAACTCGATATCACCCTGAAGTAACGTGCTGGTTTAGAACAAAGGAGGATGATAAGTTTAATAATAAAAATACTATCAGACATGTAAACAATTCAGTTATAGAAGCTAAGTTAAACGAAACCGATCAAAAAAACGAATAATAACACCATTAATAAATGTCAAACTATTACTAAATGATCAAATTGAAATATTTGGAATTTACGATTCAGGTTCAAATGTTTCTCTAATAAATTCTAAGTTATTAAAACTAAAAGGAAAAGGAAACAATATGAATGAAGCAGATTTAGTAACAATTAATGGTGTTAAAAAGACAAACGGTTTGACGACTTTGAAAATAAAAATATTTGAATTGGAAAAAAACGTTGATGTATATATTATTGATGAAGAAAATTTCAAATATAATTTTTTGATAGGATTAGATATGATAAAAAAATTTAAACTAATCCAAAATGAAGACTTAAAAATAACACAAAGACAATGCTTGAAAAATAAAAATAAAAATAAAGTAGAAAAAACTTCTACGAAAGATAAAATAAAATATACTCCAGGAAAGAAGAATTTAGAAGTAGATTGTCTAAGCAGGATTCCAGTATTAAAATCGAATGAAAATGCAGATGAACAATTAAAAGTTATAAATTTGGTTAAATTAGAAGATACTTTAAGAGATCAGAATAAAAATGAAGGAATTCAAAAGAAAAAAACAAATGGATTGAAAAAAAACTGTGTCTACTTTAAAAGGGTCAAGAAGAAGAAAAAAAATACAAAAAAAATAAAGAAAAAAAGAACGGAAAAAAGAAAAAAAAAAAAGAAAGAAAGAAAAAAAAACAAGAAAGAAAAAAAAGAAAGAAAAAAAGAAGGAAAAAAGAAAGAAAAAAAAAAATTATCATATCACTAAACTTATACCAGTCCATTCACTACAAGAAGATGATCCGGAGGACGAGTGAAAATTTTACTATGAATTTTCATCCCCAAGGGGGGAGATGTAATAAAATAACTAGGTACCTACCCATACATTTTATTAAGTACCTACAAATAGTACCTACATAAAACAGTTCTACCAACAGATGTCGCATGCGTCGCTCAGGAGAAAACAAAAGACTTACGATAATATTATTAACTGTCAGAATCAGATAGATAGATAGATAGATAGATATAAAAATTATTATAAAGATAAATTAAGAATAAACTTTAATTACAAAGCAACACATTGTTTATTTTATTATTATACACCCACTTTACATATTATTTACACTTAATTTTCAAAAGGAAAATATTACCACGTTATATATATATATATATATATATATATATATATATATATATATATATATATATAAATGTATTATATACATATGAATTATATACATGTTAATCTAAGAAAGAAAATACACAAAAAATATAAACAATAAATAATAAGTGTAAGTCCCTCTCCAAGCACAATAGCTCAGTCTGTTTATTGGAGAGAACTGCGTCATTAATTTTAAGATTGTAAGTAGAAATGAGTAGAAAATTAATTAATTAAAATTAAAATTAAAAAAAAAACTTATGGAACTATAATAATGGTCCCGTGGTCCTTATGGAACTATAATAGTGTCGCGGACTCTTGAGTCAGAGTTTCTGGGTTCGAACGCACTCTACCACAATTTGATACCTATTTCTAATAATAAGCCGCTCAGGCTCACAGAAATAGTATGAAATGTAAGTATTTTTGTAAATAATAAAAAAAAACAACATTCTTTGGTATTTTGTAAATAATAAACGCAATTATATCTCTTAAAAAAATATGATACTATCGAAACGAGGATATTAGGTGGACCTGTGAGACCGAAGATGTCGTACGATGGAGTAGAGAAAGAAGAAGATTCTGGAGAGCCCATGCCAACAGGATGGATGAATTGAGGATTCCATACATACTAACGAGATACCACTGGGTCACCTCCCAGGTATTCCAGTTCGATAATGATATGCATTTTTTTAGGATTTCGCTGAAACGGCGATGAACGAGCTGTTGGGGTGGTACGGGTACGGGGGGCGCGGGAAGGGGGTGGCCAGCCCCTCGGCCCCCGCAGCTCCGCCCGCCAAGAGCCCCAGGAGCCCTAACGAGAGTGGTAAATACAATTTACTATCAACCCTTTATTTTTTTCAGTAATTAATAAAAAAAGTAGAGCCTATTTCACACAGTACACTGCGAAATGAACCAACGAAGTCTACATGTATTCATTCTAACTATAGGGCACTGCATCATATAAACGCAGTGTTATCTTGATCGTTAGCACATGAAGGAAAGGTGATCAGCCCTCAGCTTCAGGTACCAGTCCAGGGCAATATTGACCCCCTGGGAATCGAGCCCGGGACCTCTAGTACGGCAGCCGAGCGTGCTGTTCTACGGAGACCGACAACGGAGACCGACAACATGTACACTGGGATTTAAATTATAGTGAAAAAATAAAGATAATTAAATTATGTCTTTTTATTGATGTCTCAATATGTTGAATAAGAATATTGATTTATTTAATTCATTGCAAATTAATGAATAATTTGCTTTTCCAAAATTCATCAACATTATTGTATTCGTATGTTGTGTATGCTGTGGTCACATAAACCAGCGTATGACAAGTCGTACTACCTGTAAATACAGAGACTTCCATATTCTTCCTCATCTACAATATACTAAAATGTAAAAAATTAAATAACAAAAAAAAACTAATAAGTAGAAAAACTTAGATTTGTGAACAAGGATTTTTACATACTTAAAATGTTGTAAAAAATACAAAATATGTAAGTAAATTTATAATAAAACATCAAATGAATGTTGGTTTTAAAAGTAACTTAAACAATGGGAAATGTGGTGGATGTGTATGATTGAGGGTTCCATAAATACGCGGTCATATTTCTGAGAACGGCTATCGAAGGGAGAGAAGTTAGCAGTCCCTATTCCTGGTATCATGACGGGACCAAATTGTCTCCAGTATTCAGTTTCCGCGTCCCGATAAAACATCAAATACTCAATGTAATTGGAAAGTGGTTTAATTAAGTTAAATACGTTTAAAAAATGGCTTTCCTAATACATACAATACTGGTACCGGTTATTTCGATTTTTTTAAAGAGGAATATTTGTTTCATTAAAATTAACTCGGCAGACAGTTTGTGGTAATACCTATCCGTTTTTACTTTTAATTATACTTGGTAAATACCACTTTTTCTTATGTATGATCTTCAAATAGACTTCAAATATCGCTCACTCCTTTCAAGAACGTCATAAATCAAAAAACTTGATTTTTCAGGAGAACGTTTTTAATGTTTAAAAATATAACACAATATATTAAAAATAAATATCAAGCCACTTATTGAACTTTTTACTGTGCAACAGATCTTTTTAGGTAAAACCTGAAGGTTTTTTCTCCATTTGAAAAATATTTAGTGTATTTAAAAAATAATTAAACAATACATTTTCTTCAAAATGCAAAAACAACATTTTCTGCCCTGTAGCGGGTAAATATTAAGTTAAAAATATGCCTCTTTTGCTGGGATATAGTATATTTTCAGGGCATTCCGAAAACATGCACAACCGAAAATTGACGATTTTTGATTAATGACGTTCTTGAAAGGAGTGAGCGATATGTATAGTAATAAATTTTAGATGAGATAGAAATTATTAAATAGATCGCATCTCATCCAACCATAGATGGCTATTGTGAACTCGAACTATGTTACGAGTTCAATATATCTAGAAGATTAAAAAAATTGAATAGTGTGGTTGTCAATCATGGGTAGAATTGGTGAATGTTACACGTGTGCAAAGTGATCACTTAACCAGCGTATGACGATCGTAAGCCCCGTAAATGCCCAGACTTCCGTATTCTTCTTCATCTATGTTGACATGTCAATTTTTTTTTAGTTTTATCCTTGGAACGTTGAATGACGAAAAGGGGGTAGAACTACATATTTTTTATTTTTTATTATTTTTTTGTTTATTATTATTTTTACTAGTGGGAAAATAGTCAATAGGGGAGAGTTGCTTCTCATTGTCATAGTTTTAATTATGGATCTATTATTATTTATATTTTTATCAATTTCTATTATTTCAAAATGTTGCAGTTTATGACTTTTCGTAGTGATAATTTATAGGATCCGGTGTTTAAAAAATAATGCGGAATGCATCGAAACACGTGCCACAATAGATTTTTAGAAATACCGGTTAAATTAAAAATGGAACAAAATATTTGTATTCTACTTGTAATAAGGTTTAATTAATTTACAGAAATATTTCAATTTCACGCTGTTTTTATAAGTTTAAGCGGTCAGGCCTACCTGATACCTATATCAAATTCCGTGAAACTAATCAAAATATTCACGGAATGTATTAATTGTCGCATAATAGTTGGAATTCTTGTAAATCTGCAGGCGATATTCGTTAGTCAGTAGTCGTTTTAAAATGGAAATTTATTTTTTATTAACAAGTTAGCATCAATTCCTGTTTTCAAATATCAGGCGAAATAATCTGTATAAATAAATAAAATAGTGTTAGTTTGTCCGAAGCGTTAAATCTCCTAAAGCTTGACATTTAAATCTCCGATTGACATTTTGAATCAATTTTAACACTCATCTTCTTCTTCTCCTCTAGCCCTCGTTCTCCACTGCTGGATATAGGCGTCTTCCGTATCTTTCCATTTTTTCGGTTTGCAGCCAATTTCTACCCCCACAGCGGCTATGTAGTCGAACCATCTCTTTGGGGTTTCCTTCTCCCAATTTCTCTATCTTTTGAGATAGGGAAATTGGGAGAAGGAATTTCGGGGACCATCTCGTGGAGTACTGTCTTGCAATAAGTCCTGTTCATTGAGACATTCGTCTTGCCGCGCAATCCATGATATCCTATATTTTGGTTCTGTTCCTGATTTCTTCATTTCTTATAAAGGGTATTACACTCTTAAAGGGTAAATATAAATGGAGTATGACACATATAGGTTATTTTTTGACATCTCAACATAAACCTTCATCTAAGAATATGGAAGTCTGGGCATTTACAGGGCTTACGAACGTTAAAGGCATAACATTCACCAAATTCTACCCATGACTGACAACCATAATTCTCACTTGTACTCAATTTTTTTTATGTTATACGTGCGAGTGTTACACGAGTGAAAAGTAATAACCAAACCCATGACAATCGAATAAAACAACAACTATGTAATTTTTCCACTTGAATTTTATTTGACCAGCAACAGGGTTTCGTCGTAACCGGCTTCATCAGACAGTTCCACCAAGAAATGTCAGTATAAAACTATGTCAGTCGTGTTGGTCGTAGGCCCTGTAAATGCCCAGACTTCCATATTCTTCGTCATTTATGTTGAATAAATATTAAAAATAACTTCTATTTAGATTATCCAGATTTGTGTACAAGTATTTGGACACATTAAAAATATTGTAAATACCTGTAGGTACCTACCCTCTTCCGTGTATCACGATTCCGAGAAATTTAATTACACACTACATATTACACCTTTGTCCTTACCCTTCGCCTCCTGTTCTCGCGATACTTTTTAATAAAATGGGCAGGTGATAAGTCCAGTATTAGGTAGGTACTGATTGGAAATAATAGAGCGTGTCTTCGCAGCCTAGAAGCAGAGAACAGGATACCAACATTCCCCATTCAATGGGTTTTATTTTATCGAGATGTGGCAGTGAAATAGGAATGAGAAGTCTAGGTATTTAGAGGGTTTACAACCTGTTGTAAGTCCTTCTTTATTCGAATTTCAATCAACTTCTTCATATATCGCTCACTCCTTTCAAGAACGCCATAAAACAAAAATCGTCAATTTTCAGTTGTGCGTGTTTTCGGAATGCCCAGAAAATGTACTATATCCCAGCAAAAGCGGCATATTTTTAACTTAATATTTACCCGCTACAGGGCAGAAAGTATTATTTTTGCATTTTAAAGAAAATGTACTGTTTAATTATTTTTTAAAAATATATTTCATATTTTTCAAATGAAAAAAAAAATTCAGGTTTAACCTAAAGAGATCTGTTGCACAGTAAAAAGTTCAATAACTTTTTTTAATACATTGTATTATATCGATATTTATTTTTAATACATTGTATTATATTTTTAAACTTAAAAAACGATCTCCTGAAAAATCAAGTTTTTTTGAATTATGACGTTGTTGAAAGGAGTGAGCGATATGTAGGTACTTCCTACGAAGGTAACAAACCCCTTATTTTACACCTTACCTTATAAACACGTAATGTTTTTAATAAAAATATAATTTATAATTCTTAAAACCCTTATCCCCACCCCATAGGGCACTGCATCATATAAACGCAATGTTATGTTGATCATTATAACATGAAGGAAAGGTGATCAACCCTCCGCTTCAAATTTATTTATTTATTTATTATCTGAATATATGTACATATATCGCTCACTCCTTTCAAGAACGTCATATATCGAAAATCGTAAATTTTCAGTTGTGCGTGTATTCGGAATGCCCAGAAAGTGTACTATATCCCAGCAAAAGCGGCATATTTTTTAACTTAATATTTACCCGCTACAGGGCAGAAAGTGTAGTTTTTGCATTTTGAAGAAAAAGTATTGTTTAACTATTTTTTTAAATATACTTAATATTTTTCGAATGGAGAAAAAACCTTCAGGTTTTACCTTAAAAGATCTGTTCACAGTAAAAAGTTCAATAAGTGGCTTGATATTTATTTTTAGTACCTACATTGTATTATATTTTTTAACTTTCTCCTGAAAAATCAAGTTTTTTGATTTATGACGTTCTTGAAAGGAGTGAGTGATATGTACATACATATCGTAGTCATACAGGAGAAAGTGACCAAGTATATTTTTACAAAAATGTGATTATTGACTATTTGATATCTTACTAGCTTAATATTGCCTTGAAAAAATCCCATAACGATTTTAAACTTGGAGGTATAATATATTGACTTGTGAAAAATGACTAACTGCATTGATGTTTATTTTCTTGCCAAGCAAAAGTGACTTAAATGACCCTCCTGAACATTTTACGTTTTGTTATTTGGTCATATTCTCCTGTACGACTACGATATTTAAGAGTAATAAATAAATGTAATTGATTGAGTAATTCCCATATTTCTAGAATGTAAACACTTTTGAATTTGTGGATAGGGATTTGGATTTTTTTAAATGATTTATTTTACCATTTTCAATTTTGTTTTCGTTGAATGGCCCAATGATTTTTATTCATATCTTAAAATGGATTCTACCAACAAAGAATAGAAGTCTTACAAAGACAAAATATTTTCAAGAACAAGGCAATTTAAATTCTATCCCTTATCCGTACCCAATGGTGCATAGGGCACCGCATCTTCGATCGTCTCTTTAACTCGGCGTTAATCACTGATATTTATTTTTAACCTTGAATTGAACCTAGGACCTTCAGCACGGTAGCTAAACACGCTAACCATTACACTACGGAGGCAGACACTTCACTGTCACTTCATACTTACACGTACAAAAAATATTTTTTTGTGTTTTAATTTATTTTCTTATTTAAAATCGTTCTCAAACACCTCAAACATTAATAAAATGAGATTTTTTCATAAAATTAAACTTGATCTGCTAAAAGAGGCTGCCACTGTTCAGTTAAATTATTTGATATTTGATACAAATTACAATATTAATCGTCGAGAAGAGATTTTTCATGGACTTCCCATTACAAGAACGCTTCACCCCCCTCTGCCGGGAACAATGTTTTTACTTGGGTACCTACCTACCCGAGAGGGTGTTACATTACCCGCCGGCTCGTGTTACCTACCCAGCTTCTCTGACGAGCGGGTAGCGAGTAGGCGTTACGGGGTACCTACCCGGTAGAAATTAGACTGTCTGGTTATTTAATTATTTTCTCTACAGCTATATTTCCATAGATTTTTTGAATTTTTGAATATCGAAACAAACCAAAGGTCCGACTGTCTGGTTATATAATTATTTTCTACACAGCAATATTTCCATAGATTTTTGAATTTTTGAACAACGGAACAACCCAAAGGTCCGACTATCCGATTATTTAATTATTTTCCATAGCAATATTGTATACAGCAATATTTCCATAGGTTTTTTTTTGTTTGAGTTTTTAAATATCGAAACAATCCAGGGGTCCGACTGTCTGGTTATATAATTATTTTCTATACAGCAATATTTCCGTCGATTTATTTGTTTGAATTTTTGCATATACATAGAAGCAACCCAAAGGTCCAGGCGTTGCAATCGTTCCACAAATCTTGGGCCAGAAATCGAGTAAAATTATATATTACATACACCGTGGTCTCCCAATTGTAAAATGGTACTAGAGGCTTTAGAATACACGTTGGAGTGCTAGGAAATGGGGAATACACACACACACGCACACACACATATATATATATATATATATATATATACATACAGGGTGTCCCATAATCCGACGTATTCCTTTTAAGGAGTGTTAGGCCAGCTTATGACTCACCAAAAAATGAAAATATGACCTCAGTAAAAGTGCCTTAGTTTTCCAGATATTTCCATTTTTATGATTTTTCCGAACATCTACGCCTTAGATCAGTTTTTTGAGTGCCAATTTTTCAATTTTTCATATTTTAGGATTTCAATTTTTGTTTCATAATACTGAATAAGTATCCTGTTGATCACAGTCCAAAATATTACCAATACTGGCTTGCCTTGGCGGAAAAAATATTAATGCCCGGTCAACGATTTTAAAATAATTTTTTAGGTGACTTTGACTCACCCTGAAAAAAATATATATGACGCTAACCTGGCAAGTTATTTTATAAATTTGCTTAATTTATGTTATTTTAAAAACAGTATAACATTTACTTTATTTTACATTAGAAAAAAAGATATTCCTTTACTAATGCAAAATGAGTTAATTTTATAATTATTTCATTTATTAGGAATTCCGATATAAAGAATTGCTTTGGTTTAGTAAAGTGAAAAGTGTTTATGTTAAATTAAATTATTTTTGTGTGATATTGTGAAACAAAAATTAGAATCCTAAAATATAAAAATTTGAAGAAGTGGCATTCAAAAAACTGATCTAAGAGGTAGATTTTCGGAAAATTTCTAAAAGTGAAAATATCTCAAAAACTAAGACACTTTTACTGAGGTCATATTTTAATTTTTTGGTGAGTCATGAGGTGACCTAACACCCCTTAAAAGGAATATGGGACATCCGTAGATATATAGACACAGTCTCATAAGTGATATTCGACTCGACATGATAACATATGAATATAATCCAAGGTATTCCTTTTAAAGCGTGTTAGGCCAGCTCATAACTCACCATAAAATGGAAATATGACCTCAGTAAAAGTGCCTTAGTTTTCGAGATATACGAATACGAGTATTTGAACGAAAGTCCGTCTCGCCCTAGTATTATTAGAACGAATGTATGAATATGACTGATATACATGAATATAAAAACATCACATTACCAAACTCAAAGAAAATATCCAATTGGCGTGGGATGACAGTAAATGGTTTGAGAGAATGTGCGATGTAGGATCGAGTCGGCATAGTTTCCCCCTTGCAGGGTTTTCTCTCCTCCGCGCCGAGTTTCCAGCTTCCCGGAGTTTGGAGAGCGGAGGAGTCTGTCAAGTAACAGGATCCCAGCCTAGCTGAATAACGAGATGTATCGAGTGTCACTTTAATTAATTAGGTAGCAAGTAGCAACCGTATCGTCTGCCTCGTGTACATACAACACACAGGGTACACACGCTAATTCCTCACTCCCATTTTCTCATTATCAAAGAGACCTTGTAAATGAAAAAAAACACGCGTTTTTTACCACTTGCGTTTATTTCATTCATTCCACTCATTCCACTAACACAAACTAAAATTATTACACCCATAAAAAACACACACAAAAGCCAAATAATGAATATTCAGAAATCCAAATAAAACTTAATTCTAACAATAATTGAATAATTTTTCTTCTTCTTTATTTTAAATTCTTTTGCATTTCACAATACATTATAATTACAAGTATAAAAAGAAATAAAAATATTAATACAAAAAACATCCCTTAAAGGCATGGCCTGTGTGTGGGTATATATTATATTGTCTAACACAGGGGTTCCCAAAGTGTGCGCCGCGGCGCCCTGGTGCACCGTAGAAAGTAAAGAGGGGCGCCGTGAGTCGATCCTCTATCATTATCCGAAACCACAAATATTTTCTTTTTTGTTGTTCTCTGTTTCAATCCCGCATTCTTATAAATATAATAAAACTCAATTGCATACTGTGGATGTTTTCATTTTTGTGCCTATCTACCCAACTACTGTTATTGTAGGTACCTATTTCTTTCGACTTTAATATAAACAGGGTGTTTCAGTAAGTGCTTTCTATCTTTAAATTTTAATAAAACAAAGTGTGCGTCAGAGATGTATCATCAACAATATGGCCGCTTTTAACTGTGAAAGTTTGAAAGTCTTTATTGGAAGACCCTATATATAATAATAATAATAATAAAACCCTTATCCGCACCCCAATGGTGCATAGGGCACTGCGTCATATAAACGCAGTGATATCTTGATCGTTTACACATGAAGGAAAGGTGATCAGCCTTCCGCTTCAGGTACCAGTCCAGGGTAATATTGAATAAATATTACAGTGAAAAAATCACTTATATTTATTTTACCCCCCTTGGGAATCGAACCCGGGACCTCCAGAACGGTAGCCGAGCGTGCTGACCATTACACTACGGAGGCGGATATATATATTATATATATATATATATATATATATATATATATATATATATATATATATATATATATATACATATATATATATATATATATATATATATATATATATATATATATATATATATATATATATATATATATATATATATACTACTACTACTACTACTACTACCATCACGCCGTTTCCCCGCAGGGGTAGGCAGAGAGGATGGAACGCCACACTCTTCTGTCCTGACATACACTCCTAGCCTCCTTCACATCCATACATCTAGTCATACATGCCCTCCGATTACGCAGACTTTTGACACCGCCAGATTTTAGGTTCTGATTGATCTGATCGTGCCAAGTCTTTTTCGGTCGTCCACGTTCTGTTTTCCCTCTCACATTCGCCACATATATTTTCTTAGTCATTCTCTCGCTATCCATTCGCTCCACATGTCTATACCACCGCAAAGAGCTCTTTCTAATCTTTTCAATTATTCCTCGTTCAGCCTTACATTCCTTTCTTATATCGTCGTTTTTAATTCTGTCATACAATGATTTTCCACACATTCGTCTGAGGGAGCCCATTTCAACAGCATTCAGCAAAAGCAGACTTTCATCCTTCCTTTGCCAGTTCCATGTTTCGCTTCCATACATTAGTGTCGGTACTAGCACGCCGTTGTGAACCGCTATATATATATATATATATATATATATATATATATATATATATATATATATATATATATATATATATACATATATATATATATACGAGTATGTGTGTATATGTGTGGTGAATTGCATTTTGCTTCTAATCATGGGTAATTTTGTATGCTGGTATTGAAACTCAATAGGGAAAACATCCCTTGCACTTGGTATAGCAAGTTAGCTGAAATTTAGTCCCGTGTAAAGTTTCAAGGAAGAATCCCTACCAGTTTAGTATTGAATCTGCAGCGGAATATTGCGCTCACAGGATATTGTGTGAAGGTATATTTTTCTTATGGCATCTCACGGATACGCCAACTTTAGATTAAGTTGCTACACTTTGTAACTAAACTGCGGCGGAGCGAACGCCATTTACAGCTTTCGTGAAGGCTGTTGATTACCTAACTTATGGGTTGTTAGATTTCCCATGCTTGTATCCTCGACTAGTTTATAATAACGAGATCCTTTCTTTCTAAACGCAGCTTCTTTCTGAAGTCAGCTTTCATTTTCTATGTCATCGCTTGTGGCTATCGACTTTCGATGTACTTAAAGAATTCTTATTTTCATATCACTTTTTGACATCTCATCAAAGATGAAGAAGAATATGGAAGTATGGGCATTTACGGGGCTGACGACCGTCATAGGCTGGTTTGAGTGATCACTTTACACACGTGTAACATTCACCAATTCTACCCATTATTGACAACCACACTACTCAAATTATTGAAAGCTCTATATATATGAACCAATTTTATGAGATGTCAAAAAATGATATGAAAATAACTCCTGTAATTGGAGATAATTCAGATTTTGTGAACAAGTATTTGGACACACTCAAAATGTTGTGAATTCTTATTTCGTCTTATTCCTCATTACTGAGGGTTGTGACCCTTATGGAAGCAATGACTCTTCTCCAGCTATCCCTTGACTGCGCTGCACGTAGCGCTCCAACCACCGAGGTCTCTGCTGCTGCTTTAACTTGATCGGTCCATCGTGTAGGGATCTTCCTCATTTAATTTATTTTTTACCTCTCTGCCTTGCATTAACTCTTCTTTTCAAATATATAAATATATGATTTCGAAATAAATTTTGATGAAAAACTTATTTTTTCAATACAAAAATAGCGTTTTAAGAAAAAAATCAATTACCTGGGTTTTAAGAAAATTATGTTGCGATTTATCGAATACTCTGGGCTTCAATAATTGCTACAAGTATAGGAGAAGTATTATTAGTAGCGTCCCGAAATACTTGAAATTAATACAAGTCTCGAATGGTCGACTTCCCTGTACCCAGTCTCGTATCGGTTTCCCAATATCCCAATAAAGCGCCCATTTTAATATTTAACAGGGAGATATTACAAACCCGCACAGCTCCAATCGGCGGCGATCTTGTTACCGAATGAAAATTAATAACTTGAATTTTTAACGAAATAATTTCCCCGCAAAATAACGACCGAGTAATAATAATTCGTGTGTTCAATTAAGCTAGCCGGGATATTTATTAAAAGGTATTGTCTTCTCCGTGACTCGGGAAATGTTTCCAGAGAAAAATATAACGGAAGGCCGCTTTGTAATTATCCTGGAATGAATTGTGATACTAATGGACGTGGAATGATAAAAAACAAGGGTGAATTTTTTAAATTCTGTGTAATTTCTTGCACTGGTAGATTTTCATACATTCTGTATACAGTGGAACCCCGGAAATCCGAACTAATTGGGCTAAACTAATCTGGCAATTCGGATTTGGAAAAATTCGGATTGGTCGAATAATTTGTACTACACTTTACAATGCAGTTGTTACGTTTAACGCGCCTTTTAAATTAAAAAAAATAACTTACATTTAAATTTTAAAACATTAACTTACATTTAAATTTAATATAGTACCTACCTACTTAAGTAGGTACTAAAGGGGATATTTTGCAAACACAGAATTCCTTCCAACACATCCGACAAAGAAGTAACAAGTCTTTCCACGCTCGATTAAAAAATATTAATATATATATATATATATATATATATATATATATATATATATATATATATATATATATATATATATATATATATATATATATATATATATATATATATATATATATTTATATATATATATATATTTACATATATATATATATATATATATATTTACATATATATATATATATATATATATTTACATATATGTATATATATATATATATATATATATATATATATATGTATATATATATAAATAAATATATATATATATATATATATATATATATATATATATATATATATATATATATATATATATATATATATATATATATATACATATATGTAAATATATATATATATATATATGTAAATATATATATATATATGTAAATATATATATATATATATATATAAATATATATATATATATATATATATATATATATATATATATATATATATATATATATATATATGTATATATATATATATATATATATATATATATATATATATATATATATATATATATATATATATATATATATATATATATATTTATTTTTTTATTTTTTTTAACTCCTTACCTTTTAATGACTTTTCTTTTCACAACTATACAATTATTTCGCAGAAAAACTTAGTTTTTCAATGTAAAAAGGAGTTTCAAGAAAAAAAATCAACCATGTAAAATGTTACATGGGTTTAAAGAAAATTAAGTTGCGACTTAATGAATACTGGGCCCTAAGTAAAAATACGGGTACATTACAGCATACTTTATTAACTTTTCAATATATATTTTTTAGCACAATTATGCTTTATATAATAATTTGATCTAATGTAAAGACATACATATTTTTTAAATATATTTTTCAAAATCTTGTTCGGATTTTCCGGGCCCTTCTGATTTCCGGGGTTTAACCGTATGAATACATTCGTTAATTTTATTTCGGAAATGTTTTCACACACAGAAGTCATAAATTTTTAAGGAATATATAGAATAATAAGTGTTTCCAGCTTTCAACTTACAAACATGTCTACTCTATTGTTAAATTACTGATTTCTTCGATAAGGTCAATAAACATTAAATCAGAAATTATTATTTTGATTCGGGATTTTTCAGATTCATATAAATGAGAGGAGAAGCGAGCTTAGAATGATCCCCTGAAATCTTAAATGTAGTTATTGGTGCTAAAATAAATTTGCTATAATTGGTCTCATTCCAAATAATCATTCATTTAAAAAAAAATATTTAAATAAGAAAACTGAGTGAAAATTTCAACATTTATTTTTCAAAATGGTTGATAGTTTTTAAAAATATCTCAGAAACTCCTTCACTAAAGAATTTTAATTTTGCAACTTCCACCTTCAAAATAAATGAGTGAACAATTTATGTAGCAAACAATATTATTATTCTTTTAAAATGAACTAATATTTACAAGCAATACTTTTTCTTTATACATTTTCAAATTAGCGAATTATTTTTTTGTTTTTGTTTTTAACGAGACTCCGTGTAATTGAGACCCGGCATTATCATTTCACGGGGTGGCCAGTTGCGTATTTACTTTTTTATTATTTATTTTAAGTACTCGGCTTCCATTTCACGGTGCCTACCTATTAAAAACTCGTCTTAATGAGTGCCGGAAAGCCAGATGCATTTTTTGTTTAATTATTTCTTTTGGAGGGAAAATCTGACGGATTACGTGTATTTTGAAATAGTAATGGGGCAGGCTTGAATTACGGCTTGCATTTTGTTTTTTTTGCGCTTTTTATTTAATGAAGTGGGAGTGAAGTAAGTATCTACCTAAATAACGTTCTGGATTTAATTTCCTTTTATCGAACGAGGTTATTTTATTGTATTTCATGAATTGAAAAAAAAACTTAACTTTTGTCTTTGTGGAATAGAGTCGCCTAACAAAATTATTATGATTTATCTTCTTCTTCCTGGCTGGAGCCAGGGATGGAGATGGATCTAAACTTATCTTCTTTGAAGACTGTTGGGGTCAGCTCTCCTCGTCCTCTGGTTCTAGGTTCTTCTATATGAACAACGTCACCTAGGCCATGCCAATTTTATTGAATGAACTTGTTTCCTCTGGAATCTCGTAATATTTAATAAATGACATATTTTAAAACCACCTGGTGCAGTAAAACCCATCTCTATTTATTCGATTTATTTTCTATAGTTACATGCAATATTTTATGTATTCTGTTTTTTTTTGCTGTAGTCAGTACAAATATTTTTTGTACGAAGGAAAATTTTGCACGCGTATTATTTAATATTTTTAATTTGTTAAAGGATAAAAACACGACATAGTAAATATGATTAATTTACGCGGATATGTTTCAGCAAAAATATACAAAATATTCATCAATCATCTGTCGGTTGAAAATTGAGTAACTTCCAAAATTTTCTTAAACGGTAGGTACCCAAATATGCTTTCAAAATGGCGTCCAGAAAAAAATGATGACGAGCCTAAAAATGTAGGTTTTTGATCACCCCTGCGATAGACTATGACGGCAAAGGGCAGGGCAGGATGCAGATGATAAACTCCAGATAAGTTCAACTGCGGCCCGCGACCAATGCGGCTTGTGGGCGTGGCCAACCCCGCCAATACGCTGCTCCCTTTTGTTCATTTATCAGCAATATTTTCGGCATTAATTTCCGGCTTTGATTTATAGTAGGAAAATGGACCTCGCTGCATTAGATATTAGATTTCTAGTAAAGTTTACCCTTTTGGGGCCGATGTGGTGTGATCCAATGGAAATTAAACTTGTTTTAGCGATATCCAGGGCCGCGTTCTGCCGCCCTAGACGACAATTAGTAAATGCCGCCCTCTCGCTTTTTGCATCATCACACTCTCCCCACATCACCTAGGCTAGAAATTAATTCTAATACATTTATACGTTAGATATCAAAATTGAAAGTGCCTCAAACGTCATACAACTAATTGAGCACCATGACGTTTAATTTCGTTATTAAATTTTTCTTTTCCAACTTTAGTCACGTTTTGGGTTATTTTCTTGAGGGTTTACTCTTGACTATATGGTACAAGAGAAACCACACGTGTCGTTCGCGTACATTTAAAAAAAAAACATTATTGGAATTTGACGATTTTTAGAATGTGTGTATATCTATTGTAAAAATATTTTATCACTTTTTTAAAATTCTAACCTTTCAATTTTCTATTTTTGTCATAACCATTTACAGTGAAACCTCGCATAACGAGCATAATTCGTTCTAGAATCTTACTCGTTAAACGAAACATTTTTTTGTTTTAGATTGGCGCGGAAGTCCCGGCTCACAAGTGAATGTCGTGAAAATCGGACGTTTCCCTTTCTCTGTAACTTGTTATGTGAAATGTCGCTCGTTAAGAGAGCAACTTCTTTATTTTTTTTTGGCAATTATGCAAATTACTCGTTATGAGAGGTTCCACTGTATTTATTTCGAAAAAAACAGTTATTTTTTCAATACAAATACGATATATAAAGCGAAAAATTCAATTACGTCGAATGTTACCTGGGTTTAAAGAAAATTAAGTTGCGATTTGTCGTCCTATATTGGTCCTAAAAAATAAATTAATGTGTATTTTTAAACCCAGTAGACATTCGTGTATTTTTGAATTTTACTTTAAAAATTATCTTTATTCAATATAATTCATTTTTAATTTTTTGACAACCAAATATGGCGTCTCATTTTTGGCTACTGGTGAGGGACAACCTCGATTACTCTTATTATTTCAGTAAACTAATAAGGATTTTTTGTATTGTTTCAGACGACTGCGCGTGGTGCAATAATCCCATCACCCCGGACTCCAATCCTCTCAACCAATCCATAGGCGACAAGTTCTGTTCCGAGCTGTGCTTCAGCCAGTCACGGAGGGCCACCTTCAAGAGGGCGAAGACTTGCGATTGGTGTCGGCACATCCGCCATACTGTCTCCTACGTGGACTTCCAGGACGGAGCTACCCAGCTACAGTTCTGCTCTGACAAGTGCCTCAACCAATACAAGATGCACATCTTCTGCAGGGAAACGCAAGCGCACTTAGATTTGAACCCTCACCTAGTCAACGCCACCACATCCAACACAAACCTCATCACCCCGGAACTGTGGCTGAAAAACTGCAGGAGCCGGTCAGTGTCGCCAAATTCTGACCATTCCGGATCACCAAACGCAGATAAGACATTAGCGGATAATCCGACTCCTCCTTCAAAAAGAAATGCTACCAATTCCCCGGATTTAGTCGCAAACACTCCGCAGACCACTCCCAAGGCTTCCAACCATCCCATGATATCCGTGGCCCCACCTTCAAAGCTGATGAGACCTAAAACAGTGTTGGAAGAAAGAGTGAAAGTCCAAACTACGCCTGAAATGCGACGCGAACACAGAATCCAAAAAGCAAACTCAAAAAAGAGGAGGAATTCGAGATGCTCATCTACAGTCACCTCGCAAAATTTGCAAAAACATAACTCATCCGCGTCCATCAAGCCGCAAGACTTGACCATCAGAAGTCCGTCCTTGAGCCAGGACAGTTCTCCTAATTCTTCGTCACTTCTCCACACCCCTCATAATATAATTCCTTCACCTCCTATACACCCGAGAATACCAAACATGCAAATTCCTAGTTTTCCCAATCCTTTGCTAAACTTCCCGCAGCCTTCGCTTTCTGATTTAGGTCCGAATTCTTTTCAAAGTCCGAGAATGTTGAGACCGCCATTTTTCCCTCAAAACTATTTTCCACGTCCCTTTTACCAGAGTGAACACAACCGGCCCCCGATACCTCCTGCACTGCAGCAGATGGGCCTCGGGACTCCTCCGCCTCTTACGGTTCTAGTCCCCTACCCGGTCATATTACCGATTCCTTTGCCGATTCCCATCCCTATTCCGATAATGGACTTTGTGAAAGCTTACGAAAGTAAGAAATGGCCCAACGGTCCGCAGACTAACCCGAAACAAGATGGAGAACCAAACCCGTCTGACGAACCGTTAGATTTCACTATGAACCGACCGAGAATGGAAGACAATGCAAATAACAACATTGTCAATAACAAGTTACCCCATGAGGAACATATTCACCCTTTAAAGAGTACGCACAATGAAGCTGAATCCGAGAGAGAAAACTTGAACAATAATGAATTTTCCGGACAGTTGGAAAGCATCGATCCATCTAATCCGGAGCAAACACTTCCGCGTTTCAAAATAACAAGACTAGGAGCCAAAATGGCCAAAATCATAATACCTAAAACTAAAGAACTCTCCGAATCCACCAGACCTCTTAGGAAAAGAAGAAGATTAGTAGATGTTCCATCGGAAGAGGAATGTGGAACCGTGGTACCGAAAACTAGAAAACAAGTTCACGCGTAAAAAATACCAGCTATTGTTGCATTACAAACTTAATATAATTTGATGTACTTATATAAAATATATATTTATTCAGTATTCAACATTGTAGGTGCGTAGCTTAGTATTTATTGTTAGTAAAAATATTGTCAAGATAGCATACACATGCTTTATACATATACTATTAGTATTAGTTATTTATTTGACCAAAAATAGGAAAATACACACATTGAAAAGAACATATGTATATTATTTGTTATCCAGAAATACTATTTTATTAAAACTAAGTTTGCTTCACTGATTTAAAACCATCAATCTCCCCTTCTACCAACCCCATTCGCCTGATAAATTTGTTTTACCGTTCTTTCCTCACTCATTCGATTCACATTCCCAAACCATTACAACACACCCTTCTTTATTTTGTGAATAATGCTTATCTCTCAGCCTTGTATTCATTCATTATATCACCATTTGAACATCTATCATTACATTTTTTCCGCACATTCATCTGAAAGAACACATTTCAACTCCATTCAGTTTACTTTCATCCTTCTTTTGCCAACTCGATGCTTCAATTCCATACATTAGGGTTGGAACTAGGACTCCATTGTGTACTGCCAATTTACCTTTGGCTTACACGTTTATAATTGATAATTTTTATTTGCACAGCTTTTTAATGTTGATACCAAAACATTATAAACTGTGATCTGTGCACACGAAGGAAAAGAGGAATTTATTTATTTTTACATTACCAGCATACAATTTGGCTTTATTTTTTAAATTATAAATTGTAGCAAATAATGTCGAATCAATCTCAACACCTGTTGGTGATAACTTACTTATGCATATTCCTAAACAGATAGGCTATTCATTATTATAATTTATTTTTTATTCAAGAAAGGATAAGGTAGTCTTTGGTTTAGGAAAATTTCGATGAACAAGAAAGATATATCCACCATTTGTTGAATGAGGATGGAACATTGCTGTACGAGAGAGCACCTTGCGAAAATTGGTGTCTTTGACTCCCCCATTTGCGAGTGTCGTTTTGAAGAGGAAGACCTTAACCATATATTCTTTGTTTGCCCAATAAATGACCAAATGCCAATATTTTTTGAAACTCTGGCCCCGCTTATTCCCCTCCCTACAGATATCCATCTCATCCTGGCGAGCAGGAACCCAATTATCTACAGACTGTTTTTTTAAATTTAATGGAATTAATTTATAGTTTAATAATAATTTATATTATTTCGAGAAATAAAAATACTTTGTGTTCTGATCCACTCAGATTTTTATTAACCAACTAGTTTCGGCAACAACCTGTTGCCCTCTTCAGGGTTACATTTATTACTAAATATATATATATAAAAAGAAACAGTGTACAAGTTGTTGGGTTTCAAAAGGGTACCCCCACCCCCACCCCTACCTACAACTTGTACACTGTTTCTTTTTATATATATATTTAGTAATAAATGTAACCCTGAAGAGGGCAACAGGTTGTTGCCGAGACTAGTTGGTTAATAAAAATGTGAGTGGATCAGAACACAAAGTATTTTTATTTCTCGAAATAATATATCAATATGATCCACAAAGTTAATGCTTTCAATATTCAAAACATAATAATAATTTCATTAATACGGTGTTTGAAAATGAAGCGGAATGCATTGAAACACGTGTCACAGTAGATTTTAAGAAATAGTGGTATTTACTAAGTAAAACATTAATTTAAAATGTTTAATAATAAGTCCATCATATTTTAAAACTAAGTTTTATTATTTAATTAACTTGACATTGGCAAAAGCAATATATTTTATATGCAACGCCATTATATATTAAAAAAAAGGATAAGGTAGGAACACTTCACAGAGGAAAATAAATAAATAAACTCGCATAAACACAAAGTTTTATAACATTTATTATTCATAGACATACATATATTTTGCTAAGTATAAAAGTATAACGACATAATCGCTCTATAAGCCACATAATAAAAAGAATTGCTTAATTGAGAATCATTTTCAAAGTCTTATTTCATCTGTCAGCTGGAAAATAAAGAAGTCGTGGTGCCTATATATCTGGAGACTTGTAGCGCAAGACGGAGAGGAACGCCTGCAGAGGTCTCTGTCAAGATATTAAGATACCTCGCAATACCATCTCGTAGATTTTACATAATTGTCATTAAATTTTAACTTAAGTGATTTTGGTTCATAATAATTATTTGTGGTAAAATATATATAAATAATAAAATATTACTTTTTTCAAAGTAATTTTTTACTATAGGCTACCTCCAATTTTTGTATGTATACCCTTTTTGTCCGCCTTCGTAGTGTAATGGTCAGCACGCTCGGCTACCGTTCTGGAGGTCCCGGGTTCGATCCCCAAGCGGGGGTCAATTAAATATAAGTGATCTTTTCACTGTAATATTTATTCAATATTACCCTGGACTGGTACCTGAAGCGGAGGGCTGATCATCTTGCCTTCATGTGTTAATGATCAAGATAACACTGCTTTTATATGATGCAGTGCCCTATTCACCATAGGGTGCAGATAAGTGTTTTAATGAATGAATGATTGATTTTATAAGGAATTCATATCTGCAAATTCAGTCCAAACCCTCTAATCCATCATCTTTGGGTATGGTCTACTAAACTAATTAACCAAGATGCCGCTTCTCTGCAAGGGTAGGCAGAGAGAACAGAGCACCATACCAATCTGTCTTTGCAAACAATCTTTGCCTCTTCTACATTCATACATCTCCTTATACATACATACCCGCCGATTATTCTCATATTAGACTCCTGACCTGACCACTTTCAAGTATTTAAAATACTGGGAATCGAACCCGGGACCTCCAGTACGGTAGCCGAGCGTGCTGACCATTACACTACGGAGGCAGGCCTTATAAGATACATGAGCTAATTTCAAATAATTGTAGAATATATTTTTAAAGCTACCATAAGTATGTTTTCAAATTTGCAAGTTATTTAATTAAAATATTTTTAACATTCCCGTAGAATACATAAAATTAGGACCAATTAAACAAAAGTCAAAAACTTTTTTACAAACATGTATAATATAAATTTATACGGCACTTAAAAAATAATTAAGTAGAAATATAAATATATGTAAATTAAATACATAAACTATGCACACTAATTATAATCTATGGATATAAATATCCTTGATGGGTAGAGATAACGACTTCAGTGCAATTTTGGTCGTTTTTATGTTATAAAAAAAGTGGTCACCAACTTTTTTTGAGAAAAGAGCTGCATTGATCTTTTTTTAACAATCTGGGGGGCCTGATAAAAAAGTAAATTCTTATTAATATTACAATATTCATTTATATATGGTAATTTTATAACATATTGTGAACCAGGCAATCGCCATGGATCTTCCACGAAAGACATCTAGAGGACGACCAAAAAATATGTGGATGCTGCAGAAAGATAACATGATTCAAAGGTATGGCCTAGGTGACGTTGTCTATGATAGAAAGACCTACAACCTGAGGAGGACGAGGAGAACAGTCTACAAAGACGATAAGTTGGGATGGAGCCAGGAAGAAAATTATTATAATAAAGATATTTATTATAATGCGCGAATATCTAAATTATATTTACAGCTAATTAAAGAAGGAAAGAGTAATAATTTTGATGCACATTTCTCTGAGAGAATGCATTTCGACTACACTTTCATTATCTTCTGCCAACTACATGCTTCTCTTCCATACATTCCAAACGATGTATGATAGATGTTTGAATGGTGTAATAAGGAAAGAATGCAAGGCTGAGATAGGCATAATCGATAAAATTAAGAAAGGTTTGTTGAGATGGTTTGAGCATGTAAATCGAATGAGTGAAGGAAGAAGATTAAAACAAATTTATGAGGTGAATGAGACTTCGCCACCTAATTCGCAGATGATATTGTCCTTATATCCGAGAGCCTTGATGAGATGACTGGGGTGATTGAAGACCTAAAGGTAGAATCTGCCAAAATTGGACTCAGGATGAATGTAGCAAAGACTAAATTGATGACAAACATCAACATCAATGGGAATCTACCTATAGAAAAAGACGAAAGCTATGTTTATCTTGGTCACAAAATCACCATCGGCAGAGACAACCAGGCCAGCGAGGTGGATAGAAGGATAAATCTCTCTTGGGTGGTTTTTGGAAAGCTTAATTCCACATTCCGAAGCTCCGTTCCCAACTCACTCAAGACTTGAGTGTTTAAGCAATGCGAATGAATTGCAGAAATGAAATGCATTAACCAATGCGAAGTCATTGTTTCCGCACCATAGGTTAGGACGGGTAGAATTACCCGTCCTAACCTATGGTGCGGAAACAATGACTCTGACCAAGCAATCCTCCCATAAGTTGCAAGTTGCACAGAGGAGCATGGAGCGAATTATGCTTGGAATAACATTAAGAGACAGAAAAATGAACGATTGGATCCGACGCCAGACACAGGTCTGTGACGTGGTAGAGCGAATTGCTTGGCTGAAGTGGAAACGGGCCGGTCACATGGCCAGAATGACTGACGACAGATGGAGGAAACGCGTTCTGGTGTGGAGATCGAGGAACCAGAGGCCTCAAGGACGTCCACCGATGAGATGGGTGGACGACATCAGGAAGTTTGCTGAAAGACATTGGATGGGGACGGCGCAGGATCGGGAGGAGTGGAGGCGGAAGGGGGAGGCCTATGTCCAGCAGTGGACCCCAACGGGCTGATATGATGATGAGGTGAATGTGGTTGGTAATAGAAGCAGAGGAAGGCCGAGAAAAACTAGGCATAATCAAGTATTTGAAATGCTTGAAAGTGGTCAGATCAGGAGCTGGAATAATGGGCGGGTATGTATAAGGAGATGCATGAATGTACAAGAGGCAAAGATTGTTAACAAAGACAGATTTGTGTGGCATTTCATTCTCTTAAACAGCATGGTGGTTAGTGTAGAAAGGAATAATAAAGGTACATTTTAAATGACTGGATGAAAATCTTTGCCAGGCCGGATTCGGAACACATCCCGCATGTTGGTGACCACTGCTTTATAAAATACTCCCGTATCAGGTGTTAACAGGATAGGCCATATAATAAAATTATATTGCCATTCATGACATTGATACTGTGTGTCATCTACACCGAGTTACTTCTACCACAAAACTCGTAAAAATATTAAGTGATTTTTCAACATTTCCATGAATATTTTTTTTAAGAAGCAGAAACAAAATACAATATCAAAATGCAATACCAAACAATTCCAACAGAACTATAAATATTTGGGAACCAAATACATCAATTGCCCTTCCTACAGTTATAAAAAAAATTTGGAGACAACAAATTGCCAAAAAATTAATTAAATAAATTTTAATTACACAATTTTATTGGAAAAATTAAACACAATAAAAAATAATAATCATAATAATAATTCATGATTTCACCTACAATTATCAACAGTAAATAATAAGTGTAAGTCCCTCTCCAAGCACGAGAGCTTAGTTTCTTTATTGGAGAGAACAGCGTTATTAATTTTAAGATTGTAAAGTAAAAATGTCTAGAAAATGAATAAATTATTAAAAAATTATTTAAAAAAAATTATAAATAAAAAAATTGCCAATTAAAAAAAAGATTATATCCCACACAGGTATTTACAAGTGAAAATTCTAGGCAAAAACATGGATATTGGACAGTTCATGTGTAACATATGGAGAGAAAAATCACTATGGCAACATCAATTCACCATATCGCCATTAAAAGGAGGAAAAAATATCAGAGAAAATTACTTCCTTCTCAAGGATTCGAACCTGGGTCCCCCGATTGCTGGTCAGGTGCTTTATCTAGCTAAGCTTAGCAAGCGCTTATTGCGACTGTGAAACCAATGATAAGAATAAGTGTGCATTTTTTGTTTGGCACTCACTTTTCGTTTTAAGGTGGAGACTGACCGGAGCATTTCGTCGTAACGTAACACGTTACAATGCGAGCATTCAGGCAGTCCCATTTTTAAACTGACTATTCAAATATTTAATTAAATTACAAAATAGGTACATTTTTGTTTGTTTCACTATAATTTGTAAAACGAAAATCGATTTGGGTTTTTTTTTGTTGATAAAAAAATTTAGGCCTCCCCCACCCATTGGTACATAGTGCGCCGCACCGACGCAGTGATATCTTGATCGTAAATTATGTGAACGCAAGGTGATCCAGGAACTGGTTTAGGGAGATATTAAATAAATATTGATGTTAATGATATTTAATCAATATTAAATAAATATTAATGATGGTAAAAATCACTTCATATTTATTTAAAAGCCCCTGGGATTTTTTTTGTGTTTTTATTATTTACACAAATATTAAAATTTCATACTATTTCTGTGAGCCTAAGCTGCTCATTATTAGAAATAGGTATCACATTGTGGTAGAGTGGGTTCGAACCGAGAAACTCTGACTTAAGAGTCCGCGACACTAACCACAGGACCACAATCCGACAATCCCAGGACCTCCAGGATGGTAGCCAAACGTGGTAACCACCACAATCCCACAATAAAGGGTACATTTAAAATGCCATAACAAGGCGAAACAATTGTCACAAATTTTGATTTTGATGTGTTTTTAATAATAAAATATAATTTAGTAGACTCTAAAAATTAGTGTTTGATTTTAATATATAAAATAAAGGATACTGTAAGGTGTACAGTGGAGAGCGACAGTTTGGACAAGAGGTGTAGAACAACTAAGAGAGAGAGAGAAAATTAAACTTGGTAATAATTTTTTGGGAGCCTTTAATTTCTATATAGTTAACTGGGTGTTCTTCAACTGTAGTTTTTTTCCCAACTATATAGATCCTACAATAAAATTTCAATTATTGCCAGATCAATACAATATTCAGAATAACATTCATTAGGTTTATACATTTAGACACTACTACAACACCATAGATACTTAGATAATATACAGTGGAACCCCTCATAACGAGTAATTCGCATAACAAGTGAAAAATTTTCTCCCTTAACAAGCGACATTTCGCACAAGTTACAGAGAAAGGGCTAGTCCCCTTTTCACAACATGTGAGCCGGGACTTCCACGTTAGTCAAAACAAAAAATACTGACTTTTTTTACAAAAATGTTAATAATATTAGTATATAACCACTCACATTTGCATGCTGTGGTAGTAATTGTCCTGACGAAGAGACGGGTACGTCTCGAAACCGGTAGACATAAAAATCTCGGTGAGTGGTTATATACTAATATTATTAACATTTTTGTAAAAAAATAAATAAGTAAAAATGACGTAAATGCTTTAAATATGAATAATATTGAGAACATAAAAAATATTTCTTTTAACGAGTAAGATACTGGAACGAATTATGTTCATTATGAGAGGTTCCACTATATTATATTAACTGAAACTCTGCTGATTGTCAGAGTAAGATCCCTGTCGAATTTTAGTAAGATAAATTACACTAGTCTTTTATTAAACATTGTCTTCAACATGGCTATTCTGGGCTGGAATTACATATTATTCCAGTAGATAAATTTGACTTTATTTATATTTGGTAATACACAAATCCTTTTTTTATCTACAGAACTAGCTTTATGGCAATACGCATCAACAACCGGTTTCAAAATACCAAAAGTCGTTACAAATCCAAAATTCAAGTGTAATTCCAGCCCAGAAATAATTTTGCATTTAAGATGCTTTAAAAATAACATCCGTCATAAATTTAAGAAATGTCCTTCGACCAGGCTTTAAAATTTTGCCAGAGGAAGAACTTTTACAACACCAAACGTCTTTAGAATATGTTTTTTTCTTTATTTTTCTTTGGGCATCTGTCCAGTTTTCAAAATTCTACACAGATATTATTTTATATTTTATTATTATTATTACATCCATTAATAACTCACAGACACAGATCAAAGTGTACATCTACAAATGATATACGTATAGGGTTATGACATAGACACTGATATTACAATATTAAGAGGGCTCTACACAATACATTTGAAATTGTAAACGCGTACCTACAAAAGACCTTGGGATAAGGACAGGATTAAGTAACTCATTTCTTGAATGTTTTGCGCAGATACTTTGTGGCACATTTTATGAACTTTATAAAATAAAACAACTTTGTTTAAACCACTTTTTATTGGTACACTTTATCCAACCGGTTCCGTCAAGAACCTTGATGATGACAAGGTTCTTGTCGAAACCGGTTGGATAAAGTGTACCAATAAAAAGTGGTTAAAACAAAGTTGTTTTATTTTATAAAGTTTAAGTAACTCAGTTTGCCTTCGTAAGATTAATGATCAAGCAAACACTGCATTAATTTGAATGCATCGTAAAATGTGCCAAATGCCAGAAAAGTTTTGACAATATCTTTAGTTGTGAGTTTCTATTTGTGCAGATCTAAAAATTTAGAGTAGCACAATTTTGGTACTCGATTTATGATATGTTATAAAAAAAGAATACTATATAGCACATGTTACGACATATTGCGAGACAAGACGCCCCAAGATGGAGCACTAAAATCTTAAGATAGAGACCTTGGGAGAGTAAAAGAGGCATTGGAAGACCTCAAAAAAGATGATCCGACGACATAGCTGCTGTGGGGGGTAAAATCTGGCTGCAAGCAGCAACCAAGCAAAAAAAAATGGAAGAGGCCTGTATCCAGCAGTTGACGACAGAGGGCTAAAGAATATATAGCACATGTCATTATCTTTATTTCATTTGTGCCTTTGATGTTTGAGTAGCAACTCGATCGAGTGGAAGAAAAACAAGAAAATAAAAAAAAATTGTACCCGTCAATATTACAAACATTACAACAATCAATATTTTAATTCATCATCAATTAATACAATGTTATCTTAAAGTAATCTCTAAAACATTGAGATGTAATTTGACTTCTTCCTTCTTTTCAACAATAAAATACAAGTCACTACGAAGTCCAACAATTGAGATATCGCGCACTCCTTTCAAGAACGTCATAAATCAAAAACCTTGATTTTTCAGATCGTTTTTAAAATTTATAAATAAAATACAATGTATTAAAAATAAATGTCAAGCCACTAATTATACTTTTTACTGTGCAATAGATTTTTTTAGGTAGAACCTGAAGGTTTTTTCTCCATTTGAAAAATATTTAGTATATTTAAAAAAATAATTAAATAATACATTTTCTTAAAAATGCAAAAACCACACTTTCTGGTCTGTAGCGGGTAAATATTAAGTTAAAAATATGCCTCTTTTGCTGGGATATAGTACATTTTCTGGGCATTCCGAAAACATGCACAACTGAAAATTGATGATTTTTGATTTATAACGTTCTTGAAAGGAGTGAGCGATATGTCTCTTTATAAGATGAAGAATAAATTTACACCAATATTATTATCTTATTATTAGTGAAGGGGGGACATATATTTTTGACAGTATTTTAATACAGAGCGATCATTCCATCTGTATTATTTAGAAGATATAAGATTATTTTAACACTATTTTAACATTTTATTTGAACTAACTAACTAACTAACTAACCACCACGCTGCTTCCCGCAGGGGTAGGCAGAGAGAATAGAGCGCCACACCACTCTGTCCTTGCAAACATTCTTCGCCTCTTCCACGTTCATGCATCTCCTCATACATACCCGCCGATTGTTACGACTCCTAACTTGACCACTTTCAAGTATTTGGCATACCTGATCGTGCCATGTTTTTCTCGGTCTTCCTCTGCTTCTTTTCCCTTATTTGAACACCAATTATACATATTATCACAGAGCGCTTGTTTGTACAGTAAATATGTTCACAAAAAGCTCTCTGCAATCAAAAGATTTTGAATAATGATTTTAAAATATACACTTTTTAGTTTTTTATGCCATACAACAAAAAAATCAAAAGGGTCTTCCAGTTTTTGTTTAAATAAATAAATGAAGCAAAAAATTACAATGACAATGGAGATCTTTTAATTTATTTACAAATTTAAATGAATTCTTAGACGCATTTTTCACGTGGATATTTCAAATTTCTTTACAAAAGGACATTTTCACGCACAACGAATGTTATGTCACGACATTAGCTGGCATTATGCAGAGAGGACTCAGTCCATAAATTTTAAGAGTTAAAAAAAAATGATTATCACTTTTTTTTGGCTTTTTTATTTATAACAATAAAACATAGCCAGTCGGATTCTTTATTTTAATATTATTTTTACCTTATTGTTATTTCTTTTTATCATTTCATATTTTGCTTTCCATTAAATGTTTGCTATATAAACCTTATAGGCCTTAAATAAATAAACAATTCAGATACATCGTTTTATTCACAATTCTTAATGTGAACTTAAATAATAATAAATAAGTTTATATTATGGTCCAAACATTAAATCGCAGCATCTTAGAGCCGAATGTGAACTGGTTCCTTTTTGCAGGTCAGGCATTTATAATCGTACATATTCAAGCACTTTTGACAGTTAGCTATTATAGACTATATTTTTGTGTTTTCTTGACTTTTCTTCAATAAAGTACAAATGTGTTCAGCTTCTAATGTGTCCTTCTTGGGAATGAATTGGATTAGAATAATGAGGGATGTATTTGTCTGGATGGTACACACAAACGACAGATGCTATCGACTATTTTATCATATGTTATAAATCGATGAGGTGTCATTTTATATTTTTCTTATTTATAAAACAAAATTATAAAAGAAAACAGTGTAATTATTATTATTTCACTATATTCCATGATTATATTACTTTATATTTTTTATACATTATCCTTGATTTTTGAAAAGATCCTATTCTCTAAGATGCCTTTTAAAAAGGTGAATTCTCAGACAATTTTATAATAAAATATTGTATTTCATAAATATTAATTTCAACTATAATTTTACATTTAAAGTATATCCATTTTAAAGGCAAAATTATATTTTTAAGTATTGCTTTTGCTCAATATGATCATGTATAAATTTCTATACATTTATAAACAAAACAGTTTAATTAACCAGTGGATATATTACCAACATGGTATAAAATAAACTCATCAAAAAACTTTTATTTTTTTCTTCTTTTAACTACTTACACATCAAAGTAACAAATTAATTATACGTATTTTCACAAAATAAATAGATATAAAAAATGCTCAAATCACAAACGATAATAAATATACTAGAAAACACAGGAACACAATTATAACTTAACTTAGGATATTACATTAGCAGAAATGAATGTCGACTAAATTTTGTTAAAAAATTAGACGGTTAAAATGCATAACGCATTGGTTCAGCGATTACTGTAGTAGTTTCATATCAAATAGATCAAACCGTACAGTATCTGGCTATTTAAGGAGGTCCATTCACTATGATTTAGATTAATCCATATCACTCACTCCTTTCAACAACGTTATATATCAAAAAACCTGATTTTTCAGGAGATCGTTTTTAAAATTTAAGAATATAATGAGATTTATTAAAAATAAGTATCAAGCCACTTATCGAACTTTTTACTGTGCAACAGAACCTTTAAGGTAAAACCTGAAGGATTTTTCTCCATTTGAAAAATATTTAGAATATTTAAAAAAATAATTAAACAATACCTTTTCTTCAAAATGCAAAAACAACACTTTCTGCCCTGTGGCGGATAAATATTAAGTTAAAAATATGCCGCTTTTGCTGGGATATAGTACATTTTCTGGGCATTCCGAAAACACGCACAACTGAAAATGGATGATTTTTTATATATGACGTTGAAAGGAGTGAGCGATATGGTAAATGATGGACCGATCAAATTGAGCCAGCAGCAGGCACCTCAATTGTACAGCGCGGTCAAGGGATAACTGGAGAAGAGTCATTGCTTCCACAAAGGCCACAACCCTCGGTAATGAGGAACAAGACGGAGAATAAAAAAATATAGTAAATGGCTGTTCAAGGGAGTCCATTTACTGTGATTTAGATTTAACTCAACGTAAATAATGTGAGTTCTTCAAAACTCCATATAAATAAATAAAATATACATTTTTTTAAATGTATTTCATTCTCGTTAATTTAAAT
Organism: Brachycentrus maculatus; assembly: GCF_059751285.1. Classification (NCBI taxonomy): domain Eukaryota; kingdom Metazoa; phylum Arthropoda; class Insecta; order Trichoptera; family Brachycentridae; genus Brachycentrus; species Brachycentrus maculatus. The sequence continues at coordinate 277,823 of NW_028280877.1, read as the reverse complement.
TGATATGCGAATCATATATTTTTTTTAGAAATACTTTTGTAAAGTAGATAAATAAATGGTTCAATCTATGAACATGTTTAATGGGCAAATATTGCTTTTTCGGCTACGCAATTAGGGTGAGATAATTTTTTTCTTCCATATATAAATAATTATATAATTTTGTGCTATTATTTTCACTTTAAAAAAAAAAAAAACAGTGGACAAACAATTCTGCATAATTATTTCACTAAAAATCGCCTTAAAGCGACACAGCATAAATTTTTCTTCACAGTCTAAAATCCTTTCAATTCTTATTCGGCAACCTCACCAATAAATTATATAATACATAAGACATATTATACATAAATATAATTATTGAAATTTGACACATATAGACATTCTTGACAGCAAATCACAATAGTAAATACCATCTTGAACGCAGTCAATTTAACATACATATTTTATATCAATGTCTTAAAATGTTGATAAGTTTAGATAAATATTTGAACTATGTAAAAAATAAAAGTTTTCTTTTCAATATAGTAGTAGAATAAATTATATCATCTTTGCTTTTAAGGAAGCATATTTTTTATCAAGATTACGTTAAACAAAATTATTTTTACTTTGAGTAATCGTTAGTTATGTATTTTTAAATATTTAGAAAAAATATCATACGTTGTGATAGTAAAATTTAGTTGAAATGTGTCGAACAAAGCTCTTTTCATTGTAATCACATTACGCTAGAGGAATAGCTACACATTTAATATTTAATTACCCACATATTAACAGTTAATTCTCCCATTATACATAGACATTTATTGCGATTATTATTACTTAAAATTTAGGGTAAAGTTCTCAAAAACCTCTACGGTGAAATAATTAAATCACGTATAAATTCAGTCCTTTTGTTAAATAACAATGCACAGTTTGAACACTGAGGAGTAAAAAAGCACCCGAATAATATTTGACTAATGGTCTTACCTTTGCGAAAAGGTTCAAATCATAAGATCTATCAGTTCAAATATAAATAGGCTTAACAACGCCATCAGTTGTATATGTCCCATAGAGTGATGGTGCAGTCGAGGCCCCCGGCCGCCATCACGGGAGACTCCCACAGCGAGACCGGGTTGCCCGAGTAGCAGATGTCCTGCAGGGAGGCCTTGTGCTCCGTCAGCACGGCCAGCGGGCGCAGGCTCTTCCACGAGAACACGCGCAGACGCCCGTCCCAGCCCGCGCTCATGAACACCTTCTTGTCTTGGCGGATGCGCAAGATATTCACGCCGGCGTTCCTGATTATTATCTCGCACTTTAATGACAAACTCAGATCGGTCCTCGACATGCTGAAGACCTGGATGTTCTCGGACGCGTTTCCGTAAACTCCGCGCCCTGTAGATAGGTCATAATCTAGGGAAATGGGGCAATCTCTCAGTTTGAGTTGGCTCACGGTTTTCAGCGTTTTGAGGTCCCACAAATATAAATCCCCGCTTTCGTAAGCCGCCAGAACGTAGTGACTGTGCGGCAGCTCTAAATATTTAAAGCACATCACTTCGCCTAGTTTTACATCTGCGGGAGGAGCGAGAGTCATCGTTTTTTCACCGGCCAAGGAAAATATTTCAATTTTCGAGTCCCGTTGCGGTCTGACTAAGACATTACTCGACTCGGATATTTCGCAGCGACAGAATCCGCAGTAATCCGAGACCATGGTATCCTGCAGCGTGTAGTCGCTCTCCGACATTGCCCACGTTTTGATTATCCCTTCCTTTTGTTGCGTATACAAATGGTTACTTGTGTGATGAATGCTGAGCACTGGAGTTTTGCCTACTGACATCTTCTTGTCGTGACGATTTGTCTGAAAATTCAACACAGAATTTGTAACAAAATTGAACATAGAATAATTAAAATTTTATGAAATTGAACATAGAACATTTGTTCCGCCCAAAAGGTTCAAAGCCCATGTTTAATTGAAGGAAAAGGTGATAGCCTACATTGCTATAATATGATGAATTTAGTTATGTATACTTTAGTTATGATTCTTTAGTTAGATGCATCATACTGCCAACAATGCCCTAATCGACCTAACATAATTACTATCGTAAATACTACCCCATTTAAAGTAGAAGGGACAGATTGTCAATCTTATTCGATACAGCGAATTTAATGATTTTATTAACGATTGGAAAGTTGCTAATTTTCCTTTAAAAGGTTGCAACGAATAATGATTTTAAAAGAAGGTTGAATATATTTTATTAAACAAAAGTAATAGAATCGCGTACCAAAGTCGTAAAATTATTTTACAATACCTTCAGGTCCCAAGAGAAGATGAACCCATCCTGGGTTCCAGCGAGCAGTCTCTCGGATTCATTGCTAGGGCAATGAAAACACAGACTGTGAACTGGCCCCATTGTGATGTGTCTTAAACTAAATACTGGATCTGGTGGTAAAACTGCCATTTTTTTCATTGGGTTTCTCACATATATTTCTCAAATATTATTTGTCAAATATCATACGCGACAGAACAGGCTCGAAAACAATTCTTTCTGCTTTGACAGAAAAATGATCTTTAGCAAAAAAAAGTTGTCAACATAAAAAAAAGCTACTGAATAAAATACCAACCATAGAAACGGCTCTACAAAATTCTTATTCTACGGTCGTTGTCGAGCGATCGTTTGTGAACGCGCTTTATCGATAATATTTCGCCTTCTAGTAAATAGTCTTTGATTTTGACATACAATTTAATAATTTTGACATTTAGTATCGTAAAACGGGGGAATATGTTTTCATTTTTTATGATTGTAAAATGGGTGTCATTTATTTATAATGTTATTTAACTGCATAAATACTTAATTTACAAAAGAGTGTAAATATTAAAAATGACTTTCTTTGTCAGAAGTGGCATTCAAAAAGGAGTTCCGATTTGGAATACTGCATCGTATAGACACTTTTTCATTTCCCTGTTTCTCGTTTTGATTATTTCAATATTCTGCCTCGTCGCTTTTCATTTGATTCCAATAAATTCAAATACTAAAAACATTTATTCGCACGTCTCTTTAGAAAATGTAAAAGATTTACCGGAAGTTGTTTTAGCGAGTGATTCACCAAAACCTTTGAAGCGGAATTCAAAATGTACATATTGGGATTGTTTTAACGTTTATCGCTGTGGACAGAAAGGGCATAATAGGATATCAGTTTATGTGTATCCTCCGCAGAAGTATGTCGACGGAGAAGGAAATGCAGCTACAGAACTGATGTCGAAAGAATTTTATTTTATTCTGAAGACCATTGTGGATAGTAAATATTATACTACCAACCCTTCGGAAGCGTGCTTGTTCATACCTAGCATCGATATCCTAAACCAAAACAGATTAAATCTCAAATTGGTTCAACAAGCTCTTCAAAGTCTCCCGTTGTAAGTAAAATACAACTTTAATTTGTTTTTTTAGCGAAAATCAGCTTCGTAAATATATCATTTTGTAAAGTGAAAAGCTTTTAGTATTTACTCGAACTTAACTTGTCTTAGGATGATCTTTTTTTGTAAAAATACCGTATTTTTTTTTTCAGTTGGGAAGACGGAGAAAACCATTTATTGTTCAACATGCTGCCCGGAGTAGCTCCTGATTATCACACCGTGATTGACATTAATACTGGCAAAGCTCTTATCGCCGGAGCTGGCTTCGACTCCTGGAGTTACCGGACTAGTTTCGATATATCGCTTCCTCTCGTATCTCCGTACGCCGTCTCTACAGAATCCTCTCCTAGTCACAAAACTCACCTCGTACTATCGTCGCAAATGAACCTTTACAATGAAATTGTATCAGACCTACAAGATCTCGCAGATGCGAACGATGAACTGCTGCTCTTGGAATCGTGTCATGGCGAGGATGAACCCACAAATCATTCCATAAGATGCCAGTATAAAACCGGAAACCTGTTCGGATACCCTGAAGTTTTAAAACACGCTCATTTCTGTCTGATCGGACGCGGTGTAAGGCTAGCGCAACCGTCTTTACTCGAAGCGTTATCAGTCGGTTGCATTCCCGTTGTCGTGATCGATTCCATAGTTATGCCCTTTCAATCAGTTATCGACTGGCACAGAGCCGTTATATTCATTCCAGAGGATAATTTGAACACTTTGGTTACCGTTTTGAATGGAGTTTCAAAGGAGCGCAGAGCTGAAATGAACCATCAAGCAAAGTGGTTGTTTGACAAGTATTTTTCATCGATTGAACAAATTACAATGGCGACGCTTGACATAATGAACGATAGAGTCTTCCCGCTAATGGCTAGAAGTTACGAGCAATGGAATATGCCTCCAAATCCGGTAAGTTGTTATTTAAATTCGGGATGCTGTGCACTTTACGAGACTATGTGAAGAAAGCTGGATAATAAAATTAACAAATTGCTTTATTTTGATTTTCAGAATGCTGCATCCAATCCGCTGTTCCTTCCAGTCACTGCTCCGAAGGCGCCCGGTTTCACAGCTGTTATCCTGACTTACGATCGTGTCGACAGCTTATTCACTCTCATCAATAAATTAGTCAAAACTCCGAGTCTTCAAAAAGTCCTTGTCATTTGGAACAACCAAAAAAAGCCACCTCCACCTGGTAAATATCAATTTCACCTATTCTTTTTTGGGTTGGGTTCATGTGAATTCCTAAAATTCATACCACAATGCAGTGACCACCACGACATTATTTTTGCTGAAGTATTTTTTTTACTGTCACTGTTTATCATATTTATCAATACATATATTATTCTAAAATCACAAAATAAAGAAAACGTAATAAATTTTTAATATGTTTTTTTTAGCATCCCAATGGCCTGTCATAACTAAACCACTTAAAGTCATACAAACAAAGGAAAACAAATTATCCAATAGGTTTTATCCCTACGAGGAAATTGAAACAGAATGTCTTCTAACTATAGACGATGACATTATTATGCTGACTCCGGATGAACTGGAATTTGGGTAATAATAAAAAAAATATTTATAATTTCTGCCCTTGAGATTAGTAATTTTATAAATATGAATACCCTTGAAACTCCTCATTGTAAAGTTGATTCAATAATGTCATTCTTTACAGCTTTGAAGTATGGAGAGAATTTCCGGATAGAATTGTTGGCTTCCCGTCTCGTGTTCACCTGTGGGATAATGAAACCGAAACATGGAAATATCATAGCGAGTGGACAAATCAAATATCCATGGTAAATAAATATTTATTTATTACTAGGTTGGCCTACAGTCCAAAAAAATTATGTTTAAAAAATTTAAATTTCTTTATGAATTTCAATATAGTATGGCCTTTAAGAATATCAAAATATAAAACTGTTTTCTCAGCACTGACTAAGAAGTTTGAAATTGGAAAGAGACACTGCATAAGTACCTACATATTACATAGCATATATCACTCAATTGAGGGTGCTTTGCCAAAAAAAAGTATATATCAATGAACTGTATTTTCAAATGGAGTGAGCAAATTCAACAATAAAGCTAAACCATTTTTTTGTGGATGACAACACGAGGATTCCTTTCTAGCACGCTTTCAGAACTTTTACATAAATGCCAATTTTTGATCCGTTTGGTTGGCAATACTGAGCAACTAATTTTAAATAAAATTTGTACTTTTGTTTCCACCATAGCAATCCAGTAGGTACTTACTGCCAATTGATAACGTTTGTATTTATTTCGATATTGCAACACTTTATTTTTATATTTTTTTTAGTTCTTCTTTCAAATTTCTACTAGCATTTATTTTATCTGACTTCATTTGTTTTTTCTCTTCAATTTTTCCAAAATACTTTTGAGAAGGATCTAATGGTTTCTTAATGGAGTTTATATGTATAAGTTATTTAATAAAATGCATATTAAAAATTATAAATAATTCTATAAAATAAAATGGATAATCTCACAGGTAAAGGATTATCATAAATGAAATAATTTTCTTATTATCGAATGTTTATTGCTCCACTTTTAAAAATTAAATAGTTTTTTTTTTCCAATCTTCAAATTTTCAAGAGAGTCCCTGGCTGTATTAACTTGCTTATGTTTGTTTAAACATATATTGTAAATGTTTTAAGCCATTTGTTGCGATGCGAAGTTAAGAACTTTATTTTACTGCAGGTATTGACTGGTGCAGCATTTCACCACAAGTTGTGGTCGTGGTACTACACGGTGGGCATGCCGGGTGACATCAGACAGTGGGTGGATGACAACATGAACTGTGAAGATATCGCTATGAACTTTCTGGTCGCCAATTTGACTAACAAACCACCTATTAAGGTAAAGACCTCTTATAAAAAGCATTTAGGTGTTAATATAGCAGAATAATAATTATTATTTTTTTTTTATATGATATCCCTTTTTTTTCTTCAATCCCTGCCTTGTTGAGTATATAACATTTTGTCTAGTCTCCCACCAGTCTAATGATATTGGTAACAACAAAACCCAGTCACTGGTCAAATAATATATATGTGGAAAAAAACTTTTTTTTTCAAACCGTTATCCACACCTGATGGTGCATAGGGTACTGCATCATATAAACGCAGTGTTATCTCGATCGTTAACACATGAAGGAAAGGTGACCAGCCCTCTGTTTCAGGTACCAGTCCAGGGTAACATCAAATAAATATTAAAGTAAAAAAAAAATTACTTACATTTATTAGACCCCCCCCCCTGGGAATCGAACCCGGGACCTCCAGAACGGTAGACGAGCATGCTGACCATTACACTACGGAGGTGGACATAATATATACATAAATATGAAACATATTATAATAAACTATATACTTAAATTCACTCAATTAAAATTCATTTTGTCAGAAAAATTTATATCAAATTATGGTTTTCAAACCCCGCCTTGTTTTGTATATAACATAAAATTTTGTCTAGCCTTCCACCACTAATAATAATAATAATAATCTTGGATGATTTATATAGCGCCATTTTTGTAAAAAACTACCTCAAGGGCGCTTATACAGGTATGGAACATGATATGAAAATGATAATGAGAGAAAATTTAAAAAATATATAAGTGAAAAATGACGTCGGGTGAGTCTGAAGGCAGGAAAGTAGAGCCGCCGTATTGTTGCGCTCTCTTCTCGGTTTTCTTAGGCTGGAGCATGGCCAAGATGTTGAACAAGACGCCTCACTGTGTAATGGTAATGCCGGAGAGCAGCTTGTTAAGGTCCCGTCATTGTGGATATTCAACTGCAGATGGTGGAGGTAATGGTGGTCTTCTTGTTGTCACTGGAGGCATAGATGGCCATTTCCAACACCTTGGCAGCTAGGTACTCCATGAGGGCGGCAGGGTACGCGGGCGCACAAGTCCCAACTTTCTCAAAGTAGTAGATGCGAGCTAGCGTGTTTTGGGGTTTTAAAATTGCCTCTGTACTCCATAAAGTTTAATAATGTTATGTGTTTTTTACTGCAAGGATATTTTTTATGAAGTTTTAATAATAAATTGCGCAAATAGAAGTTAGAGTAAGCACATGTTTTTGGGTCGCTATTGTCTATTGTATTCACTGTATTGACATGGTCGTAGGGATGCATTTAACACGTGTTTTTTTTCGAAAGCACTTCTCTTGAAAATGGTCCATTTCTCGGAAATGGACCACGTCACGCAACAAGCTATCTTGAGTTGCATTAAAGTGATGCATTATTGATGCATTTTTCGCAAATAACAGCTAAACTTTAGAATTTTTTTCACTTTTAACTTTTTCAATTTATCACAAATCACTATATTTCTAAATATGCAAAAAACTACGGACTTTAGATGCAAAAATCCGGGGGAATATAATTAAACTTAAGGAGCAGCTTCGGCTGGCAGCTATACAGCGCCAAGCCAAAAGACTACTACAGAAGACTACCAATATGATGATGTTGGCAACGACAACGACGGGTCACTGGTCAAATAAGATATATGTGGAAAATACTATATAGTTGTTATTTTACTATATAATTGTTGCCATTCCAGGTTGCTCCACGCAAGAAATTCAAATGTCCAGAATGCACGAATACAGAGATGTTGTCCGCCGACATCGGGCACATGACGGAGCGTTCGGCGTGCGTGGACCGCCTGGCCAAGATATATGGGCGGATGGCCCTCAAGACGGTGGAGTTCCGCGCCGATCCCGTCCTCTTCCGGGACAACTTCCCGCAGAAGCTTAAGTGGTTCAACGACATCGGAAGTTTATAGATCTAAGTCCTGTAAACTGTGCCAGTTGTTGCTGTGAGTAGTGTTGATCAATGATAACATGATGCGTTGCCAGTATAAGGGCTAATTGAAGCTTATTCGTTTATATGGTGGGGAAAAAGCTGCCGTACTAATGGGTCCATACACACTCGAACGATTCAGTAACCATGCTGGTAAAGTACATTAGTGATAGCATGTTTCAACATTTGTGAGAACGGCAAATAAATTTATATATTAAATATTAAAATCATTGTTTGATTTTAAAATTTAATATGTAAATTAAAATGAAGTTCTACAAATTTAACGCCAAATCTATAAATACAGCAAATAAAGTTGGGTACTCAGTTCAAATGACGCCTTCTAACAAGTCTACGGGAGAAAATGTTGATACATGCCACATGATACATGGTACTGCCATGCTGGCGATGACTGGACGTGTAATGGAATCCGTAGGAACGTTGAGGAGTTGGTCCTGTGTTTTTTAGAATGAGAGAAATATGTTCAATCGTGTATGGCGGTTTTAAGCGCATAATGTCAATTTACATCTCAGATAAACTGGATAAAAGGTAATAAAAAAAAGGAAATAGTCTGAGCATTGTGATACATTTTTCATGTATTCATTCAATTTACAGTAAAACCCCTATAACATTCAGACAGGTACCGCATTATCAGGAGGAATGTTATAATTGTAATTTTACATCTTAACCACCGGAAAAGACTGAAATGAGTCATTTAAAATTCAAATACAATTTTAAAAAAAATCAACCTCCTACAACATTCCCATTGATAAACGCGGTACCTATCTCAACATTATAGGAGGGTTTAGTGTACTTTATTTTCAACACACAGACAAACAAACCTTTAATATAGAGCATATGGTAATTCTCCTTAAAAGAAAACATTCTAGCGTCCATGTTATACATATAACTTGTTTATATGTATTGTAAATTGTCTGCGTTTAGTTTTGAATTAAATTTCCATAGTAAACCCTGTGATTTTTTTTTTTATATAGCAAACTATAGTCAAGTGACATTGCTTAGTAGAGATGTGCCTGATTGGTAACTACTACTTTTTGGGTTACCTGATTAGGATGGTACTAGTTACTTTTCCTACTATGTAGTTTATATTTCGTTCCAACTCGAGTTTTGGACGTCAAATATATGACAAACTAGGAATACGCAATACGAAATACCAAATTTGTGCACTAATTGGTTTTAGGTGACCAAATCCAAAAACCGAATTTAGTAAGAACCTTGAAGTCGTTATTTAATTAGTTTTTTTTGTTTGATTGCCCATCGCTTGAGATTTATGTGTGCAGTAATCCATAGAAAAACTTACTCTTCTCATTACTTATATTCCACCATTCTTCCAAATGGTACTACATAGTAAAATTTAGGAAATATCTTTGAAATTTTAACCTTTCCTGAGAAACATTTTCTTTCTTTTAACACATTGTTTGCGGGAAACGCTTAAAAGGGTCTTTAACATACTGTTGTAGAGAGTGGGAGACACTTATAAGCGTTCTATTTTATTGCTTTTGGTACAGCACAAGATGCCAAAAAACATTGTACAGGTCGGAGTTGGGTTTGCAGATACTTTTGATTAGTATACGACTCTAATTAGTATACTAATTAGGGTCGGGGTTGATGAAAAAACCGCCCGACAACAATATGTTTAAGTAATTCCTTAAAATCATAAGTAATAAATCCTTTTTAGTGATGATCATCTCTTGATGTCTTCACTACTTATGTTTTCCTCAATTTAGTTTAAATTGTTGAGTATAGTACATACATAGATCTCTAGTCATTTAGTAAGATTACATTCTTCAAGTTTAGTTGATGCGACACTGAATCTAGCGCCCCGTTACTGGAAATTATGGGATTATACAAATTTGTAAAGTACTAACAATATACTATTCTTGCGTCCCTTTTTAATAAGTGCCTGGACACCTGCGCCAAGTGAATATATCGCTCACTCCTTTCAACAACGTCATATACCAAAAAACTTGATTTTTCGGGAGATCGTTTTTATAGTTTAAAAATATAATAAAATGTATTAAAAATAAATACAATCAAGCCACTTATTGAACTTTTTACTGTGTATCAGATCTTTTTAGGTAAAACCTGAATGTTTTTTCTCCATTTGAAAAATATTTAGTATATTCAAAAAATAATTAAACAACACCTTTTCTTCAAAATGCAAAAAAAAACACTTTCTGCCCTGTAGCGGTAAATATTAAGTTAAAAATATGCCGCTTTTGCTTGGATATAGTACATTTTCTGGGCATTCCGAAAACATGCACAGCTGAAAATTGACAATTTTTGATATATGACGTTGTTGAAAGGAGTGAGCGATATGTAACAGGTCGGACACTGAATGTGCATCAAGACTAGTTTAATCTGTACTTTATTGCTATGTTTACACATATTTTAAGTTATCATTAATATATATCAAATCATTTTATTCAAAGTTTTACTAATAACTAAGATATTCTTTGGACATGTTGATGTTAAAAATCAATTCCTTTTGGACTGATAAATATATAGTTTATATTAAAGTAATGTAGCCCGGGGGATATCCTATGGAGGAATGCCTTGATGTACATGTATTTATTTACGTCAGCAGAAAATATTAGTTGCCAGTAGTCAGTCTGTGAGTTAGAGAATTCTTCTTGGAGTATAATATACCAGAATACAGCTAGCCCAGTATATTCGAAACTTAAATGCAATGATTTGAAAAAAATCGTAATATTGAATATCATTTTTGGAATGTATAAATAATGTATTTAGATTTTTTTAATTGATTCTATATTACGGATTTCACTCACTGTTTTTGTCATTTTGTCAATTTGTCAATAAAAATATAATTTTCTTTTGAAGTATTGCTTGTACATAGAAAATTAGTAAATTGTTATCTCTAATTGATTACAAAATATAAAAATTATTTTTTAATTTCATTCCCTCAATTTCAAACTAACTAAAAGCTTTATTATATTCAGCATCAACTTACAATAGTTGAAATTAATATAAGGTTTACAAAATTACAAAATCTAAACAAACTCCCTATCATAAATTCAACCAAACCATGACTAAAATATTCATTTTAATGTTGATATATAATTAATTGAACTAAAATTATTTGTCGTCTCTATTCAGTATACTGTGTCCAATTAGTGTGCTAATTACCTTTACAACATTTTGAGTGTGTCCAAACACTCGTTCACAAAATCTGGATTATCTCCAATTACAGGAGTTATTTTCATATTATTATTATCACCAATAGATGTCTCTAGTGAAGTTCTAGTAATTCAAGAATAATGTTTCAAAATTGGTTCAAATATAAACATCTAAGAATTTGAGTAGTGTGGTTGTCAATAATGGGTAGAATTGGTGAATGTTACACGTTTGTAAAGTGATCACTTAAACCAGCTTATGACGGTCGTCAGCCCCGTAAATGCCCAGCTTCCATATTCTACTTCATCTTTGATGAGATGTCAAAAAATAATATACTAATTACCTGTTTAAAAATGTTATACATATAGATGTTTCGTAGTAGATTCTCATTGGCTGATACATAGTTGGTTTGTACTACATATATATATATATATACTTTGGTTGATATTATAAAAAAGTCCTTATGAAACCATGTTTGAAGGACCACTTTTGTATTTTGTTCCGAGTGAATAGATGTAGTACAATACAACTCTTGTCTAAGGAAGTAGGTCATAATACAATTAGTAAAGATGTTTTGTAAATATAATTTTATGTCGTTGTTTAATTTTGTAAATAAAAGACATTCTAATATAAAAAGTGTTTAATTTATATATTCCTGTAATTAAACATTGTCACATCAATAGAGATAATATAAAATATTAATAATACACCTATGGATGTGTAAATAAAGAGATGATGATGTACTAAATATTATTTATCCCATACTTCAGATCATTGTTTATAAAAAAATTAACATTAATTTCTTTAATCACACCTTTCGAATTTTGACTTATTTGATGAATTAGTTCTTTAACCTATTAAAAGGCATTTCAGACTGGTCCGATAAGTGGAAACACACTTGCAATGGATTCTACTTTAAAAATGCCGATAAAATATAAATTTGATGTATGTTATTAAATTTAAATCACCCTGTGCAGATTTTTCATTGATAAAATGTAGTGTTTTAATTTTTTTTATTAAATTTACTAAATAAGAGAGCACACATTTAAAATAAAAAATGGTACATCCCTTGTGAAATTTCCTATTCCTATTTTACATAATGGTATGCAGATGTACTACATATAGATCTGCAATTACATACTAAACGAAGCAGGCATGAATAAGTATGTAAAAGGAACTAATAAAAAGTACATATGGCTCACTCCTTTCAAGAACGTCATAAATAAAAAATCGTCAATTTTCAGTTGTGCATGTTTTCGGAATGCCCATAAAATGTACTATATCCCAGCAAAAGCGACATATTTTTAACTTAATATTTACCCGTACAGGGCAGAAAGTGGTGTTTTTGCATTTTGAAGAAAAGGTATTGTTTAATTATTTTTTTTAAATATACTAACTATTTTTCAAATGGAGAAAAAACCTTCAGGTTTTACCTAAAAAGATCTGTTGCACAGTAAAAATTTTAATAAGTGGCTTGATATTTATTTTTAATACATTGTATTATATTTTGTAACTTTAAAAACATTCTCCTGAAAAATCAAGTTTTTTGATTTATGGCGTTCTTGAAAGGAGTGAGCGATATATGTACCTTGGGTGGGTATTTCACTCAGTATAAACATTCCTTAGATTTAGATGTGAGAAAAATTGTGAGGATGATAATGTGCATTTTCGTAAATTACACAGAAAAACATTTGACAGTAAAATCTTCAAAAAATTGTCGCATGTTTGACTCTCACTACACAAAAGCAATTTTGCAGGATAATTATACTTGTAACTATTATCCGCACCCAATGGTGCATTGGACACTCCATTACATCAATGCAGTGAAGAAAGGTGAATTTTTTACGCAATTTCAAGTCATTTTAAAATCCATTCCGAAAATGATTCAACAGTTGAAATGCAATATCAATTTTCCATATATGTAGTTAAAGAAGTTTGCTAATTTCATAAATACATGTGCAAGTGCATATGAAGTCATACAAATAATTTTTTATACATTAATATCATTGACTCGCTATTTTTTTTAACATATTCAACGGTTTAAAATAATGTCAAAATTTGCAAGCTTTTGAAAACCCATCATAACTTTGTTCAAAATCAAATCCTAGTTTCAATTCAAACGTAAATAAATGTATTCCTTTGTGATTTCAAAACACATAAAACCGACTAGGAATTCTTTTCAAGAACACAACTACCATGCTTGGTTTAAGTCTGAGGGATAAACTAAGAAACGAAGAAATCTGGAGCAGAACCAAAATAGTGGATATCATGGATCGCAAGACTAAGATCGCAAGGATATCAGACTCAAGTGACGATGGGCGAGACATGTTGCAAGATATGACCTTGCAAGATGGACCCCAAAAATTTTGAGATGGAGACCTTGGGATAATAAAAGAGGCATTGGAAGACCTCAAAAAGATGGCCTTACGACATAGCCGCTGTGGGGGATAGAAATTGGCTGAAAACATGGAAGGATATGGAAGAGGCCTATATCCAGCAGTGGAGGACAGAAGGCTACAGAAGAAAAAGAGGAAGTGTTAACATGATCACTATTCTCAGAGGTAAAGTTATCAGTCCTGCGCTTAGGGTACCAGTCCAGGGTAGTATTAAATAAATATTATATTCATTTTGGCTCTGATTTGAAACCGAGACTATGAAGTCTCAGACACGAGCTCGGTAGCCAAGCACTCTAACCACTACACTGCGAAGGCGTAACATACAAAAGAAATTAATAAATATCATGGGGAGTGTCAAAATAATTATTTACAATATTTTGATTGTGTTTAAATACTTGTTTACAAATCTGGATTATCTCCGCTTAAGGAGTTATTAGTTGTCCGCCTCCGTAGTGTAATGGTCAGCACGCTCGGCTACCGTTCTGGAGGTCCCGGGTTCGATTCCCAGGGGGGGTCAAATAAATATAAGTGATTTTTCCACTCTAATATTTATTCTATATTACCCTGGACTGGTACCTGAAGCGGGGGGCTGATCACCTTTCCTTCGTGTGTTAACGATCAAGATAACACTGCGTTTGTATGATGCAGTGCCCTATGCACCAGTGGGGTGCGGATAAGGGTTTGAATGAATAAGGAGTTATTGTATAAATTTTTTACATCTCAACATAAATGAAGAAGAATATGGAAGTCTGGGTATTTACAGCCTAAGACTGTAAGCGGCAAACCAGCGTATGACGGTCGTAAAACCCTGTAAATACCCAAACTTCCATATTCTTCATCTATGTTGGGATGTCAAAGAAATAATTATTATTTATAAAACCCTATTTTTGTATATTTCTCCAAAGTTCAAACATTATCTCACGGCTGAGTGCAAAATTTTACATCGTCTCTTTATTCGCACGGCCACTATCACATCACAAATAAATTACTACTTTATTACTTTACTTCAGCCTTCTTCTTGTGTCCAGTAAAGAACAAAGGCCTCCCTCTTGGACTTCCACAGTTGTCTGTTAAGGTGAGGACTGACCGGAGTCATTTCATCGTAAGGTAACACGTTGCGATGCGAGCATTCGTATAGTCAGTACAGTGAGCTGAGCTGCTCGTTCCGAGTGCTCCATCCGAAGTCGGATGCTCGCTGCGAATGTTACCTTATGACGAAATGTGGAGGTCAGTCCCCACCTTTAGACGCGACTCTTTTCCAGTGCAGGCATGTCACTTTTTAAATATCATCAGACCATCTTGTTTGGGGCCTATTCGCGCTTCTGCGTCCTGTTCTAAACAACTTTTTCGTCCATCAAATAAATAAATTCTTCTTCTTCTTTATGAGCCCTCTGACCTCCGCTGCTGGATATAGGCCTCTTCTCCTTCTTTCCATTCCCTCCGGTTGGTTGATGCTTGCAACCAGTTTCTACCCCCCACAGGGACAATGTCGTCAGACCATCTCTTTTGATGTCTTCCGACACCTTTTTTGTTTTCCCAAGGTCTCCAAGGTAGAATTCTTGGGGTCCATCTTGCGGGGTCCTGTCTTGCAATAAGTCTTATAAATAAATTAGTGCATATAGAATGAGTGTCAGTTGGCGGTGGCCATGGGCTGCGTGGCTGTGAGGATCGCCTTGTCCTGAATGGTGAACTCGGCCTGGTAGACCTTCCAGGTGACCAGGTAGTCCCGGACTAGCTTGAAGAGCGTGTAGTAGTTGGAGAAGAGCAGCAGCGCCAGGGACAGCACGTGGTGCCACTCGGTGGTGTTGAACAGCAGGAAGAGCTGCAGCAGCACCAGTGATATCTGCACGCACAGCAGCACGCACAGGATGGAGGACGGGTTGTGGAACAGTGTCTGGAAAAAAATACACATTATACTTTTCTCCGCGTCTTTCATTTGGGCAGTGACTGTACAAAGTGTTGTTTTCGAGAAATTGCAAACCTTAAAAAAAAAATACAGAATACCTCATTCTTATTTCATATTGTGTTAACAATTTGCCAGTTACTGCACATTTCAAGAAAACTTAGCTCGCGTAAATGTAATTAATTAAATAATTTAAAATTACGAACTAATGCTTCATTTTCTTCGTAACGAGTATAAAATCACATCATATGGACGTAAAAGTTTCAAACACCGTAAAATGGTGCAGAATGCATCGAAACCAAAGGTCACAGTGGATTTTATGAAACAGTAGTTTAAATATAATACCTATCCATTTTTAATTTAAGTAAAACTTAAATTAAAAATGGATAGATATTACCATAAAGTGTGTCGAATCAATTAATGAAATATATTTTTTGCTGTGGACGTTCCTTGAAAAACAAAAAAAAAGGAATTTTACTGTACATATAAGTAAAGTACAGCTCATTGGGAAAAGTAAGGGTAAATCCCTCTTTCAGGAATTTTGACAAATTTAGAATTTTGTAATTGGAATAGTACAAGTACTTTATTTATTGTTTCGGCATTAACTTTGTGGTAAGACATGTTACAATGATTAAAGAAAACACTTCGTTTTTTACCACTTGAGTTTTATTAAAGACTACATGTTTCAGAAGTCAAACTTCCATCATTCAGGTCTGTATAATAACTGTATTATTATACAGACCTGAATGATGGAAGTTTAACTTCTGAAACATGTAGTCTATAATAAAACTCAAGTGGTAAAAAACGAAGTGTTTTCTTTAATCATTGTACAAGTACTTATTTTGTGTAACTCATTTATGTGAATGACTTGATTTATTTAACTATTCTGTGAAATTCCTGAAGGAAAGGTTAAGATATAAAAATTTAAAAAAACATCTCTATGGTAAAAAATATATGATTTACTATATTGCGTCTGATTTTATAATATTTGAAGTTAAATATTTAATATTTTTGAGAACTATATTTCAGGCAGAAAAGGGTCACTTTTGCTTGAACAAGGATGGCATCAAAAACTGTATTTTGCTAAAAAAAAAAATGTGTATTACGGCAGAAGATTTAATTCATGTGCAGTTTGCTAGATTATCTTCTAGTACTCACGTAAAAGCGCGTGTGCATATCGTTGCCCGGTTCGGCAGCGGTCATGCATCCGCGGGCCGTGTAGAACGAGCGGCCGTGTCGCACCGAGGTCCCAGATGCCCACAAGGTGCGC
Organism: Brachycentrus maculatus; assembly: GCF_059751285.1. Classification (NCBI taxonomy): domain Eukaryota; kingdom Metazoa; phylum Arthropoda; class Insecta; order Trichoptera; family Brachycentridae; genus Brachycentrus; species Brachycentrus maculatus. The sequence goes on along the minus strand of NW_028280877.1, from coordinate 260,913 downwards.
TGGCACCAACCCTTATCCCCACTCTGCAGCATCATGGACCCACCCCTCACCCACCTGGAGAGAAAGCAAACAAAGGTATGAGGAGAATCTTCTTCCTGGCTCCATCCCAAACAGTCGGGGTCAGGTCTCTTTTTAATAATAAATTCGGATAACTTATATAGCGCCATTTTCGTAAAATACTACCTCAAGGGCGGTCCTCAGGTTGTGGGTCCTACGACCTCGGACAAACTTCTTTCCTCCGCTTCACTTTGCTTCAAGTTGGCCCTGTCACATTCCCAGTCTCTGGTTCACCGAGAGAAGAATTACCCTCGGTGCCAGACAGGGTAGTGCATCTTAGTGTTTGTTTATTTGACTATAAAGTTTTCCGCTGTCATTGGTCAAGTGATGATCGATTAACGGATTAAACTAATGAGCATAAAGATCCATTAGAGATAGTGTATGCGACAAGTAGCCGAATATTTCGAGTTGCCGCCATCCACCATTTATGAGCCGCCGTTAACATGTGGGTCGAATGTTCACAGCTTTTCACTTCTTCGATTCATGCCTATATAAGATGTCAATCTATACTCTATTATAAGGAGAATAATAAGAGTATAACTTTGAAAACCAATGTTTGGATAAGGGAAAAGACCAAGGTAACAGATGTGGCTCAAAGAATCGCGGAACTGAAGTGGAACTGGGCAGGTCATGTGGCACGCATGTCTGAGGATAGATGGACGAAAAAGGTGCTCGACTAGAACAGGACGTAGAAGCGTGGGTAGACCGCAGACAAGATGGTCCGATGACATAAGGAAAGTGGCGGGCCTGCACTGGAAGAGAGTCGCGTCCAACAGAGAACTGTGCAAGTCCAAGAGGGAGGCCTTTGTTCAATACAGGTCACAGCAAGAAGGCTGAAGTAGTATAACTTTTCATTAATTTATTAACTGTGGACTTACTTTCCGAGGTGTAGCGCTGCGCGATGGAGGTGATCGCAGTAGCGCGCAGACAGGCAGTGCGTGGCGTGGTGGGTGAACAGCCCCAACCACACGAGCGCAAGGTGACGGATCACTCGGTAGACGTCAAAATATAAAAACGGCTGCAATAAAAGAAAATAAATCTGTAAAAAAAAGCTTCAAGACAGGGGATGGGATTGAATTCCCGCATTAACAGCCACAGTACCAACGTAATATTTTTATGCATAGTTTTTTTACCAAAAAAAAAATACTGATTGCAATTAATCATATTTCATCAACATATTACAATGTTTTAAAAACTCATATTTTTTTAATATGTAACCACTACCAACATAAAGATTGAGAAGTTATTTCTTCTGTATTACTTTAAAGAATATTCACCTGAAATTACTAAATAAAATAACATGTCAAAAAGATGTCGGTTACAACGAAACCCGGTCGCTGGTCAAATAAAATTCATGCGGAAAAACTATATATGTAGTTGTTATTTTATTCTATAAGATGCAGTTCCACCAAGAAATGTAAGTATAAAACTTAAATCTAATGACATTTTAATCTTACAAACTACACAATGTTTTGGCACAACTGTATCCGGCTCACGGCATACTGATTGCGAAAAACTGGAATATATGTATGTACAATATATACAAATTGAAAGCATAATGTCTTTTGAAAGTAATGCATTGAGTAGCCTGTACCTGCGCAAAGCACCAGGGCACGTAACTGGAGTAGTAGGCCCCGACCACAGAGCTGAAGATGACCTGCTTGAGGCGGTGGTTGAAGTCGGCCTTGAGCAGCTCTACCTCATGCCTCACGGCCGGCGCGGCGGCGGCGCAGCAGTGCGGGGCGCCCGCCGCGCCAGCCTCCACCTGCAGCAGCGGGCTCAGCTGCCACCCAAACAGCAGCAGGTACACGCTGGCCCTGTGGACATAGCGGATAGATAGAGACAACCATACGGGATTATTTTGAGAACTTTTTCGCTACCCCCATTTCAGCTTTCAAAGAGAACAGCTTGAGGTGCGTTGCAGGAGCCTGGGTGAGGACTTATCCGACATCAGATCTGTGTTAGTTCATAGGGAACTCTCACAAAAAATGTTATCATACATAATAAAAATGCTGAAGAAGATTGGTACCATAAACCAAGCTAGGAAACAAAATATTGTGTGTTAAAAAAGTGGTACATATGTATTACACAAATTAAATAATGTATGGTAAGGAGAGTTTTTTATTACCATACCACAAAGTTATCAATGCATTTAATATACAAAATATAAATATAAACAACTCATACTGCCTGAATGTATGAAGAATGAAAAGAGTCTGAAAGAATTTAAAAATAAATGTTTTGTTTCAGAGGATGTAAATATATGTGGATGTCAATTAAGTGAAATAATGGTTGGTATTAAATATAATACATATAAGGCAACTATAGAAAAAAAAATACTTACGGATAACAGAGATAAAAGATGCTTAATATGGGATGGATTTGTATCAAATGATAGGTGCACCATCCCAGGGTGCACAGCATTATTCCAAACACTGTAAACCTGCAAAATAAATCACTATAAAATGTAGATACGTCGAAGATAAATTTTTAAGAAATAAGATTTGTAATAAGGGTCTCAACTTGATACATACGAAACATCTATTGTTCTTTTTATATGAAAGAACTTGGAAGTCTTAGCATCCCTGGGCTTACGACCAGACATTTGGCTGGCTTTACTTATTTCACTCACTCTTTTCAACAACGTCATATATCAATAATTTTCAATTTTCAGTTGTGCATATTTTCGGAATGCCCTGAAAATGTACTATTTCCCAGCAAAAGCGGCATATTTTTAACTCAATATTTACCCACTACAGGGCAGAAAGTGTTGTTTTTGCATTTTGAAGAAAAGGTATCGTTTAATTATTTTTTTAAATATACTTAATATTTTTCAAATGTTGAAAAAACATTCAAGTTGTACCTAAAAAGATCTGTTGCACAGTAAAAAAGTTCAATAAGTGGATTTATATTTATTTTTAATACATTTCATTATATTTTTAAACATTAAAAATGATCTCCTGAAAAATCAAGATTTCAGATATATGACGCTGTTGAAAGGAGAGAGCGATATCATCCGTAGGGAGATTTATCCAGTGTCTGATATAATAAATAATATTATTGTTTCCGGGAAACACTTACAAACGTCTTTTACATACTGTTGGTAGAGAGTGGGAGACGCTTATAAGCGTTCTATTTGCTTACTTTTGGTAGAGCGCGAGAGACTCCAAAAAACATTGTACAGATGAGCATTGAATTTTTTTCTCTATTTATTTATTTGGGTTATTAACAGCAACATTTGTAAAACAAAACATTAAAGAATATACATTAAACAAGCCGATTATAGTTAACCACAGAAACATAAAGATTAGTACAAAGATTAGTTTTTAAGTTCTGAAGTTCTAGTTTTGAAGTTCTAGTGATTCAAGAACAAGGTTTCTAAATTAGTTCATAGAACTTATATAGAACTCATATAGAACTTCCAAGAATTTGAGTAGTGTGGTTGTCAATAATGGGTAGAATTGGTGAATGTTACACGTGTGTAAAGTGATCACTTAAACCAGCCTATGACGGTCGTCAGCCCCGTAAATGCCCAAACTTCCATATTCTACGAGTATTTTACAAGTATATGAAAGTAATGTTTTGTTAGTTGGGGAGAATGCTACGAAGTTTTCAGTAAATATCAGTAATTTTCCAATTTTAGTTGTTCTATAAACAACATTTTGAGTGTGTCCAAACACTTGTTCACAAAATCTGGATTATCTCCAATTACAGGAGTTATTTTCATATTATTTGAGTATTTGTGAATTTGAGTAGTGTGGTTGTCAATAATGGGTAGAATTGGTGAATGTTACACGTGTGCAAAGTGATCACTTAAACCAGCCTATGACGGTCGTCAGCCCCGTAAATGCCTAGACTTTCATATTCTTCTTCATCTTTGATGAGATGTCATAAAATAAGGTTTGGATTAATACGGTTTTTGACAATGAAAAAAAATGGTGGAATTGTTACCTCAAGGATTGTATGACAAGGGGAAGGATTTTGGCGGGAGTGACCGCCTCTGCTGCAGTAGTGATCAGGCTGAAGAGCAACCTCCGACCCAGCACCACCAGGATGAACAGGACCAGGTGGCGGTCAACCAAGTAGAAATTCTGCAATTATCACAACACGGCAATTGTAGCTCGGTATTGCACTCCTCCACAGTTTGGTGGGTCAATGCTTTTGGTGGAGATGAAGGTCAAAAGACGAAGATGTTCTATTTATTGATTTGGCGTTTAATTTGTAGAACTCCATTTTAATTAATGTATTCATTTTAAATCAAACACAGATTTTTTGAGTCTACTAAGTTGTATTTTATTAACAAAAACACATAAAAAAATTATATTGTGACAATTGTTTCGCCTTGTTAGGGCATTATCAAACGAATGATTGAATGACTCAAAAAATCTGTGTTTGATTTTAAATTAATACATAAGATGTTCTATTATTGTCATTTAAGTTATAATTTTGTAAAACATTGTATGGTAGATGTCCACCTCCATAGTGTAGTGGTTAGCGCGCTAAGCTACCATGCTGGAGGTCCTGGGTTCGATTCCCAAGAGGTTCAAAATAAATATTAGTGATTTTACACTCTAATATTTATTTAATATTACCCTGGATTAGTACCTGAAGCGGAAGGTTGATCACCTTTCCTTCTTGTATTTATCGATCAAGATAACACTGTTTCTATATGATGCAGTGCCCTATGCACCATTGGGTGCGGATAAGAGTTAGAATGATGTATGATAGATGTTGGAATGGTGATGTAAGGAAAGAATGCAAAACTGAGATAATGGAGAAAAAACCTTCAGGCTTTACCTCAAAAAATCTGTTGCACAGTAAAAAGTTTAATAAGTGTCTTGATATTTATTTTTAATACATTGCATTATATTTTTAAATTTTAAAACGTTCTCCTGAAAAATCAAGTTTTTTGAGACGTTCTTGAAAGGAGTGAGCGATATGACAGAATTTGTTGGTGATTACCATAGTTTGACTAGTGTAAGAGTGCGGCAGCCACCACACGGTCCTGTAGAGGTTGAGGAACTGGCTGCCGGCCGCCAGCGCCGTGAAGGCGAACATCATGGCCTCGAACAGCAGGTCCCCGTCGCCCGGGATGCTGGGGAAGGGGATGTGACGTGGCGCGCAGGGCAGCTCGCAGGCCGGCGCGGCGGGCGTCTGCCCCACGGGGCCCGCAGGCCCGGCGCCCTTGGCCGGCTCGGGCGGCGCCGCCGGCGGCGAGTGGCGCGCCGCGCGCGGCGCCCGGCGCCCACCTGGCGCCATGCTCAGCGCCTCCTCCTCGCTCACCAGGAACGGCGTACAAGTCTGGGCGGACAAAGACAAACACAGATGATGAAGAATATGGTATTTACGGAGTTTTCATTCAATTACATGGGAAAAATTCTCGTTTATGCATGTAATATAACTGATATTTATTTTTTTATGTCATATAATATAATATGTCCGGTTGTTTTTTTATTATTTTTTTTTTAAAATATTTATTGGAAAACCAAAAGAATATATACAAAAATAACATACTTTAATAAAATTTTAAAAAAAAGAAATTCTATTTACAGGTTTTCACTTAAATAATCTAAAAATAAAAAATAAACTGTCATATACATAAAAGTATAACTATATCATAGTCATAGTGTAGTGGTTAGCGCGCTAGGCTACCATGCTGGAGATCCCGGGTTCGATTCCCAAGAGGGTCAAAATAAATATTATTGATTTTTCAGTCAAATATTTATTTAATATGACCCTGGACTGGTACCTGAAGCGAAAGGCTGATCACCTTTCCTTCGTGTATTTAACGATCAAGATAACACTGCTTTTATACGATGCAGTGCCCTATGCACCTTTGGGGTGCGGATAAGGGTTAGGAGATATCATAGTCATACATGAGAAAGTGACCAAGTGCATTGTTTTACAAAAATGTGATCATTGACTATTTGACATCTTACTAGCTTAATATTGCCCTGAACAAAATCCCAAAGGATTTTAAACTTGGTAGTATCATATATTGACTTGTTTAAAATGACTAACTGCATTGGTGTTTATTTTTTTGGCAAGCAAAAGTGAGTTAAATGGCCCTCCTGAACATTTTGCGTTTTGGTAGTTGGTCACTTTCTCCTGTACGACTACGATACACAAAAATAACATAATATAATAAAAGAATAAATAAAAATTAATTACATTTACAGGTTTTCACTTAAGTAACTAACTAACTAACCATCACGCCGCTTCCCCGCAGGGGTAGCAGAGAGAATCGAACGCCACACCACTCTGTCTTTGCAAACATTCTTTGCCTCTTCTACATTCATGCATCTCCTCATACATACCCGACGATTATTACGACTCCTGACCCGGCCGCTTTCAAGTATTTGACATACCTGATTGTGCCAAGTTTTCCTCGGTCGTCCTCTGCTTCTTTTTCCAACTACATTCGCCCCATAAATTTGTTTAACCGTTCTTTCTTCACTCATACGCTCCACATGTCCAAACCATCTCGACACACCTTTCTTAATTTTATCGATAATGCTTATGTCAGCCTTACATTCTTTCCTTATTTCATCATTCGAACATCTATCAAACATCGTTTTGCCACACATTCGTCTGAGGGATCGCATTTCGACTGCATTCAGTCTGCTTTCATCCTTCTTTTGCCAACTCCATGCTTCGCTTCCATACATAAGGGTTGGAACCAGAACTCCATTGTGTACTGCCAGTTTAGCTTCCGCTGATAGATTTTTATTTGCTAAAACTGATTTTAGTGCACCATTCACTCTGTTCCCAGCATTCACTCTCCTTTCTATGTCTTTATCAATCTTTCCATCCCTAGAAAACTTACTACCGAATATCACTTAAGTAATCTAAAAATAAAAAATAAACTGTCGTATACATAAAAGTATAACTATATAATTAACTTACATGACATGTTTTTATCTAATAATAGAAATTTTCTTTATCAAATAGTCAAATAAACATTAACAATATTTCTCTTAAACGTATTAAAAGAAACATTATTGATGTCTATTTCATTAAGCATTACATTGCACATATCGCAGGCTCGTGTGGTACCATGGTTAGCGTCATGGACTCTCGTTCATAGTTTCTCTGTTTGAACCCACTCTACCACAATTTGATACCCATTTCTAATAATGAGCCGCTTAGGCACACATAAATAGTATGAAATTGAAGTATTTTTGTAAATAATATAAACACTTATAGTTTTTGATATTTTTATTATTTTATTTTTATACCTGACAATGGAACCAAAGCCCGAATCTTCATTCTCAATTTTATTAATAAATTTAAGTTATTTTCTTATGTTACTTAAAAATACAACATTTTGAGTCCAAATCCTTGTTCACAAATCTGGATTATGGAGTTATTTTTAGATCATTTTTGACATCTCAATAAAGATGAAGAGGAATATGGAAGTACGAGTAACTAACTAACTAGCCATGACGCCGCTTCTCCGCAGGGGTAGGCAGAGAGAATAGAGCGCCACACCACTCTGTCCTTGCAAACATTCTTCGCCTCTTCCACATTCATGCATCTCCTCATACATACCCGCCGATTGTTACGACTCTTAACTTGACCACTTTCAAGTATTTGGCATACCTAATCGTGCCATGTTTTTCTCGGTCTTCCTCTGCTTCTTTTCCCACTAACATTCGCCTCATAAATTTGTTTTACCGTTCTTTCGTCACTCATTCGTTCCACATGTCCAAACCATCTCAACACACCTTTCTTAATTTTATCGATAATGCTTAATATAAGTACGAGTATCTATAGGGTTTTCATTAATTCATTCAAACCCTTATCTGCACCCGATGTTGCATAGGGTACTGCATTGTATAGAAGCAGTGTTATCTTGATCATTGAATACACAAAGGAAAGGTGATCAACCTTCCGCTTCAGGTACCAATCCAGGGTAATAGGTAAAGGTGATCAGCCTTATGCTTCGGGTTCTAGTCCAGGATCATATTAGATAAATATAAGCTGAAAAATCACTAATATTAATTTTGACCCTCTTGGGAATCTTATCTGGGATCTCCAGCACGGTAGCTGAACGTGCTGACCACTACACTAGGGAGGCGGACAAAATTTACAGGGTTTAGGTCAGTGTTTTCTTACACATTCTTTAACCATGTACCTACACTAAAGTGCTAACTAACTAACCATTACGCCACACCACTCTGTCCTTGCAACATTCTTCGCCTCTTCCACATTCACGCATCTCCTAGAAAAATTTCCAAATACTTGTTCATTAATCTGGGTCTCTCCACTAAGGAGCTATTTTACAATGAGTCAAATTAAAGGAACCCTTAAGGCGTTTGTCCACTACACAGAATTACACGGAATTTTACCATCCGGCACGTCAGTTAGCATTGTAAAACGATGATTGGCTTGTGCTTTTGTCCATCTTTCTTCGGATCGGAGCTCTTGATCGGTGCGTGAACACGTTGCGCGTAAATTCGATCACGCTAAACTGTCGTAGTCGCTTTCATTTTTCAAAACTGGACTGCCGGAAGGTAAAATTCTGGTTAGTGGACAAGCGCCCATACAGTATTGACACAATAAATTATATCAAAGTGTAATAAATTATAAAAGATACAAAAAATAAACAGTTAAATTTCATGTATGAATGTATAGTTTGTGAGTCTATACTCAGTTTTAGTTATAGTATTACCTAGTTTATAATGAATCGAATTGGAATGAGGAAAATGGCAGTAATTGCTAAGGCACACGGATTTGCATACCCGTACTCGTACAAGCTTGGTTGATATACGGGCTACTGAAAGCCCAATTTTTAATCACTTGGATGATGTGGAAATATTGTTAGTAAAGTGCATTTACCTTAAAAAATATCAAAGGAACTATGTACGTCGAGAAAAAGATGTTTTAGAAAATTATATTTCTTAAGGTTTGATTTGGAAAATTGAAAGTCTAAAATAGTTTATCTTCAAATTAGGTTTTGTGAACTGTAATAATTTATAAAAACGTCCGAAAAAAATCACTAAAAATATTAATTAATCAGCGTGACTATGTTTATCACAGATAAGTACCAACTGACAAGATGTTGATAACAATTTGACATTTGATTTGTGGCTGTGTTCATTGCGCAAAATTGTAGATTTTAAAATACATCACCTTTCTAATAGTCGATTCCACCCTTTTGGAATTGGACGTTTGTGTCATAACTTTTGAACTGTTGAGAATTAAAGGTCGCCTGACGAGGGGGTCTTTCACGATGCGACGCCTCCTCGACACTCCGCTTGCCGATATTTGAGGCGCCTGAATATTGGCCCAACGCTTGGCCAAGAGCAGGGTCAACCCGCCGAATACCGCCGGTAGGATATACTTAACAAGAGGTCCGCTTTCATTTTCCGTACAACTCATCACTCACATGTTAAAACGTTTTTGATATTCAATCTCGTTCACCCCTTGTCCATAACACGTGAAAACTTCGGCGAAAACAAACTTCACCTCTCACACGTCAAACGAGAAAAGACAAAAATAAGACAGTGTTGCTGCTAAAAATAATATTTCGTGTTGAAAAATGAGATATATATTAATGTATTTTTAATGTTGCAACTTTCTTTACGTGGGAAAAATGGGATAAGTTAGGCGACTCACTCACAAATTATTGCAGGATTCATTTTCTACCAATACGAAAGCACTAATTAACATATTGCTCACTCCTTTCAAGAACGTCATAAATCAAAAATCGACAATTTTCAGTTGTGCATGTTTTCGGATTGCCCAGAAAATGTACTATATCCCAGCAAAAGAGGCATATTTTTAACCTTATATTTACCCGCTACAGGGCTGAAAATGTTGTTTTTGCATTTTGAATAAAGGGTATTGTTTAATTATTTTTTTTAAACATACTAAATATTTTTAGCGGGTATGTATGAGGAGATGCATGAACGTGGAAAAGGCGAAGAATGTTTGCAAGGACAGAGTGGTGTGGCGCTCTATTCTCTCTGCCTACCCCTGCGGGGAAGCGGCGTGATGGTTAGTTAGTTAGTTTTTCTAAATATTTTTCAAATGGAGAAAAAACCTTCAGGTTTTACCTAAAAAGATCTGTTGCACAGTAAAAAGTTTAGTAAGTAGCTTGATATTTATTTTTCATAAATTGTGTTATATTTTTAAACTTTAAAAACGTTCTACTGAAAAATTAAGTTTTTTGATTTATGACGTTCTTGAAAGGAGTGAGCGATATATTAAATATTTGTATAATGTAAAAGAGTATATCAATATCACTTATCCGTAATTTCAATACGAGATAGTAACAGGTGAGAGGTGAGTCGTAAAGCTGTAATCAGAGAAAGTTCAAAGTTTAAGGCCCCCCTCAATTCTTCACTTTTTGCTCAAAATGTTATGAGAAATACAGGAAGATCTCTAATTTGAACAATAATAAAAATAAAACCTTAAACATTTTGTTTAAAATCTCACTTTGGCCTTTTCTGTCAGCTATAACATAAATCAGTATATTTTGCTTTCACTTGCTGTAATTATCAGACTATGTTTCTTCGAAAATTCACAATTATAAATATATATACGTATAAAGAATACAAATTTATAGAAAATAAAAATAAAAACAGACAAAAACACACATCCTTGCTTCCATTCTTTAACATTGCAGTAATTCAGTATCCTCTAATTTTACGGTGTTGAAATATATAATTTAGTATGCATATGAAACACAGTGAGTTTTTTTTTAACAGCATGGATGCTAAACTAAAATGAAACAACAACAAAAAGAAATAACCATATTTTTATTCCTAAGCAATATTATGCGAGATACATATTTAAAATATATTTACATTTATTTGGCAAATATCCAAGATGGTGTATTTCCTTTGGCCTTGTCATTTATTTTAATATTATAAACCTTAAGCACATCTCTGAGGTTGTCACATTCTTGAAGGAATTCAGGGTTTGTTGACTCCATGGCTTTTATTCTAATTGCATGTCTGAATTTGACAAAAGCGTTGATCAATTCAAGGTCCACACTGCTCTCTTTGGTTTGTATTTTATCTAAAGATAGACCGAAGCAGTTCAAAGTATTCTTGATGTATTGTGAGATAAGATAAATTGCTACGGGTTTAAATTCTTCAGAGCTTGCATTAAGAGGAGGTTTGGTAGTTAGCATGTTGGTGGTTTGGGAAGCAAGATTAATAATAGAAGTTATGCATTTAGCAGTATCGAAATCATCTCTGAGTGCCGTGTTGACGGCAGTTTTTGTATTTTCAAGTTCTGAGAGTAATTTGGTTTCATCAATAGCACAGCTGCTTGTATGGTTATTCATGTAAGCGGAACAACTTTCAACAAAATACTTTAGCTTCAACAGAACAGCCTTGGCATTTTTCATCATGGCATCCGAGTAATCCATTCCGTTTCTGTAATGTGATAATATACAGGCCATTCTGAAAGTGGAGGCATCATGATTCTTTAGGAGGGTGTCGATACTCATTGTGTTTTTCAGTGATTTGGACATTTTTACGTCTCCCGTGAAATGCAAGTGTCCAGTGTGCAGCCAGTAGTTGACCCATTGTTTATTACCGTGATAAGCGCATGATTGGGCTTCTTCATTTTCATGGTGTGGAAATTGTAAATCTATACCTGTAACAAAAATGTTATTGAACAATATTATTAGTTTTACTACCCGCAGACATTAGATAACTTCCGAAGGCCATATATCAAGATACATAATAGAAGTCTAAATGTAATCTGACCTAGGTGCCCTCTAATTACAAATGGCTGTATAAGGCACAAACTTTTGAACAGCTCGCTAGCGAGTGTTTTTGCCTAGAATTTTCACTCATGAATTACATGAAATTATAGCAACTTTAAACATAAAGAGTAAATCCACTCACAAGTAGGCATAGGCTATGAAACTTTTAAAGTTGAAGCCTGAGTAGGGACATGATAAACGGTGTTGCATAAGCCGTAGCTAGATTTCAGAGTCACTTGGACGTTAGGTAATTCAAAAAAAAAAAAAAACAGCTCGCTAGTCTGTTTTTGGTTGGTTGAAAGATGTTCTGTGTAAGTTTAAAAAAATATAATGAAAATTAATAAATAACACTCCACAGAAAAATAGAAAGGAAAGGAATATTTCTTGAAGGAAGAATGGTTTATGGTTTAGTCATGTGGAACGAATGAGTAAAGAAAGAATAGTAAAGCAAATTTTTGAGGCGAATGTAGTAGGAAATAGAACCAGAGGAAAAATTGGCATGATCAAGTATAATCAAACACTTGAATATGGTCAGGTCAGGAGTCAAAATAATTGGCGGCTATGTATGAGGAGATGCATTCATGTGGAAGAGGCAAAGATTGTTTGATTAGCGTGGGGTTCTATACTCTCTGCTCACCCCTGGAGTAACCGGCGTAATGGTTAGCCAGTTTAGGGGTTAGAGTAATACACACATTTTACATAAGTATCCCCTTTGTAGTTTCTAGAATCAATATGTAATAAAATAATAACTCGTCAAACAAATAAATGAATAAGCACCTCCAGCATGGAAGTCGACAGTTTTACCAAACAACCATGAAGCCATGGCGGAGCATTCTATATGCCAGCCAGGTCTGCCATTTCCCCATTGAGATGCCCAGTACTTTTCCCCGGGTTTCTGGGCCTTCCATAATGCAAAGTCAGCCGAGCACTTCTTGTTTATAGAGTCGGCATCAGGTTGGGCTTCCTGCGCTTTTTGTAACTTTCCATAATCACCGTACCCTGCTGTATCAAAATATACCGATTTATCTTCTCCAATATATATGAGATTTTTTTTGGCAATTTCCGCTATGAAATCTTTTATTGTAAGAATATGTTCTGTTACTCTCGTAACTATATTTGGTTTTGAGACTCCTAAATCAGTCATATTTTTCCAAAACTCTAGTTCATACTCTTCGGCGATCTGTTCCGGTTTCTTTTTAGATTCCTGACTTCGTTTTATGATTTTGTCATCAATATCCGTGACTCCCATAGAAGTAATCAGATTAATGTGAAAGAAATCGGTTAATATTCGCTGTATTATGTCCAATTTTACATAGCAGCTGGCATGGCCTATATGAGCTGAGTCGTATACAGTAGGACCGCAGGAATACCAAGTCGCCAAGTTATTGTTTAATATCAAAGGGACTTTTTCCTTTGCTATACAGTTGTATACGGATATTCCCGTATCTACACCTGAGGGTCGCTGCCATTCCCCATGACTTACAGTCGATTGGAACTTAATTTGATCAAAGGGATACTTAGAACGTAACCTTTTTACCGGCAACCTCAGAAATTTCATATTTAGTGGTGGTATAGTAAAATACTGCAGCAAATTTAAATAACGTCTTTACTGATTAAAGTTATATTTATTCTTCAGTTTTAAACCATGGTTTTTCACCAAACAATTTATTTTGAAATCAGCACACAGTGGTAAACGTTAACGAAGTAAGGCCTGTTTTTGACATTTTGAGGTTATAATTTAATGTCAAATGTTAAATTTGCGTTGGTACCGAATCTTATACAGAACCCGATCACCTGATATTATACTTTGTGATTCGTATCTTTACATTTCGAACCCGATCTCATTATGAAAATGAAATCTGCTTTCCTCTTTTAGAAGCGCGTTTTTGCCAAAAAAATTCACTCGAGAATTACATATAATTTATAATAACTTTGATCATAAAGAGTAACCGTGCTGCGAATGAGGAAAAAACTTTAAAACTTATAAAATGTGAGTCTAATTTGGAACTTAGATATGTTAGATTTTAGAATTTTAGGAACGTTAGGTTAATCCAAAAAATTCTCTTTTTAATATAAAGAAAAACAAATAGTTATAAAAAAAACGGGGTGATGTATTCTTGAACCTCACAAAATTACGATCCCGAAGATTTTCCGCACGGAAAATAAAAACGTTTGTTTTGGTCAGTAGTTTTGGTATGGGATTCATGCATTCGGAACTCTGAAATAGGAAAACGTCGGTTGAAAACTTCCGGGTAGGCTTAGTAGTTTTTTTTTAATTCGGTTGTGTCTTATTTTGCAGTTAGGGGAGAAAAAGGGTTATTCTAAAATAACAAAAATACGAAAAATGACTCATTTGATCATTTTTACAACCCGGTTCCATTGAACGGGTTTCACCAATATAGGAGTACGACTGATTTTACCTATGAAAAATGACTCGTGCGATAATTATCAAAACAAATTGTCGGTGGTCGGTGTCATTCGTTTGCTTTATTTTCACAGGTAAATTACTGAATTATAACTGATTTTATAGAATGTACATAATTATTGTGAAATTTCGGTGCGTATTCGTCAGTAAATATTTTAAATACATGTGTGTGACATATCTAAAAATATTATGAACTTTCTAACCTCTAATTTTCATTTCAGTTTTTGTGGAGATACAATTATTACTGTGATAAGGAGTTATTAACAGAAATCTGCAAATATGATGAAATATTCGGAAGAGGAAGAGGTCCTGTCTGACAAGTCAATCTGTGCCGGGGTCAGAGCAGATCTCAAGATGTGTTTATTGGCATCTGAATGCTGTAAAACGGTAAGAAAACCTGAGCTCTAACACTAGTATGCCATAAAAATGAAATGTGTTTTGAATAAGTTTATTTTTTATCAACATTATCTGTTAATATCCTTCTCCATCCGCCGTTGGGTAGGACCAATGGAGTTCTGTCACAAAAAAATAAGTATTATGGCGAATTCAAGGCATCACAAACTTCCTTTTTGTTAAAAAAAAATTCTGTGGCGGCCATCTTTATTCCTTCCAAAGTTCTTAACTGCTTGCAAAGTTTAATATTACAGGGCCTTACAGACACCTTCAACACTAAATCGCTATAAGGTTCACATTACTAAACTGCAAATGGTGGTCATTAAATTGAGTGTACAATTTTTACTGATACGTTAATACATTGTTTGCGGGAAATGCTTAAAAGCGTATTTTACATACTATTGGTAGAGAGCAGGATTTGCTTAAAAGCGTTCTATTTGCTTATTTTTAATAGACCGCAAGAGATGCCAAAAAACATTGTACAGACCGTAATTGGGTATGCGGTTACTTGTGATTAGTAAACTGAGGGTCAGACGGCAGACTGTCCGAGTATAATTAGGGTTGATGAAAAAACTGCCCGAAAACAATGTGTTAATAAATAAATAAAAAAAAAGCATTTTGCAGTTCGAAAAATGGCGAATATCTCTTGTCACTAAAGTATAATCTTTTCTTCACAGCTACAATAAAACCTCTATATAAGGGACTAATTTGGGGGAGGGGATGTCAGTTAAAGCTAAAAGTCCTTGAATTTTTCATCAATGATTTTTTTTTGAAATATCAATTCTATAGATATAAACAATACAAAACACAAACGAAATTCTGTTTATTGTCGTGACAGTAAATATGTAGGACACTCGACAACAAATGTGACTGAAGTAAAAATCGTGTGTCGGACACTCGTGAAGTGACGTTGCTGTTTGATATCGACGCGCTTGCTTTTGGTAATCCTGTTTTGAAAAGGAAACAAAGTTTTGTTTGCACTTTTGAAGTTTATTGTATTTGTTTATAATCAACTCTCTAAAATTACGAAAATGGATACAATATTTACTGACCGGATTTTATATCCTTTATATATCGAGGTCCGTTATATCGAGGTTTTACTGTTTTACAATATTGCTTAAATAAATTAATATGTGTACTTTCTTTTATTTCAGTTTAAGAAAACTCCCCGCGAATGTTTGAATGTAAATGATGGCTCTGTTCCTCAGGAATGTCAAGCGCTTCGAAAGACATTCTTTGAATGCAAGAGGTCCATAGTAAGTATAACGCACAAAAGGTTTCTTAATTTGTTTGCATTACTCACAAATTTGTTTAACATTAGTTAGGTTGTGGTCACTGTGATACACTCGAGAACTTCCAAGTCAGAGGTTGGTGCTTTGGTGTCTGTAAATTTGTATATGTGATTTCTAGATATACATTTTCTAATTTAAATGAGTGTCTCATAAGAAAAGTCTAGTTAGCCCATCCACCAATAAAGATGACAATCTGTTCATACAACACACTATTCAATTTGTTAATATTATTCAAATGTTTCACATTCATTTGAAAATCCCATAAATAGGCGAAACAATTGTCACAATAGTAATTTTTTATGTGTTTTTGTTAATAAAATAACTTAGTAGACTCAAAAATCTGTGTTTAATAAAAATTTATAACAAATTACATTTTATTATGAAATCAGTAACCGAAATATACTTATGTCATTTTTTTAAATAAAGTTATTGTCATTCAGTTTTGGTGTAAAAAAATCACTTCAATGACACCTAGAAAATCGTTGACTTTGTGGGAGACTGTGACAAATTGATCTTGCCGGCGTTTCGCCCGCTTTGTGTTGCAATGGGTTAAAAAATGCATTAATAGAAACATAAACGACAACAGAAATTAGTTTAATAGAAGCAAGAATTGAAAACTTCTAATATGAGATGTATCAATGTTTTTTTCTCCGTCACCTGTGGTAGGTAAGTTTTACATTTGCATTTAACGACTTTATGGTTTATTTTTATTATCTGTCATTGTATTTGTTGGTGTCTATTGCTGTTTATTTTATAGCTTCAGATAGAGCTAATGAATAAGAACAATCTGGAATTCTGCTTCAGCTTGTTAGATTCATGCAAATATCACTCTGGTATAGAAACCATAGCGCTCCGTAATATCTGTAGGTAAAGCATTGTAAATCCAAATGCTCAAATCCAAGTTAAAAAATAATTACTTTTTTAGAATTTTTAGCTGCCTGTTTTGCTGACATTGAAATTTTTTAACAAAACAACTTATTTGTCTCTCCAGATTATAACATTTTAGATTTTTTTACCTTGGTTTGTTAAATTTTCCTCTGATCGATGAAATTCTCCATTTTAAACCCTGCTTCAGATGTTATCAAACTGTATGAAATTTAGTTTTTTGCTTTTGCAAATGTGTTTAAAAGCTGTAATGGTAAAGGTTAGTTTATTTTGTTAATTTTTTATTATTTTTTTTAAATAGGTAATACGTTTTACCTCCCATTTACACTTTATAAAATTGTCGTTAATATTTTTTATTGTTGATAATCTAGGGATTTATACCATGGCGAAGTGGGAAAATTCCAGAAGCCAAGGAAAGTACCTAAACGGCGCGTTCCCCCTTCACTCTAATAAAATAATGCAACTACTTTTTTTTTTATTTCTGGCAAATTTGGCATTGTTAATGAATATTTTATTTTAATAAAATGATTTTGTGAACAATGTGATTGTTTTAATTATAAAAATAAACATATACACTAGTGTTTTGTAAACAGAAATCAAACAAATACAAGGGAATAGTAGAAATTAACTAAATATACATACATATGTACATATTAGATAAAGTTATTGAGAATGAGACGTGGACAACTCACCTATCAGAGGACTCAAGTTTTGTATGATTATTATCATCATTCTTATCCACACCCAATCGTGGAGAGAGCACTGCATTGAATCCATGCAGTGTTAACCTGAGCATTGATGTTGAAAAGGCAAGGTGTTCAGTCCTGCGCTTCAGTTACCAGCCCAGAGTGATATTTATGTGAAAAATCATATTTCAATTCAACCAAAACTATCATCCAAGCTAGACAAAAGCGTTAACTATGGGGGCAGATACAATGTAAATTGTATTTTGATAATTTGAAAATACCAAAGAAAGGAGACAACAAGTGTAGTCAGTAGACATAATTAAAGTCTATAAATTATTTCTTTTTTCTAATGCGGTTAAAAACTAATTAGTTTCAAATACCTTCAACCCATGATACTCAACCATAGTAGTTATATGAGCATTTTTCTATAGAACCATATTTCTAATACTTTAGTTTTCTTTGAATCCATAATTAGCTTAGGGCGCCATACAAAAAACAATAAAGAGATGTTTTGTTTATTGTTTCGGCATTAACTTTGTGGTAAGACATGTTACAATGATTAAAGAAAACACTTGTTTTATGTTACTATACAGACCTGAATGATGGAAGTATAACTTCTGAAACATGTAGTCTTTAATAAAACTCAAGTGGTATAAAACAAGTCTTCTTTAATCATTATAAAAAGATGTTACACCATACATACAATTCTCATGTGGAGATTGAGGTTGAAGTCTCTAATACTACTTACTACAGCTGATGAAGTGGTTTCTCGCCATTTCTATGACTTTTGATCTCTAGGAAGTGGTCCCACTGGTCACAGCCAACAGTTTAAAAAACACTTTTTAAACCACCTACCTGGGAATTATGTTCACCAAGAAAGTAGTCTACAATATGAATAATATGTATTAATTTTAAATCAAACATAGATTTTTTGAGTCTACTAAATTGTATTTTTATTAACAAAAACACATAAAAAATCATATTGTGACAATTTTTTCGCCTTGTTAGGGCAATATCAAACGAATGTTCGTTTGATATTGCCCTAACAAGGCGAAACAATTGTCACAATATGATTTTTTATGTGTTTTTGTTAATAAAATACAACTTAGTAGACTCAAAAAATCTGTGTTTGATTTAAAATTAATGCATAAATTAAAATGGAATTCTACAAATTAAACGCCAAATCAATAAATAAAAATGAATAATATGTATTTATGTATAATATATTCATATTTTATTATATTTTAATAATCAAAAATTACAATAATCTGTAGACCATGGGACTTGTATCAATACACTTTAATACAGGACTATCATAAAAGAAAAACATTTTACATTTTTTTTTTCTAAAAACATTTTAAAATAAGTGCAAAATGTATTCTGAGAACATTGCATAAAATACAAACATAAAATACCGGTAAAAAACTAAAGATACATGCTAATTGTCACTACATTCTTTACATGTGTTGCTTCGGTGCTCACCACAGATTGGATGTCTGTCGTAAATTTTACGACTGTCCTGTAATCTAGGGTTAGAGGCTATCCCAAAGCTAGCTTAGGAGTCATGACGATTAATGATGAGATGATGAAGTACAAAATTCAATCCCTGGTTTTCTAATTTATTTATTTATTTATTTTCCAGCTTGACAATCGCAGGAGATTCAGAGGCACCAAAGGATATTAGCAGATAAATAGAGTCAATATTTTCATTATCAAATATTTATTTTAGATCAAGTTTTAAATGTAAGTTTGTTATTAAATGTAATTATAAAAATGATAATTGTTTTATTTCTTTGAATATTTTCCGTGTATTTTGTTACATATTAACACACTCAGGACGGATGTTTTTTACGCCTGTGGACCGCTGGCGACGGGAATGGATAATTATATACATATAGGTAAAACCCTAACAAAGAGATTGATACATAATATTCATATGTAATATCTTCATTTCTGACCTGGAAAGAACGCCGGCGCAGAAGGTAAAAATACCCTTCCCGTCCTTAAGCATCAATCGACCGAACCGGTAAAAATACCTTTCCCGTCCTTAGTGTGTTATTGTTCTTGGGGAATATGAATATATCGCCTATTTAAAATAGGCATGTTACTTAAACAGAACTCGAAAAATACTACTTGTTAAAAATAAGTAGATACACATGAAAATGCAGATTCAAATATATGAAAATTGCCTTGGCCTAATAAAATTTTATGGAGTAATTATTTATCAAGGAAGTATTTTGGGTTGCTAATACCAGAATGTAAAGATATTCTAAAAATTATAAAGGGGAATTTTCAGTTGTTTGTCGGGTAAAAAATTGATATAAAAAACAAGACTAATTTTGTTGAAATCTGTAAGGAAAGAAAAAAAAACTAGCGCTACGTGACGGCAAGAATAATTTATATTAGAGTGAAAAAAATCTTTTTTTATATGTTGAATTTGTTTTATCCGATATTTCTCCTGAACGAAAATAGCTTCATTTATTTTCTTTTGTTTTTTTCTCAATATCATTAATATTTAAAGCATTTACTTTGTGGTTAGTCATTTTTACATTTTTTTTTTACAAAAATGTTAATAAAATTAGTATGTAACCACTCACCGAGATTTTTATGTCTACCGGTTTCGAGACGTACCCGTCTCTTCGTCAGGACAATCACTAACACAGCATGCAAACAATACTACCCTTCACCATCATAGCACCATTTACAACAAATTTAGACTCCATGAATTGAGGGAAAATGTTATTTTTAATACATTTTTGATAAAAGTATATGTTTAGGGAAGTGATTATATATTTTTTTGTTAGTTTTTTTTGTTATGATTTGCTTTTAAGGCCGTACTCGCCATTATAATATTCTCAATATTATTAATATTTAAAGCATTTCCTTTTGTTTGAAAAAATGTTTTGTTAGTCTAGGTTTCATTAAATAGTAATAATTTTCAAATTTTAGTAATTCTTAATTTTTTTTTTTACTTTTCCCGCGCGCTATTCAAAAGTTACATAGAGCTACAGAGTCCAAGAGTATTCGGAAGATGTTGATTATCGAAACGCACCTCCTAAAAGTAGGTAGGTACTCGTTAATTGGTTCACTAATTTGCGAACATTAGGCCGCACAATTGGTACAAGAAATTAGCCTGAGTGAATACGCCTCGTTCCTAAAATTATCCGTTTTCTTTTTTTGTGACAGCGGTTCTGCGATCCCATAAATAAGGCGACATCGGGCGTAAATAATGCAACTAATTACATGCTCGTACATGCTTTATTCCGCAAAACGTCGCGGGCTGTTATTGTTCTCTTTGTATCGGGAGCGCAGGAGGCGGCAGGGGGACAACCCGAAGTTAAGGTGAGTTTCCATTTGCAGAGTACAGGAGCCAGTAGCTTACCCGCTGGAAAATATATAAAAATCTTAGTATACTGAACCTATATACCAATTCTCAAAACAGATTTGACGAAATTCTTTCAAACGCATCTACGACATATTGTTCCATGGTCATCTGTCATATCGCTCACTCCTTTCAACAACGGCATATATCAAAAATCGTCAATTTTCAGTTGTGCGTGTTTTTGGAATGCCCAGAAAATGTACTATATCTCAGCAACAGTGGCATATTTTTAACTTAATATTTACCCGCTATAGGACAGAAAGTGTTGTTTTTGCATTTTGAAGAAAGGGTATTGTTTAATTATTTTTTTAAATATACTAAATATGTTTCAAATGGAGAAAAAACATTCAGGTTTTACCTAAAAAGATCTGTTGCACAGTAAAAAGTTCAATAAGTGGCTTGATATTTATTTTTTATACATTTTATTATATTTTTTCAATTTAAAAACGATCTCCTGAAAAATCAAGTTTTCATGTATTTATGACGTTGTTGAAAGGAGTGAGCGATATGTCAAGTATGATTAGTTGAAAAAGCAATTTCGGATCGAGTCGTGAGGATAGCAGCAGACAGCAGCATAAGAGGTAACAAACCCCCAGGAAGACCACCTAAACGATGAAAAGACAGCTGGTCTTCCATCTCCCAGGAGCGGACTCCGAGAATAGCGGGACGCAGTCCTAGCTAAAGAAGAAGAAGCTAATAAGGTATCGAAAAAAGATAAGTGGTTACATGTTTGATGACCTCTTATAAAAATTATTACAATTAAATCGTGTTTATTTTACGACTAAGCACGTTATAACCTACCATTTTGACAGTTAAAATAAAATAAATTTAAAGTCTAACCGTGTGTAAAGTTGAGTAACTCTTGGATCAACCAATGGGAATGCAAATATACTAGAGAAAATTCATGAAATATTGTACAGGTATGCTAAATCTCGTTAAAAATAACGGATGTCAACTGCTTTCGTCGTTGGTTTTTGGCAAAGGGAGGTTGAATGCCGGTAGTTTACTAGGGAATATGATGATTTTACTAATACCATTTTCCGTTTTTGCAGGGGTAGGCAGTGAGGATGGAACGCAACATTCGGCTATCCTGACATAAACTCTTAATTTACGCCAGATTTATACATCTAGTCATACATGCCCTCCGTTTACGTAGACTTTTGACAAAACTAGATTATAGGTTCTAATTGATTTGGTTGTGCTTCTTGAAGTCTTTCTTGGCCGTCCTCATTTATTTTAGTCATTATCTCGTCATCGATTCTCTCCACATGTCCAAACCACCTAGAAGAAACTTTTTTTAATCTTTTCAATAATCCCTAACCCAGCCTTACACTCATTTCTAATATCTTCATTTTAAATTCTGTCATACATCGATTTTTCTACGCATTTGTTTTAAAGGGATCACTTTCCCGTTTACTCTGCTAGTGTAAGCGCACCATAACTGTCCGCGTTATCTGCAAGAGAGTTGCACAATCTGAGTTTTATTTTATTTACATGCGCGCTCCGGCTGTCTGTTTAAATTCCATATCAGCATTGTATCAGGGCAGCAGTTGGTGTAGGTGTTGTCGGCCGCTGCCGTATCTCTTCTGCGCCTTTGTTCTCCTGGTCGTTTCTTGTAATGCCTCGGCTGTAACTGGGCCCTTTTCCGCTCTGACGCATGATATGGTCACCCTGGATGCTTTATACTCCCTATCAGCACATGTCCGCCTCCGTGGTCTAGTGGTTGGCACCATGAGTCGAGTTCCTTGGTTCGATTCCCAACTGGATCAGCATAAAGAGCTTTTACGCTATATTAATACTAGGGTCATTCATAAAATAAGTTTTCCATATTTTGAAAAAATATACGGCTTTATTGTTTTCGTTAGCATTTATGCATAATTTTAAAGCTTAAAACTTACTTTATTTTTCTACATAATCGCCCTTTCCGTCTAAACACATTTGCAGCCGATGCTCCGACTTTTGTATCCCTAAGTCATAAAATTCTGCCGCCATTCCTCTGAGAAATCGAATAACCTCTTCCTTGACTTTATCAATATGGAAGCGCAATCCGCCCAAGTGTTCCTTTAATTTTGGGAATAAGTGGTATTCACTGGGCTAGGTCTGAACTGTAGGGTGGGTGAAGGTTTTCTCGGTTTTCCTCTGCTCCTTTTTCCAACTACATTATACCGTTATTTCCACACTCATTCGTTTCATATTGCCAAATCATATCAACACACCTTTCTTAATTTTATCGGTAATGCTTATCTCAGCTTTGTATTCCTTCCTCATTTCACCATTCGAATATCTATCATACACCGAAAAACTTGCTTGCGATATTTGCTTATTAATTTAATAAGTTTTTTTTTAAATCGTAAACCGGGCGTACGTTGTATAGTCGTAGTAAGTTGTGAGTAGTGTCGACAGCCTAGCGTAAAGCGGGAACCGGATCAGCTCCAGACGGGCGATGATGAACCAGTTAGCACTTAGCAGCTTCCACAGGCACGGTAGCGGGGTCCAGTTGCCTTGGAAGGGCATGGGAAGCCGCTGCCCGTGGCACGGGGATGGCAAGTTTCCCTATTAGGGGCGCCATGCCAGGAGGAGCGTTCGGAGAGATATCATGATCTATCACTAAATTGTGGAGGTCCTCACCCAAACGTTACATTTCCATTGTAAATAATTTTAAGTAATCAGGAATTCTAGCTTGTAAAATTGTTACGTTTTGGTGCGATTTAATGATTTCATATTGGTCATATTAGTCACGTTTTGTGCGACATTAAGATTACGATAGAACATAGTAAACAAAACAGATTTGCATATAAAAGATGTTTTGTGCAATATTGGAAATGTAAGTTTTTGGTGAGGACCTCCACAATTACAACATTTAGCTTGATAAATAAAAACAAATGCAAAACTACTAAAATCGTATTTCAAGTGGAATTTTTCTTTGATTACAGTACGAGTAATACATTAATTAAAAGTGTAATTGTTGCCCAAAAATAAATTTTTAATAAAACTTCAAATTCTGAGACGTACCCCACAGAGGAAATATTCGACGAATTGCAACTTACGGCAGTCAAACAATTATACGTTAAAACTATTCTTACATATGCATTTAAGAATTAATAATAATAAAATAATAAAACCCTTATCCGCACCCAGAGTAGTGCATGGGGCACTGCTTCATATAAACGCAGTGTTATCTCAATTGTTTACACATGAAGGAAAGGTGAACAGCCCTCCGATTCAGGTGCCAGTCCAGGGTAATATTGAATAAATTTTAGAATTTAAGAATTACTCTCACATAACACAAAAAAGCACCCCAAATCACAACTTACACACTTTATGGTAACATACAGAGAACTGCTAGATCCAAAACACAGAAACACATAAAACAAATCTAACACATACCTCTTTTGGTCAAAAGAACTTTGATTACTTAGCAATAAAGTTGTACAACCTGCTCCCATTGTCCATAAAGTAAGACAAATGTAGAAACTAAATATAAAAGTGTTATTCATAAATGAATAATGGAAGTAGGCAGATCTCAACTAGATCGCATCATTCAGCCATATCGTATTTGATTGCATAGTTAATTTTCTTTAATTATAATTTTAGATATAGATCTGACTGCCGAGTTATCGAGTGCCAACTGCTACTGAATAAATAATTTTTCTCTCAAATATAAATGTATATTTCCCTGGACTGATACCTGAAGCTCAGGACTTATCACTTTGTTTTCATATAATTGGCGATCAAAATAACGCTGCGTCAATGCGACGCTGTGACTTGTGGACAATTGGGTGTGTATACGGATTAAAAGACAGCAAATTATGATTTATTGATATATAATTTTCGAGTATTCTTCATAGTTTACGTTTTCTTTTATCATTTGTATGTAAATGCACTATCTGCCCACAAAAGCAGCCGTTTAATGTATAAACCTTGACCTGTCTGTTCTTAGTCGGTTTGAAGGTATTGCTTCATAGCAATAAACCCACCAATGTTCAACTATATACCAAAAGTTTAACGTACCTACAATAGTAACGAAACAAATTTGAAATGGTTAAAAAAAATGGTCGTCTCAAAACTTTTGTGTTGATCCTCGCAATTCGTCTAATAAAAGGTCCTTGCAATTCGGAACGCATCTCCAGCTTTCTGCAGAAATGGCAGACAGAACGGAGCTTTAGTAGGTATATCATAATATAAAGCTTTTTACTCCTCTGAGTTTTATTTATTGCCAACAGATGGCGTTACCGTCCGCCATTTGATGAAAATCGTAACCATTTCAACTTGTCTTCGCTAAATAAGTACAAACTTAATCATAAATTTCAATCCTTTTATATAAAGAAAAAGAATTCAAATAATAAATATTTTTTAACTTAATTAAAATTAAAACAGTCATGTTTTCACTTATTTAAACATATTTCTATATTCGTTGGGCAACTCATGGGTTTCGTTTGTTGTCTGTTAGCTATATTTCCGTTGCATTTCAAGATTTAGGGTGACAAAAATAACATTATAAGGAACTCTCTACATACTCCAACCGTACACCAAAAAAATAAGAAAAATCTCTCTCATTCAGATTAAAAATAAACTAAATAAGTATATTCATATACCCATCCGTAAATGTTTTGAAATATTATTTTAATACGTACCAATTTGGTCAAAAAAAATGGAAAAAGATCTACTATGAATCAGTCTTTATATCAATCAATAGTGAAATATATAGGGTCCGCCATCTAAAGTTTTTTTTTTTCAACTAGTGCTTATTTCGTGAATGGTAACACTTAGCTCATGTCTGATTTGACAGATAATTAGTTTTATCCTTCCGCTGAGCGAATATGGTTGTGTATACGCTTGAACAACGCTGGGAAATATTGCGACATTACTTTGAAAATCATGGTAATGTTGCAGAATGTGTGCGAAAATTGCGTACGGTTTTTGGAAGAAGAGAAGCACCGTCAGCTCCGTATGTTCGTTATCTTGTGAAAAAAGTGAAAGAAACTGGCATCCTCATCGATAAACCAAAGCGTGAAAAGCCAAAAACAGTGCGTACACCCGAGAATATCGATGTTGTGGCAGAAAGTGTGCGTGAAGCGCCATCAACATCAATTCACCGTCGTTCTCAACAATTGAACATTTCGGAGACATCATTGAGACAAATTTTGCATAAAGACCTTGGTATGACGCCATACAAAGTCCAATTGGTTCAGGAGTTGAAGCCAACTGACCATCCAATGCGTTTTCGCTTCGCTGAGTGGGCCTGCGATCGACTTACAGAAGATGCCGATTTTGCCAAAAAAATCATCTTTTCGGATGAAGCTCATTTTGATCTTGGCGGGTATGTAAACAAGCAAAATTGTCGTATTTGGGGCACAGAAAACCCGCACGCATACATTGAAAAGCCGGTACACCCAAAACGAGTCACTGTTTGGTGCGGATTTTGGTCCAGAGGCATAATTGGGCCATTTTTCTTTGAAAATGAGCAAGGAGTGGCCGTTACAGTCAATGGCGATCGTTATCGGGCCATGTTGAACGGATTTTTGTTCACAAAAATTGAAGAGGAGGATATTGGCAACATTTGGTTTCAACAGGACGGCGCTACGTGCCACACAGCCGAAGCTACACTCGATGTTTTGCGCCCTGTTTTTGAAAAAAAAAAGTTATTTGGCGGACCCTTTATTAGATCATAATTGCGAAAATTTGATTTTTTTACTCAGGGGTAATTGTCATCCGCTCCGATAGGTTGGAACGTTTAATCGTTATTGGTAGTTGTGTCCCGATGTGTCCGAAATGTCCCGATATTTAGTCGAATTGAATTTTAAAACCATCTTCTTGTTCGCCTTCACTATCCTTCTGTCTTCTACCATTGAATATAGACCTCGTCCGCATCCTTCCATCTTCCATTTTTCTCAATCGGTTGCTGCTTACCGCCAATTTTTACCCCCCACAGCGGCTATGTCGTCGGACCATATTTTTTTGAGATCTTCCGACGTCTCTCTTATTCTCCCAAGGTCTCCATTTTAAAATTTTAGGTGCCCATCTTGTGGGGTCTTGTCTTGCTACAGACGTTAAAATCTGAAGGCAAATGCCTGAGAATTTCTCCCTTGTTACGAGTCAACGAGAATTTCGAGAGTCTTGAGTACCCCTCACAATAATTTTTTTTTGACTTGATAAATATATTTTCTTTTGATAATTTTTTTTTTTGGTTCTGGAAAATAGAATACAGCCAAATCTGAGAAGTATATTTTAAAGTGCCCGACGGAAATGAAATTCCCCACCTAAGGATTGTATTATTGATACGATATTCAAATATTTATTTACTATGAGTTAATAGGTTTTGAATATTTTGTAAGAGCTATTCTATTTTACCAAGCAAAAACACAATTATTACTATACTTTCAAAATATAAGTTGTATGTGGAGAATGTTTAGTTTTGAAGAGTTATATGTTTTAAACAAATCGCTTACTCCTATCAACAACGTCATATGGTATATCATAAAACTTTATTTTTCTGGAGATCGTTTTTAAAGTTTAAAAATATAAGAAAATGTATTCAAAATAAATATCACGCCACTTATTGAACTTTTTACTGTGCAACAGATCTTTTTAGGTAAAACCTAAATGTTTTTTCTCCATTCGAAAAACATTTAGTATATTTAAAAAAATAGTTAAACAATACCTTTTCTTCAAAATGCAAAAACAACACTTTCTGCCCTGTAGCGGGTAAATATTAAGTTAAAAATATGCCGCTTTTGCTGGGATATAGTACATTTTCTGGGCATTCCGAAAATATGCACAAACTGAAAATTTTCGATTTTTGAAATATGACGTTGTTGAAAGGAGTGAGTGATATATCAAAATGTAGCATTATTGGTACAGAGGAACAAAAAAAAGGAATATTTAAAATCAAACTACATATAAATAATTTGGTAAAACATCACGTAATGATTGATGGAGATACAGAAAGGAGAGTGAATGCTGGGAACATAGTGAATGGTGCACTGAAATCAGTTATAGCAAATAAAAACCAATCAGCGAATGCTAAACTGGCAGTACATAACGGAGTCAGGGTTTCAATCCTAATCCTAAAGTATGAAGTGAAGCATAGAGTTGGCAAAAGAAGGGTGAAAGTAGACTGAATGCAGTCGAAATGCGATCTCTCAAACGAATATACGGCAAAACGATGTACGATAGATGTTCGAATGGTGGTATAAGGAAGGAATGCGAGGCTGAGAAAATCATTAGGTATCGATAAAATTAAGAAAGGTGTGTTGAGATGGTTTGGGCTTGCAGATCAAATGAGTGAAGAAAGAACAGCTTAACAAATTTATGAGGCGAATGTGTTTGGTAAAAGAAGTAGAGAAAGACCGAGGAAAACTTGGCATGATCAAGAATTTCAAATAATTGAATGTGGTCAGGTCAGGAGGAAAGGAGTGAGCGATATGTCAATATTGTGCGATCCAAAAAAATTAATCGCATTGTATCTACAAATGTAGTTTCATTATCTAAGGTTAAATAGATGTATATTTTATTATACATTTGTAGTGAAGCGTTTTTAATTCTTCTTGGTTCATTAATATTTTTAATTTTGGGCAAGTCAACCCAAGATTGACACAATGATAACTCAAATTTGGCTGCGATTCAAATTCAAGTAAAAATTAAGCAGTCATAGATAACAATCAAGGTGACAAGTTCCTCGTAAGGAATGCATTATGCAGGTGGATAGTTGGGCAGGTAGGTACTTGGGTATTTAGTATTTTGTAGGCACCGACTTCCGTTTGTGATATCCGGAAGTTGAAGATTGACTGTTCATAAAAGGAGTGCTATTTCACACGTGATTTTTTAAATTCCGTTATGAAAAATACGTCTTTGAAATATTGAATTTATTTTTTATTGGTATTCAATTTGTGTATCGGATTGAGGTATCAATTAAAATGCAGGACGAATTGCAAATTAGGAAAATTTTACAATCTTGAATTAAAATAAAAAAAAATACTTGAAAGGTAATAGAATATATGTACAGCAGATGAGTTCATATCGAAAAATCACAAAAAAATTAATTTACCCTTTGACTGATGAGTTTTAAGGGTGAGATCTCAAACGTACAAATTCACTACGCGATTTGTTGCGCGAGACGCCAGACGAGTCTCGAGGCACTTTTTTTAGAATAAATGTTGGATTTTAAAATTTGATTTATAACAAAATATACATATCGTAGTCGTACAGGAGAAAAAGACCAACTAACAAAACGTAAAATGTTCAGGAGGGCCACGTAAGTCTCTTTTGCTTGGCAAGAAAATAATCATCAATGCAGTTAGTCATTTTTAACAAGTCAATATATTGTACTTCCAAGATTAAAATCGCTTTTAGATTTTTTCCAGGTCAACATTAAGCTAGTCAGATGTCAAATAGTCAATAATCATGTTTTTGGGAAAAATGCACTTGATCATTTTTTCCTGTATGAGGACAATTTTTTTGTTGCAGGTTTCCTTTCAATAACTCTTTTCTTTTCAAAACCATTTATTTATTTCGAAGAAAAACACATATTTCTATACTAAAACGGTATTTCAAGAAAGAAATCAATTACGCTATATGTTACTTGGGTTTAATATTAAGTCTCGGGCAATCGAACATTCTCAGAAACCCAGATTTGTGAACAAGGATTTGGACACTTCCAAAAACCTGGTGATAACAATATGCTATTTAACAATTAATCATTGTTTTGTTTAGTTTTTCGTTTGTTTTTTAGGCGGTATACAGTGACAGAATTGCATTTTTTGTCCATCTTTCAACATTATTGGATTAGGCGGAAAATTGATAATGTAGAAAAATTATTTACCAACTATGCATCCCGGTAAAGAAATCGTCCACATATTAAAATCGAAGTTGACAGAATATGTACATAATAAGTGATTTTTTTAATTTGGATTATTTTCCCGGTTTTTTCTGACGACACTTAATTAAAAATAACGAATCGTTAAAGATATTCAATTTGAACAATTACCTCAGGGAAAAATAAATCAATGAGGGAGTTATGAAAGTATGTACGTGGAAAATTACATACATTGCTTTTAATTATATTTTTAGATTTATGTATACCTGTTTAGTTAATTTACATGTATTAACAGGTATATAATTAATTTTATTGTTATGACTTTGAGTCATTCGTAATCTGTACGGAGAAAATGTATTTTTTTGGGAGCGGGAAATGAAAGAGTGCAAGGTACGGGCTGTACTCCCGTAGAATTGCTAGTAGAGGCAAACGGCACGCGTAGGCAGGCAACTGCTACACGGGCAAAATGTAAATTAGAGGATACTTAGCAAATACGCTCAACAGAGACGCAAGAGCGCACTAATCCAAGAAGGAGGGATTTTAGCGCGCCTTATTAGGACAACATTTCCATATTCGGCATCGGGGGACTCTAAATATGGACACGGGGCCGGCCCACTGAGCGGCGACCGAGGCGCGCACAATACTCTAATATATAGACTATTTCTCTCTCCGCAAACAACAGCCCTCAAATTTTCGACACGAGATAAAACGGAGAAAAATCTTTCTCCGTGTTATTAAACTTTTCCCCGACTACAAAACCCGGGAAGAAGTTTCGAACGTCGGGACTATTTTCTTCGCGGATTATAAATCCGAAGTACTTGTGTCGGGTTACGTGATTCTCGCGACGATCGGCCGTATTATCGAGCGCCATCTCGCTCTGGCGCACGGCCACCGCCCCGGCGCCAGAGCGAGACGACCGCGCCGCGCGCCCGCTGTCCGCGCTCGCTCTCCGAGCGCTCCGCCAGCGGAGTGAAGTTAGTCGCGCACGAACCTTCGCGGAGATAGTGTCGCCCTCAGTCTCGTCGTTCTCGCTCCGTAAGAACGTAAAACGTAAACATTTCGCGTGTTTTCAGTTTGTGAATTAGATTTACTGTGGCGTACTGCGAAGTGATAATGGACGGTCCCGGGGGAGCGCGGGACTCCAGGTTCAACCTGGGCTACAACATGAGCCTCCTGAGCGGGGAGTCTCCGCCGGAGATCTACGGGAACCCGAACGTCAGCCTGGGCCGGCCGCCCAGCGCGCTGGCGCAGCAGATGGGGCGCGGAGGACTGCTGCCGGGCTGCGGCCTGCCGCGGGGGCTCAAGCGGCCCGGGGGCGAGCAGTGCTACGACGAGCGCGCCATGGGCTCGCAGGCGCTGGGCCTCGAGCAGTGCGCCGTGCCCGACATCGGGGACGACAGCTACACGTCCCTGCAGCCCAAGAAGTCGCCCCCGTCCAACGGGAAAAAGACTAAAGGCCGAGTGAAAATCAAAATGGAATACATAGACAACAAGCTCAGGCGGTACACGACGTTCTCCAAGCGGAAGACGGGGATCATGAAGAAGGTTGGTAAACTGTAATCGGATAACCTAACGCGGAGCTGTCAAATTCTCCCGTAGCCGGTCCGCCGTCCTCTTCTGTTCCGCGAGAGCGAACGGGACGGCGCGCGTCTGCGGATCCGCGGAAGTTTGCATCTGTGTTTTGTCGCTCGTTATTTCCGATTGTTTGGCGTATTTCCATAAATTTGCGCCGGTACATCGCCGTATATCGGGATGAAGTGTCCGTAGACGGAGGATCGCGACTCTGGCGTTAGATTTCGCGGAGTCCGAGCGCATTTTACGAAAATTTTGACAGTTCGTGTCCCTTCCCTCCCTCCCTCTGCCTCTCCCTTTCTCCGGTGACCACGCGGCTGGTTTTTTGACAACAAATGGTGGAAATTATCGCGAAAAGGAATCGTCCTTATATTTATTCGACGTGCTAATACCTCCCACATGACGTTTGTGCGATAATAGTGCAAAAATATAATTTCGGGTCCGTAAATATGCGTCCTTGTATTTAGGAATCGGTACTGTTTTGACATGTGGATGCGCTCACTTCGGGTATAGGTGTTTTGCATTGTACAACTTTCTTTTATGTTTTCGAGAGCCGCAATCAACAGTGTTCATTTTATTTAACGAGATCGTAAATCTATTAGGCTGAACTCAACTTTTGGTCACGCCAAATAGGCCCATAATAAAACAGAGCTCATTATAAATCAGCTTTAATTTAGCCATAACAATTTACTACCGAGTGTTAG
Source organism: Brachycentrus maculatus (assembly GCF_059751285.1). Classification (NCBI taxonomy): domain Eukaryota; kingdom Metazoa; phylum Arthropoda; class Insecta; order Trichoptera; family Brachycentridae; genus Brachycentrus; species Brachycentrus maculatus. The sequence goes on along the minus strand of NW_028280877.1, from coordinate 228,977 downwards.
AAAATCTAAAAAAAACTTGATTAAATTTCATCGGTGTACCTTAAATTTATCGGAGTATATTTACCCATTATTTTCATTTACCAAGTGTAAGAAAATCAAGACTAATGCGCAATTTTAAAAATATTTTTTTATCTCAATATTAGTACAACCCGGCTGTCCAAACTTAAAACACAGTAAGGGACCTTTTTGCATTTTGTACTAAGTAGAATCTACTACAAAAAATGTCCCTTACTGTGTTTTGAGTTTGGACAGCCGAACTTTTTTGTTGTTGAAAAACCAAGCATTACTTTTCATAATATCAAGTCGTGCCCTCGGCACAGGAAAGCTCAGTGAGGGTGCATTATTGTGAATTGTAATTTATAATTATGTGTATGATGAAAAATAAATAAATAAACTACAGAGTATCGAATAATATGTCGACAGACGCCGTGGCGATGTTAGGTAGATGCTCGGCTGCCAAACTGGCGTAGCGGGTTCTATTCCCGCCAATTGCAAAATGAATTCAAGAAAGATTTATTTTCAATTGGTCCAGGTGTTTGTGATGTATTTTTCACATTTACCTTCCCTATCTTTACTATCCTACCTGTAGACAAGCCTCTAAAATAGACGCTTTGCGGGTTATTAGTTTAAAATAAATACATTTAAACAAAATTTACAAAATGTAGTTTTTTTCAATTTCAATAAAATGCAAACCATTTTTTTTATTATTTGGAACTCCCGGGTGGGTTTGTTTTAGTGTGTACCTTAAATTTAGATTATAACCAACCTGTTGCCTTTACTTTTCAATTAGTGAGTGTTAGAAAATTGACAAACAATAGAATACATGTCGCACTAATTATAACTTATATGCATTTTAGAGTAAAATGATTTCAAAACACACAAATATTACATTTCTTTTAGTTCCAGCTAAAAAAAAGTGATATGAAAATTAATGTATTAAACCTTAAGTTATATTACTATTTAAAAAAAAAAAGTTTAGACTGGTAAATAAAAAATGATGTGTATATCAATATGCTTAAGAAAATCTGAACTAATCAAAAAAGGTATTATTAAAATATTTTCCAGCCGGCGGGAGTCGATCCCATGACGCCATTTTGGCTGTTATTCAACGTTTCGAATATGTACTTTGATTTAATATTTCTTTGAAAATAAACATTACTAAATTAAGCGGGTATTTATGGCCAGGCGAAATCTTGTAAAGAAAATATTTTTTAATCCAATATTTCTGTCTGTATTTATAGAAAATTGTCCTAACTAAATTCAATTCCTTGGAAGAATTATCCGCATTGTCATCAATATAACAGAATCGTAAATTATTTTTAATGCCATATTAATAATTTGTATAATTGATAACTCGCTCACTTCTTTCAGCAACGTCATATATCAAAAATCGTCAATTTTCAGTAGTGCATGTTTTCGGAATGTACTATATCCCAGCAAAAGCGGCATATTTTTAACTTAATATTTACTCGCTACAGGACAGAAAGTGTTGTTTTTGCATTTTGAAGAAAATGTATCGTTTAATTATTTTTTTAATATACTAAATATTTTCCTAATGGAGATTAAGCATTCAGGTTTTACCTAAAAAGATCCGTTGCACAGTGAAAAGTTCAATAAGTGGCTTGATATTTATTTTTAATACATTGTATTATATTTTGAAACTTAAAAAACGATCTCCTGAAAAATCAAGTTTTTTGATATATGACGTTGTTGAAAGGAGTGAGCGAACTGTACATTTATTGTATACAATTCGACGGATATCTGTTTTAAAATTAAATAGAATTATTTTTAGATCACAAACCTACCTATTCTTGTTTTGTTTGTTTATTTAAAAGTAATAAACATATCAAAAATTAAAAAAAAATCCGCGCACTCTTACTCCAACGTTATTAAATTATAAACAAATTTAACGAGTAAACTTAGTGACCTAACAATGAATGCATTTTCCTTTACTATTTTTTTAAACTAAAATATAATAAAAACACTGCTTTAAACTTGTGAAATTTACTAGCATAAAAAGCTATTTTAATTTTACTTTCGCATTATTACAAGTTAATATAATTGTATAATACAATAGTTGAATAATAATAATTATATAATAAAACCCTTATCCGCACCCCAATGGTGCATAGGGCACTGTGTCATATAAACGCAGTGTTATCTTGATCGTTTACACATGAAGGAAGGGTGATCAGCCCTCCGCTTCAGGTACCAGTCCATGGTAATATTGAATAAATATTACAGTGAAAAAATCACTAATATTTATTTTACCCCCCTTGGGAATCGAACCCGGGACCTCCAGAACGGTAGCCGAGCGTGCTGACCATTACACTACGGAGGCGGACAAAATACAATAGTTGAATAACATCAAGAAATATCAAGCAAAACTTTAATTCAATTTGCTGAATTGAATTAATAGCGACACTTGCACGTAATGATTGAATATTTCTATCGAATTATAATGCAACTTTTTAATGCGAAAAATATTGCAACGAGTACTACCTTAGCTTATAATTATCTGTGCCAAAGGTCGTCGATATGAATGCTACGTTTTAGTTTTTATCAATTGTTTTTGATTTGATATTTTCACTGTGAATCAGCGATAAATTTATCAATCCGCCTCGATATAAATGAGACAGTTTTATATTTTTGTAAGATAACTTTAAGACAGCATTTGAAAATATTATTAACTGCCGAAAATTAACAAAACTTCTGAGTAAAAAATATATTTTTTATTGGTTATTACAACGTATGAAAATAAACAGAATTACTCAATAATAGATACATTTTTCTTATTACAACGCACGAAAATAAACAAAATGACTCAATAAAACATACATTTTTATTGTTGATTATTATAACGGACGAAAATAGTTAAAATTACTCAATAATACATGCATATCTATTGTTGATTATTACAACGGACGAAAATAAACAAAATGACTCAATAAAACATACATTTCTATTGTTGATTATTACAACGGACGAAAATAGTTAAAATTACTCAATAATAAATGCATATCTATTGTTGATTATTACAACGGACGAAAATAAACAAAATTACTCAACAATACATACATTTCTATTGTTGATTATAACAACGGATGAAAATAAACAAAATTACTTACTAGATAATAGATACATTTTTATTATTGTTTAAAACAACGGACGAAATAACTAGCTAAATTACTCTAAAATAGATAACATTTTTGTGTTACTGGTATTAATTCAAGATGATATTAAAATTCAATTGAAAACTTACATGTATCCATATTTATATTACGTATTCATTAAATAACAAAAATAATCGTACTGTTGATCTAGTTGTAAGTTTTTTTTATTTAATAATTTACGAGATTCGCAAAACTGGACTTTCATCGTTTTTATAAACACGTAGTTGAGTTATTAAAACATTTAAAATCAATTAAAAATATCGAATGAAATGAATACCGGATATTTACATATTCATTACCTTTATTAGTTTTTAATTAAAAATCGATTAATTTACATTTTTATTTTTCATTATTCCGTACTGAACATAACTGAATGATACGAACATTTTTGAAATAATCACATATCAAACTGTATATTTTAATTGGTAAAATATTTGTCCGCCCCCATGGTGTAGTGGTTAGCACACTTAGCTACCGTGCATGAAATCCCGGATTCGATTCGCGGAGGGGTCAACATTAATATTTGAGCGCTGTTATACTGTAAAATTTAATATGTTTCTCTGGTCTGACGTATGAAGTATAAGACTTTTTTTAGATGAGAGTTTCATTTATTATTTACCTTGCTTATTATTTACAAGGTTTAAGGATCATTGAGTGGATTTTTGTTTCTTTTAACTAAAAAATATGTTTTATTTTAATATGTGTTAGGAACAAGATGGATAATCTAGTCGGCTGTCGTCCAAACTCAAAACACAGTAAGGGACATTTTTTTGTAGTACGTTTGTTTTGCATTTTTGGACTAAGTAGATTCTACTTAGTCCAAAAATGCAAAAAAAACGTACCACAAAAATTGTCCCTTAGGCTGTGTTTTAAGTTTGGACAGCCGTAGTGTGGGCAAATCAGGAACTTCTCAGCGTTTGCTCATTGCTGGGAGGAAACCACGTACAGTCCTCAGGAGAAGCTGAATTTTTGACTGTCGTCAACAGAACTTCCGTTCCACTAGAAGAGGGTTCGGCATTTTGTGTCCGAAGTATAAGACTGCTCACTTTGCCTTTAAGTGATTTACAGTCAAGATAACGCTGGTCTATTGTGATATAGTTCCTGATAAAACATTGGATTGGGATAAATTAAGAGGACTTTGATTACAGACACCATAGACGAAAATCTAAATTAAATATTTATGATGGAAAGTAATTTGATTTCTTTGACTAAGTAAATCAAAATAATATATTTTTTTTATTATTTATGACTTACTCAGTTTCTCGAGAATATTGCGTTATTTTTGCGGTTTGAAAATGACTATCTTAAAATGTTACAAGAACTTCTTTATTTACCGATATTACCTCAGGAATATATGATTCATGCACGCGTACGAACTTATACTTACACTGTGAAATACTTATTGATGTTCTTAACAAATTCTAGCTCTCAGGGGCTTTTTAAAATTAAATAAATAAAAACTTCATTAATTGATTCAGCAGTCACTTTGTGGTAATATCTTTACATTTTTAATTTAATTTTCACTTGGTAAATACCACTAGTTCTTTAAATCTATCATGACACGTGTTCCGATGCATTCCGCATCATTCCGCAACACCGCACGATTTTAAGAAATAGTGGTATTTACCAAGTAAAACTTAAATTAAACATATAAAAAATCTTCTCTATTTGGTATGAAATGAAGTATATACTAGGTAATAGAAGCAGAGAAAGACCGATGAAAACTTGGGATGATCGAGTATTTCAAATACTTGAAAGTGATCAGATGAGGAGAATAAAGACAGATTGGTGCAGCGTCCTACTATCTCTGCCTACCTCTGCGGAAAGCGGCGTGATGGTTAGTTAGCTAGTTACATAAAAAACTTAAACAGGAAAGTCATACTCAAACACCGAAAAAGTAATAGTTACCTTTTAAACACACTTCTGGTACAAAATGATGGGAGTTACAAAATTTCAGAAGTATATACTTATACACTTCACTTCATTCGATTCAGGGAAGTAATAATGTTTTTAATTCAAGTTTTAGTTGTTAAATACGGTAAACCCCCCATAACGATGAGATAAGTACCGCGTTATCGGAGAGAACGTTATGTAGGGTAAATGTTTTATTTTTAATTGATGTATTACTTAGTAAATACCACTATTTCTTAAAATCCACTGTGACACGTGTTTCGATGCATTCCGCATCATTTTCAAACACCATATCGGTGTGGAATGCATCGAAACACGTGCCGCGGTAGATTTTAAGAAATAGTGGTATTTACTAAGTAAAACATTAATTAAACATGGATAGGTTTTACCGCAAAGTGACTGCCGAATCAATTAATGAAATAAATGTTTTTAAATGGTATTTTGATGTAATAATGGCTCATTTCGATCATTCCCGCTGGTAAAAATGTGAAAATACCATTTAAAAGGTTAACGCCTTATAAAGTTCCCTACGATAACGCAGTACCTATCTCAACGTTATGTGAGGGATTTCTGTGTCACTATTTTTTCAAATACATTGTGACAAGTGTTTTGATACATTCCACATAGTTTTCATACACCGTACGGTGTACATAATGCAATAATTAAAAAAAAATCTTTTCAATAAGTATACAAGTTTGTTCACACACGAGAAAATCGTAAATGGTCTACATTATTATTTTTTGACATCTCATCAAAGATGAAGAAGAATATGAAAGTCTGGGCATTTACGGGGCTGACGACCGTCATAGGCTGATTTAAGTGATCACTTTACACACGTGTAACATTCACCAATTCTACTCATTATTGACAACCACACTACTCAAATTCTTAAAAGTACTATATAAGTGAACCAATTTTGAAACATTGATCTTGAATCACTAGAACTTCACTAGAGACATCTATTGGTGAGATGAAAAGAAGCTTTTTTATTGAGCAGAAACTCTTTTATTAGTATGTGAGGTCCTAATCCTGGATTATAATCACAGACTTCCATATTCTTCTTCATCTTTGATGAGACGTCAAAAAATAATATGAAAATAACTCCTGTAATTCGAGATAATCCAGATTTTGTGAACAAGTATTTGGACACACTCAAAATATTGTCTACATTATTAGCAAAAAAACTGTTTAAAGAAAAACATTTTTTTAAATTTATTTATTTTATTTAAGAAATCATGGTCACCCTTTCGTTCTGTCAAATGCGTTCGAAATTCTCAATTTAATTTCAAATCTCGGAACGCATAATTTTCCTAATTTAAAATACATATCTCCTCTCCGGCGGAATGTACCAGACGCACTCTGGTCAGACTCCATTACGCTATCTCGTCTGATCCCGGTCACCTTTAACCGGAGATTACAATGTGCAATTCTGCTGGCAAAATTACCGTCAGTCAGCGATGAATCTTCGGTCAGCGATTAATCTTCGTCTTCACAAATACGAAGTTAGGCTGTGAAAACTTAATTGCGTGTAAGCTTCAACTGTAGTTTTGTACCAAAATGTTTATGGCATCAATTAAACTGAAGATTATGAAATAAAAGCTTCCTGTATTATTTTATTTAAAGATTTTATTTCGCGGTTTTTCCTCTTTCTTTTTTGACTCCTATCCTGTCGTAGTACCAACCCTAATGTATCGAAATTAAGTTGTGATATCGCTCACTCCAAAAACGTCATATATAAAAAATAACTTGAATTTTCAGGAGATCGTTTTTAAAGTTTAAAAATGTATTCAAAATAAATATTTATAATAAATACTTTTTAGGTAAAACCTGAAGGTTTTTTCTCCATTTGAAAAATATTTAGTATATTTATAAAAAAATAATTAAACAATACTCTTTCTTCAAATTCTTTCCATAGACATCAACAAATAGAGCCGCCTATAATTTAGCAATGACACCAACATCAAAATAACTCCATCGTTTCTGTGACGTCATTCACTGCCTACATACGAAAATAACGTTTTTTCGAAGTCGAATTTTCCAAAAAAAACGAATAATGAATGAAAATATTAATTGTATCGGCTGTTATAAACACAAAACGAGTCTAATACAATCCTTTACAGGTTGAGTATGTTAAATTAAATATTCCTCCCGTCTGACAAAGATCCATTATAAAATGGAAAATCACAAAGTTAGTGCTTCAAATAAAAAAATATATATATAAAAATTGTATTAACATGTTAGTATTCGGCTCTACACAGGCCATGCCTAAAGAGCCGTAATACATATATACTTATATATATATATGTATATATATATACTTATATGTATATATATATATATAAGTATATATATATATATATATATATATATATATATATATATATATACATAAATTATTAGTTATTATTTTATTTTAAAATGTGTGTTGATGTTGACCTTTCTGATTCCTCACTAAGCCAGTCGCATAACCACCACACTACGGAGTAATTTTTATGTGCTATATCCAAATTATACCGTCGTATAAATTCGATTCATCCTTTTAATTTCTCCCCTTACATTAAACTCTGCGCGCAATTTTGGTCCAGTTTATTTTTGTTCTTTGTGTAATGTGGTCCATAAAAAAAATTCGCAGACCTCGTCTGGATTTTCGAGTTTGTATTTTTAAAGGGTGCAGTTTATTTTTCATTTGGCATATTGAAAAAGGGTTAAACGCACGGTAACTGGCCTTTTGAGGCGGGTATCTACTATGCTGCTTTTAGACTAACTAACTAAGTAACCATCACGCCGCTTCCCCGCAGGGGTAGGCAGAGAGAATCGAACGCCACACCACTCTGTCTTTGCAAACATTCTTTGCCTCTTCTACATTCGTGCATCTCCTCATACATACCCGACGATTATTACGACTCCTGACCCGGCCGCCTTCAAGTATTTGACATACCTGATTGTGCCAGGTTTTCCTCGGTCGTCCTCTGCTTCTTTTTCCAACTACATTCGCCTCATAAATTTGTTTAACCGTTCTTTCTTCACTCATACGCTCCACATGTCCAAACCATCTCAACACACCTTTCTTAATTTTATCGATAATGCTTATCTCAGCCTTACATTCTTTCCTTATTTCATCATTCGAACATCTATCAAACATCGTTTTGCCACACATTCGTCTGAGGGATCGCATTTCGACTGCATTCAGTCTGCTTTCATCCTTCTTTTGCCAACTCCATGCTTCGCTTCCGTACATAAGGGTTGGAACCAGAACTCCATTGTGTACTGAAGCGTAATTCATAATTGATTTTTCGAAAAACGACTCGAAAAGATCTGATAAAAATTATTACATAAGTATACAAAAATGTTCAAAAGTGATGTTCGAATAGTGTGATATATGGAAAGAATGCAAGGCCGAGATAACCATTATTGATAAAATTAAGAGGGGTGTGTTGAGATGGTTTGTGCATGTGAATCGAATGAGTGAAGAAAAAATAGTAAAACAAATTTATGAGGCAAGTGATGTTGGAAATAGGAGATGAAAAAGACGGGGAAAACTTGGCATGATCAATTATGTAAAATTTCTGAAAGTGGTCATGTTAGGAGTCGTAATAATCGGCGGGTACGTATGAGGAGATTTAAGAATGTGGAAAAGCCGAAGAACGTTTCCAAAGACAGTGATGTAGGGGTTTTATTCTATCCCGAGGGGTGGGGACGAAGTGTCGGCCTCTGTCCGTACATACTCCTCCCCCCTCATTAATTGAATAGAGCAATATTTATTTCTTCAGAAATATTTTGAAGATTTTCCTCTATGTGCAGCTGACAGAGAGTCCCTCAGGACTCTATAACTGCTGCGGGTGGATGGTGGGCTCAGATACCTATTCGAGAAAGCGGTGTGATGGTAAATTAGATAGTTAAAATCCTCAATTGATCGTGACTAGAGACAACCAATAAAAAATGGATATTTAGCACATTCTTAACTGAATCAGCAGAAAGAGCTTTTACGCTATTTATAGTATTTAATATTATTATAATTTCTTGGTGGAACTGTATTTTATAGACAAAAATAAAACTATATAGTTTTTCAACATAAATTTTATTTGACCAGCGACTGGGTTTCGTCGTAACGACACCAGGACGCTGTTCAAATAAAATTTATCTGGAAAAAACATATAAGTAATTGTTATTTTATTATATTGTTATTATTACGCGAAATGGCCAACTCCGAGGGTTGGTAAATTTAAAAGGCACCTACACTTAAAGTTTTAAGGGGGTCAAAGAGCCGCATGCGGGTCGGGAGCCACACTTTGACAACCTGTGTGCAAGGCGGTAATTTTTCTTATTTTTTTCTTCCTTAAACCATTTTTAAATTTTTGACGCAATAGTCATCATCTTCGAACTTCAGTATCGCTATACATTTCGGGTTTTGAACCGCGTACCCTTTCTAAGGTTCAGCTAGTTCCCACCCACTCACCTACGGAGCCTACTCTCTACATATACTCGAATCACTTACTTAAATAGATAACTTCTGCCAAACTAAATTCTCACACACTCTTCACAATACACGACGAACTGTAACAATGAGCCCTTAAAACAACATATTATTTTTTATTTAAATTTTACTTTGTAAATACCTATTTTTTCATAGTGGCATTTATGGAAACAGTGATGTTTACCAAGTGAAATTTAAATTAAAATGGATAGGTATTACCACAAAGATAAAATATAAAAAGACAGATGAAATAGTTAAAAAATGTATCATTATAAATAAAGGAAAAACAAGTTAGAAATTACGGATAAAATGGTGAAGACGCGATTAGCTCGTATAAAAAAATATCGAAATATATTGTCTTGTCCATTCTTGCCACAAATTAAAAAAAAATCACTTAAATACCACTATTAAAAAATGGGTTTTGTTGTTTGAATTTTGCATACATCCAAATAAAAGGGTCTCGGTTCAATAAAAGCTTCCTCAGTCCAACACGGATGGCTACTGTGAACTCATATATATTGTGTCGTGAGATTGATCATATGTATAGAAGTTCCAAAAGTTGAAGTAGTGTGGTTGTCAATCATGGGTAGAATGGTTAATTTTGCACGTATGTAAAGTGATCACTTAACCAGCTTATGGCAGGTCATAATACCCACATTTACATGTTATTTTTAATCTATGCTGAGATGTCAATAATTTAAATGTTCGTTTATCTTGAAACTCCTAAAGTAATAATCCGATTGCTTTGAAATGTTGACACAACGTTGCATTCGAATACACGCGTCTTTTTATATACACATGTGCCAGGTAAAAACGTGACCCCGACCAACTAACTAGCTAACCAATCTATGACAGGTCACAAGCCCTGTAAATACCCAGACTTACATATTCTTCTTCATCTATATTGAAATGTCAAAAAAAAGTTATTAATTTACCATAGTTTTTGGTTACCGTGTAGTCGTATAGATGACTACTGAAATATAGAACAGGTTGTTAACACCATATATTTGTATGCATTTCCGAGTGTTTACATAAGGTAATGGAGCCAGTGGGATGTTTCCTAGTTTCACCATAGATTATAGAATAACTGCATGTCTACCAGCTTATCTTTGGTCCCAAGCAAAGTGTAGAAAAGTTTATTTTTACTTATTTGAAATCTAATTCACGCAGACACTGCACTGCCCTCCGAAGAGTCTGCAAGAAGTGATGATGACGTCTCGATGATGTGAAAAATCTAAGAAAGTTGCACTCAAAATTTCAGTTGTATTTAATTCTTTACTTCTGCATAGTAAAGTTCTTTTAGATGTAATATTTTTTTGACATGCAAAATTTATCACTCAATTTTATTTTTACAAAATTAACGTCAGGTATTTTTCTTTATTAAACTTTCAACTGGTTTGTATAATATTTTCATGTTTTTAGCTTTCACATTAATTTATAATCATTTTTATAATGTTTTTATTAATGTTTAAAGCATTTTTTAAATGATTATAACCCACAAAGGTTCTTTTTAAGCGGTGCATCTTGCTTGTAAAAAAAAACCCAGACCAACTGAATAAAGTATATTTTAAACTATTGACAGAATAGGGAGAGAGAAAATAATATTACACTAATCTCTCTTTGCAGACCATCTTCGCCTCTGCCACATTCACGCATCTGCTCATATATACCCACCGGTTGTTTAGATTATTACTAAACTGTATAAGATTAAACAACTTTGTTTTAACCACTTTTTTATTAATACAATTTGACCTACCGGATTCGACAAGAACCTTGTCATCATCAGGTTCTTGTCGAAACCGGTAGGTTAAATTGTATTAGTAAAAAAGTGGTTAAAACAAAGTTTATAAAATGTGCCACAAAGTATCTGCGGAAAACATTCAAGAAATAGATTATTATTAATCACAATACGTTTGGCTAAACTGTGCCTTTGAAGTATGGTGTTTAGCGCGTTTGGGTACCCTGCTGAAGTTTGGATTCCGGATTCGAATCATGAATGTGGAAGAGGCGAAAATTGTTTGCAAAGATTTATTGGTGTGGCGATCTCTCTGAAGCAGTGTGATAAATTTGACAGTGTTCTTACTCGGTGCCGTATTTTGTTCGAGCGTCGGGCAAAAGTGTCAAGATTAACGCCGTCCAGTGTGTATTTGTCGAGACAACAGAGATCGGGTCGCCCGGTGCCCTGGGACGGGCCCACACTCGGCCTGGGCCCGATGGCGTGGGAAAAACTGACCTACGTAGGCCCTACGAACGACTCGACCAACTAGATCGTTTCACAATCCTACAAATTATCGACACGCCGAAATGAACGTTTATCAGATCTACGCTTATGAGGAAATTATAATGGAGTTTTATGTTAGTTTTTTTATGGCGTAGAAAAAAATAGTCCAAAATAGTCAAAAAAAGCCCCGGTAAACTGCTAATGAAGGAGAATGTCATCGGGTTCTTATGTAATCGTTGAATCAGAGAATAAACACCGAAAACAAAAAATCATACTCACATTTACATACACAAGTATGTATATCCTTTATATATATATATATATATATATATATATATATATATATATATATATATATATATATATATATATATATATATATATATATATATATATTTATATATATATATATATATATATATATATATATATATATATATATATATATATATATATATATGTATATATATATATATATATATATATATATATATATATATATATATATATATATATATATATATATATATATATATATATAAATATATATATATATATATATATATATATATATATATATATATATATATATATATATATATATATATATATATATATATATGTATTTTTATATATATATATTTATAAAATAAAACCCTTATCCGAATCCCAATGGTGCATAGGGCACTGTGTCATATAAATGCAGAGTTATCTTGATCGTTTACACATGAAGGAAAGGTGATCAGCCCTCCGCTTCAGGGACCCCCCCCCCCGGGGAATCGAACCGGGGACCTCCAGAACGGTAGCCGAGCGTGCTGACCATTACACTACGGAGGCGAACAAAAAAAAAAAAAAGTATGACGAAATTGAATTTTTTTTAAAAAATTTTAAAAATAGTTTTTAGTTGTTTTTAAGTTGTAAAGTATCTACGTGGTTATAAATTTTATTTATAGTTATTTTTACGGTAATACGGAAAAATTCATATTTTAGTATTCTTTCTTTTAACGGACAATGAATGTCCCTTCAAAAGGGACAAAATAAAGAGTTCACGCATTCATGGAAGCCTGGCTGTAACAGCCATCAATAGTAAGGTAGAGGAAAAGCAAAAGATGTGCAATGGGCACATAGGACATAGAGAACCAGAACATATTGTAAACCAGGCGATCGCCATGGATCTTCCTCGAAAGAAATCTAGAGGAAGACTAAAAAATTCATGGACGCTACAGAAAGATAACATGATTTGAAGGCATAGCCTAGGTGATGCTGTATAGGACCTACAACATGAGGACGAGGAGGGCTGACCCCAACAGTCTGCAAAGACGATAAGTTGGGATGGACCCATGAAGAAGAAGTATTCTTTCTTTTAATCTCGCTATGCCAATTATAGGTAGACTGTCATTCATTGGTAGGGTGACAATAATCAGGCGTCACACCCTACTTATATTACATGCGGTAACGATATCTTGGATTGATTCAATTATGTGATAAACTGTCGATAATTGCTAATATTTGCATTAACGGTGATCGAGTTGACACCATTAAATAATTATTGTCAATTTTGCTAAACATATTTAACTACTTGATAAATACAATTTAACGCTTTTATTATACTTGCATGGCGCCTGAACGATTCAAATTTAATTACTCCATATTCTCAATTATTAACTCACTGGCTAACTAACCATCACGACGTTTCCCCGCAGGGGTAGGCAGAGAGAATAGTATGCCACACCAATCTATCTTTGCAAACAATCTTCGCCTCTTCCAACATTCACATCCATACTACTAATTTTTTTTAAACTCCTACATGTATCATTAATCTCGTGACACTGTACGTGTGAGTTCACTAGAGCTGTTTGTGGTTGGATTTAGAACGTTTTTATTTAGCAGAGACCTTTTATTTGGATGTACGCAAGATCCTAACCGGATTATTTTACATACTGGAAAACGCCTGAAAATATTTATTTGGACACACTCAAATTTCGTAAATGTAAATTTATTTTTTCATTTATACTTACATGGTTTGTCCACCTCCGTGGTGTTATGGTTAGCGTATTTCGATACCGTGCTGAAGGTCCCGGGTTTGATTCCCAGGAGGCTAATGAAAATAAATATTAGTGATTTAATACTCCAGAAATTATTTAGTATTACCCTGGACCTGATCCCTGAAGCTCAGGAGTGATCACCTTGCTTTTGGATAAGTAACGATCAAGATAACACTGCGTCAATACGATGCAGTGCCCTATGCACCATTGGGTGCGGATAAGGGTTGGAAAATGTTGTATGAATAATGTATATATATATATATATTTTTTTATTTTATTTATTTATTTTTATTTTTTATTTTTATTTTTTTTTTCAAAATTATTTATTTGGCAGTCACCCAGTGAAAGGATGTTTCTGCCAGTGTCAATATTATTTTTTATTTACAAACAAAAAAATAATAGAAAATAAAAATAACAATTATTACAAAATTTCATACTTTAAATGCTTTTAAATATAAAATAACAAATGTGTGTAATGATATATATTAAAAACATTTGTGTATAAATATTTTCAATACTAATGGTTACATACGAAGAGTTTATAAATAAAACATGGCCGCAGACCAACGCTGATATAAAAACGCGTGTATAACAGGACGATGTACGAGTGTTACAGAATTCACATGGTTACCGATGTCCTTAGAATCCGAGGAATGTTAATTGATAACATGGCTGAGTTTATTATCGGTAATTGACAGCCCTGCAAATACCTTCAGAGGACGAAACAGCTGTCACTTTAAGGGTCTGGTTTACCTAGGAAAAATTGATAAATCGTAATTTCAATCGCTTATCTGTTACATTCCTCATTTACTCTTATAATTATTTGTAGCCACCTTGTAGCGTAATTAGTAGCGATTTTTTTTGTTAAATTACCTTACGTCTAAGTGATTCTGTAATCTAGCTACGCCTTATGCAACACCGCTTATCATGGCCCTACTCAGGCTTCAACATTATTAAGTTTTATAGCCTATACCTACTCGTGAGTGGATTTACTCATTATTTTTAAAGTGACTATGATATCAGGTATTTTTTTTATTGAAAATTCTTGGCAAAAACACTCGTTTTGCCTAGAAATTTCTTAAATTAAAATTAAAAAAATTAACTGGTTTTAAATAAAATAAATTCATAAACATATTACTCTAGCACTTATTTCTAAATAAGGCTAAAATAAGAATGCCATTAAAAAAACAGAATCGCAGAATTGTGTAATGTATAAGGGTTAGTAAAATGTATGATGTGATGCCTGAATGTCCGAAAGATTTTAAAAATACATGTTTTTTATACTGTAAGAAGATGAAATATACATACGATGTAAATTAAGTTGAATAAATAGTTTGTATGAAATGAAATATAAGCATTTCAAAATATAAACATTTTGAGTGTGTTCAAATACTTGTTCACAAAATCTGGATTATCTCCAATTATAGGAGTTATTTTCATATTATTTTTGACATCTCATCAAAGATGATGAAGAATATGGAAGTCTGAATATCTCACCAATAGATGTCTCCAGTGAAGTTCTAATGATTCAAGAACAACGTTTCGAAATTGGTTCCTATATACAAATATAGAACTTCCAAGAATTGGAGTAGTGTGGTTGTCAAGAATGGATAGAATTGGTGAACGTTACACGTGTGTTAAGTGATCACTTAAACCAGCGTATGACGGTCGTCAGCCCCGTAAATGCCCAGACTTCCATATTCTTCATCATCTTTGATGAGATGTCAAAAAATAATATGAAATATAAGCTCATTAATTGATTCGGCAGTCACTTTGTGATGTGTTTCTAAGTTTTACTTAGTAAATACCATTATTACTTAAAATCTATTGTAATATTGTGATACCAATAAATTTTAAGAAACAGCGGTATTAACTAAGTAAACCTTAAATAAATAAAAAAAAATTAAAGCTAAATAAAGAAAAAAAAATTGTGCTGTTTGTAAATTAAAATCCTAAACGATGTAAGACTAGTGAAAAAAGTCACTCCTGTCAATTCTTCCTCAGAGTACTAAGTACTTGAAGTAGAGATGGCACAGTACGCGATAGTGTGTAGATTGCGATCTGCGCCTCCCAACGCTGCCACACCTGGGCGACTACTGCAAAGGCGATGCGTTAATTGCGTCGTGTAGATGACTTTTCCTTTACCTCTATTCTATTGTACGGTAACTTAAGCTTCCTGACAATACGGATTGACAATCAATCGGTTAAAAATGCTGTTTTATTTCTAACAAGCCCTGTGTTGGCTTCCGTTAAACTTTCCTTTCGAATGTAGAGAAAAAAATAAAAGTGATTATACAAAATTTCAAATAAATTTGACTTACAGAAGAAAGAACTACTGCTTGTATTGTATTTAAAGCTTTCAGCTATGAACCCGATATGAAAAATTTGACATCTAGCATCCAACAACATAAATCTCAATAATAATGAAGTTTTAAGGGTTTTACATCTTTTTGTTAAGTCTGTTTTTTATTTATTCATTTTATTTTGCTATTAATAAGTACTTTTTAAAATTATTTTTCTCGATGTATTAATTAATGGTTTGTTTACATTAAAAATCTGAAGTAACACAAACATTTGATGCACTTTTATTTCAATGGCATGTGGCACGCGACTGATTTTTTTTGGCATTCAGGCTCAAAAAGGTTCGCCATCTCTCCTTTTCAATATGCTTTAACTACTGAATTGTTGGGTAATATATCCAAAATAAAACAAGGTTTTTGTTGGATTGAATTCTACATTTATTTATGTATATCTTAATACGTGACGCGTTTCGTCTTCTTAGGACATTATCAAACACAGAGTGTCAAACGCAGAGTGTTTGATAATGTTCTAAGAATACGAAACGCGTCACGTATTAAGATATACATAAATTAATGTAGAATTCAATCCAACAAAAACCTTGTTTTATCTTGGATATATTACCCTACAATTCAATATGGAATTCTACCAACTGTCTGCAGTTACAATAAATATGCTTTAACTACGTTACGAAAATAACTATAACTCTACTCTGGCCTTTTATTTATTATTTTTGCATTGATAAAATAAGGTTTTCTTCAAAAAACTAACATACATATATATTTTTTAATGTATTTATTTTACAATTTCCCTTTTTTTTAGATATAAGTCTTGACTTGACATTTCTTGGTGAAACTACATTTTATAAAATAAAATGAAGCAACTAAGTACAGTATCTACTCAATGAATTAGGGCCACCCATTATTTTTATGAATACTCTGAAATCCTTTGGATTATTATATTTATTTTACATAAATACTTTAAGTTTTCTATTGACATCTAATATCATGTATATTACCTTCAATAATATGTAAAATATACCTGGATTATTTAAGCCTTTACAAAATTTTAAACCCTTTTTCTGAGAAAGGTCCCTAATTAGCCCAGGTAGACAGATAGTTGAAAGTTCAAAAAATAGTCCTATCTCATTTATTAGTGAAGTTTCTTGAGTTCTGGTTGTTGTTTTGTTTAGAGAGGTTATATAGTTATCGTGTCTTGTGAAAAAAAATTAATTTTTAATTTTAGTTCGTAAAGTATAAAAAAAATTTGTAAACACAAGTGTTTTTTTTGAAAAGGACAAAATGGGAAAAAGTAAAGACATTTCTGAGGAAAAAAAGTCTAGTGTTATAGTGCTACTGAAATTAGGAATACTATCTAATAGAGAAATTTCAAAAAAAGAAAACGTTTCTCGTCAAACAGTGGACAGAATTTCAAAATCAATAAAAAATCAGTCACCCGCCACCAGCAATCGGCGAAAGAACTGTCGTAGGATTAGAAAAACAACACCGAGGACTGATCGAAAAATCTTTCAAAGTGCCTTAGAAAACCGTAGTGCATCAGCAAAAACATTAAAAATAAAATTGGAAGAAGAGGGTATAAATATATCGGTATCAACACTGAGGCGACGTCTTTACGAAGTAAATCTGAAATGCAGGCGCCCTGTAAAAGTACCAAAATTGACACCACGAATGAAAGCGGATCGATTAAAATGGGCCAGGCTACATCGAAATTACTCGGTAGATGATTGGAAAAAGGTATTTATTTAAATTGAATTTTCAACATATCATTTTAGTAAATAAACTTATATATTTGAATTAAACTTAAATTTTCATTATTTTTCAGGTCATCTTTAGTGATGAGTGCCGGTTAGAAGCCGTGACAGAGAGCCGTCGATTCGTCAGGAAAACACCAATGGAACGTTACAATGAGGCCTGTGCGGTAAAAGTTATCAAACACCCCCCTGCAACAATGATATGGTCATGTATTATTAACAATTTACCTGGGCCGTTGTTTTTCGTGGAAGGAACAATGAACCAAAATTCCTATAATCAGGTCCTCGAACGAATTTCATTGCCCTTCTACCATACACTCGACCCAACAGAAGGTCCATACACCTTGCAGGATGGGGCACCTTGCCACCGGGCTAAATCAATAATAAAAATTTTGTCTAACAAAAATCTGCCTTTGCTCCCCTGGCCTGGAAATTCTCCGGACCTTAATCCTATAGAAAACGTATGGAGCATGTTAAAAAATAAGGTATACTCATTTCCAAATCCGACAGTAGACTGTCTAAAAAAAAATATTCAAAAAATTTGATCAGAAGACGAAGAAATAAAAAACATGATAAAACAGTGCATTTTAAGTATGCCAAAAAGAATTGAGGCAGTTATTTCTGCCAAAGATGGAAATACTAAATACTAACTATATTTATATGAAAATATATGCATAATTTAAGCGTAATAAAGTGTTCATGTGTAAATAAAATTCAATGTTGTTTTATTCAAGGTTTTCTCTGAGTTATTCCTGTTTGAATTGAGAAATTGCGCGAAATTCTGCGTGGCCCTAATTCATTGAGTAGATACTGTATATATGGTTTTGAAAAGAAAATAAATTTTGTAAGGTAAGCAGTTATTTTTTTTCAATATATGGTTTATTCTAAAAAAATCATATGCAATATATATTCTTAAAAAAAAATGTTTACACCATTTTTTTTTCTCCATTCCTTTCAATAACGTTTTCTTTTAAAAACTGTATATTTATTGCAAAGAAAAACTTGATTTTTTCAATAAAAAAAATGTGTTTCAAGCTAAAATATAATTACGTCAAATGTTACCTGGGTTTAAAGAAAACTAAGTTTGCGATTTATCGTATATTAAGCCTTAATATTGTTTTTTTTATATTTACATTTTACAAGTTTACGATTCGTTTGTTGCACAATGTGAATTTTCTTCGTGCAGTCGAATTTATGAACCGCGCCGACTCGTGAACTCGGTGCCCCCGAGGTGATTTTGTATGCAAAAAATGACTCGGTCATAGAGCAAGATCGTGGGAATGTATGTGTAGATGCGCTGTTGTCAGATTTGGTCGTGAGATAATGCAGCATATTAAATTTTATCTGCTTTTGATATAATTTTCAGTGATTACTTTGCATCCATGGAGTGTTCTTTGCGCTAAGCTCATAGTGCTTTTTCATCGCATAATATTGCAGTGATGTCTCGAATAACGAACGCCGCGCACAACGAACATTCTGTTTGTCCATTACGTGACTCACACAACGAACATCGCTTCACACAACAGACTGTATCGTATTTGATCTTGTCGAACGCTCCAAGGTACAGTCTGTTCACAGTTATTTTACCTCTAGTTTTTATTTTGATTTTTTTTTTTAATTATTTATACTGTCAAACAAATAATTTTAAAAAATGTTCACCTCTATTTTTTTGTTTTTTTTTATATAAGTACTTAAATTTTTAAAATTATTTATACTGCAAAAAAAATACAGGTAAAATAACTGTGAACAGTATAATAACTGTAGTACGCATCCAATGCCCTTGTATGCTGAACCAGGACGTTTTTTGCCAATGAACATTTTTAATGAACTTATTCTTCTTCCTGGCTCCATCTCAACTTATTGTCTTTGTGGACTGTTGGGGTCTGCTCTCTTTGTCCTCAGGTTGTAGGTCCTTCTATCATATATAACGTCACCTAGGCCATGCCTTCGAATCATGTATGTTTCTGTAGCACCCATAAATTCTTTGGTCTTCCTCGAGATGTAATGAATTTATTTTATCCATATAAATATCTCGCAGCTAGATATAAGATTTTTTTGTAAGTAAACTCAAGTCAGCGTTTGTCTACTATGCGAGAGGTCTCGGGTTCCAATCCCAGCGGGGTCAAAATAAAACATGTCTGTAAATAAATTATTTTTCAATCTAACATTTTAATTTAATATCCTTTATGGAGCGCGGGGCTTGATATAATGCTGATTACTTTTCCTTCTTTTTTTCTTCTTTTTTAATTAAGATTACATTGTTTACACACGCTGCACAATACTCTATGCACCGTTGAATGCGAATAAGGGTTAGAGAGTGAAAGACACTCACGGAAAACAACCTGAGTATCTTTTTTATGTTATAATACCATATTTTTTGCTACAAACGAATTATACAAATTATAAAATCCTACTTAGAAACTTAACCATAACTTATATGTAATTATTATTGTAATACACTACTTAAGTTCATTAAATTTAAAGTAATTTTGTCAGAAAATTATATTAATTCGTGGTTTTCAATCCCTGTATATAACATAGAGTACATTTCCACTTGTATTTTATTTGACCAGTGATCGGGTTTCATCGTTACCGATATCATCAGACTGGGGAACTCGGTCACTGGTCAAATAAAATAAAATGGAAAAAAAACTAGATAATTGTTGTTTTATTGTATGAAATCCAGTTCCACCAAGAAATGTCAGTACAAAACTTACACGTTTCCATTTAGATGTAATGTAATTTTTTTAATGAAACGGTGGTTAGAAGTAAACTATGGGGTTAAGAGTATAATATTATTTGTGTTCGATACAATGCTGTTTTGTTTGCGGTCATAATATTTCAATGATTAAAGAAAACACTTGTTTTTTACCACTTGAGTTTTATTATAGACTACATGTTTCAGAAGTTAAACTTCCATCATTCAAGTGTGTATAATAACTAAAATATAAAATTGTTCTATAAATAAGGAGAGGGGAAAGTAAGGGGAAGGGGTTAGTCAAGGGACGGAGTTTGAAATCAAAGGAAAAATGGAAAGCAAAGGTGAAGAATTTTGAAACAATATATTATTCAATAAATTATTATTAGAATTTAGGTGTAATAATTTTAATTTATGACAGTGAAATGAGTGATTAGTATCTATTATGTGATTTGCAAATTCCGAAAAATAATTACTAACAAGACCGCTATGATGTTCTTAAATTCTAATCTTTAAATTTCTCGCAGTTTGGCCAGTATATTTTTTATCAAATATATATATATATATATATATATATATATATATATATATATATATATATATATATATATATATATATATATATATATATATATATATATATATATATATTAATATATAATTATTTATTAATATATATATTAATAGAATAATTATTATTATTATAGAACAATTTTATATTTTAGTTATTATACAGACCTGAATGATGGAAGTTTAACTTCTGAAACATGTAGTCTATAATAAAACTCAAGTGGTAAAAAACAAGTGTTTTCTTTAATCATTGTAATATGTCTTACCACAAAATTAATGCCGAAACAATAAATAAAATGTCATAATATTTCAATGTCTGTGGACTCGAAAGTGTTTAATTTCGACGCAGCGTTCATTTTACTCGCAAAATGGATATTTGCACACTTTCTTTGGCTCTGTGCCACAATTACTCGAGTCGTGTACTAAATGTTATAAGAGATTCCAACCATTTTAACATAATGCGTATTTTATTTACGGTTTCATGTACTCAACTCGGGTTTCTTCCTTATTTTATTCACGTAATATTTGAACATCTGACAGGTTGATCCAAAAGTATTTTCCATCAATTTTCATAATTATCAAAACTAAGTACCTACGTAGAAAACTTAGTACCTACGATATTATGAATACGGTTTGTTTATTGAGCTTGCATTTGACATTTTTAATGAACAATTCACATTTTCTAGAGCAAAAAAGTAAAATCTTCAAATGGTAATAAAGTCATACCAAAAAATTTTTGCTCTTAGGTCCCATGTCGGATGTTATTCGAAATATTTTTCATCATAAGTATTATTTATTTAAATTCCAAGCTTACATTTTTGTCTCTCGTATCTATTACAACAGTATGTGGAGCAGAGGACAAAAGATTTTTCCAATTGGAATGTAACTGTCTACCTAGATTTTTTTTAAATTTTGGGGGACCGGAAAGGGTTAAGTCAACTTTTGATGCGGACTCACCTCTTAAAGCCCTTTTAAGAGATTAGAATAAGCTCGTTTTCCGTTAATTTTGATCTGTTATTATAATTGTGAGACATGAAGAAAATACCAACCTGTTTCTGTAAGAATCTGTCGTAGAACGGATAAGTTTACATATTTGGGTAAAAATAGCAATTCATATGAATAAAAAATTGTAATAAAACGTTAATATGCGCTTTAATCTTTCATTGACTTACTGACCTTTTTTTATTATTTATAGAAAACTAATTAATTCCTTATCTATAAAAAGTTAAAAGTTGATTAAAACTTCAAATATTATTTTATGAATTAAATTTTTTTTTGTCTTTTATGTGTACCATACTCATATACATACTTTTTTTCTTCCAACCCTTTTCCGCACCCAATGTGCATAGGGCATTGAATCGTATTGACGCAGTGTTATCTTGATCGTTACTTACATGAAGGCAAGGTGATCACTCCTGCGCTTCAGATACCAGTCCAGGGTAATATTAACCAAACATTAGAGTGTAAAATCACTAATATTTAATTAATGGCCGAATTGTGATCGTTTTGCTTTTACGGGAGTACTAGAAAACATATACATACTAATATATTTATTTCGAAGAAAAACTTATTTTTTTCAATACAAAAACTGAGTTTTAAGTAAAAAACATCAATCACTTTTAACATTTTGAGTGTGTCCAAATACTTGGTCACAAATCTGAATTATCTCCAATCATAGGAGTTTTCATATTATTTTTTGACATCTCATCAAAGATGAAGAAGAATATGGAAGTCTGGGCATTTACGGGGCTGACGACCGTCATAGGCTAGTTTAAGTGATCACTTTACACACGTGTAACATTCACCAATTCTACCCATTATTGACAACCACACTACTCAAATTCTTGGAAGTTCTAGATATATGAACCAATTCAGAAACATTGTTCTTGAATCACTAGAACTTCACTAGAGACATCTACGTAATTACGTTTAATGTTACCTGGAGAGAAAATTATGTTGCGGACTATCGTATATCCCGCCTTAACGTTTTTGACTAAAAAAGTCTATGAGACAGAATAACCATCAACAGGATAAGTGAAAAATGCGAGATCAAAGATGTCGTTAGGTGGGGAAGGAAACGGAGGAGACAATAGTATGCGCATGTGAGGAGAATGGAACCATCCAGACTCCCTTGCATTGCATTGCACGGAACCCAAGGTAGACTACCAAAGAGAAAGATTGACAGATGGGAATCGACATCGCATGAGGCTAATCCATCTTAAAAACATGCAGAAGAAGAAAGAGAAGAGTATACGGAAACAGTATATAAAATAGTATCTACACTATGTGTGGGAACGCATATCGCTCACTCCTTTCAAGAAAGTCATAAATCAAAAAACTTGATTTTTCAGGAGAACGTTTTTAAAGTTTAAAAAAGAATACAATTTATTAAAAATAAACATCAAGCCACTTATTGAACTTTTTACTGTGCAACAGATCTTTTTAGGTAAAACCTGAAGGTTTCTTCTCCATTTGAAAAACATTTAGTATATTACAAAAAATAATTGAACAATACCTTTTCTTCAAAATACTAAAACAACACTTTCTGCCCTGTAGCGGGTAAATATTAAGTTAAAAATATGCCACTTTTTCTGGGTTATAGTACATTTTATGGGCATTCCGAAAACATGCACAACTGAAAATTGACGATTTTTGATTTATGGCGTTCTTGAAAGGAGTGAGCGATATGTGATGATAAAAATAAACAAAAATCGTCGTGTATAATCAGATTCAGAACCCAGCCGTGATATTCACTCCCATTGTTTGAAGTAGACTATCATAAATCATAATATTGTATGCGTTTATATATTTGTACATATCTAGGATGTACGAGTAGGTACTTGTGATAGAAATATGCCAGGAATGTGATCGCCAGGCTACAACCACGAAATAATTCCAGTGTGAATTTAAATCAGGCAATACCTTCATCTTTTATATATTAATTTTTAAATCAAACACAGATTTTTTGAGTCTACTAAGTTTTTATTTTATCAAAAAACACATAAAAATTTATATTGTGACAATTATTTCGCCTAGTTATGGCATTTACAAACATTCGTTTGAAATTCGTGTTTTTTGTTTTAATAAAATACAACTTTGTAGACTCAAAAAATCTGTGTTTGATTTAAAAATTAATACATAAATTAAAATGGAGTTCTACAAAGTAAACGCCAAATCAATAAATACCTTCATCAATTATTTTCTTTCATGTTTATTTGCACACACTTTGTGGCATATTTTATAAACTTTATACATAAAATAAAACTAAAATATTTTTTACCACTTTTATTTATGACACTTTTTTCTCCAACCGGTTTCAAAAAGCACCTTGTCGCCTTTAGTGATGGATATGTGCTATCCACCCCTGAACTAGAAGTGGATACATGCCAGGTTTTAGGGTTCTGATTGATCTGGTCGTTTTTTTTGGCCGTCCTCGTTCTGTTCTCCCGTTCACATTTGCCAAATAGACTTTCATAGTGACTCTTTCGTTATCCATTCGCTTCACATGTCCATACCATATAACGATTTTCAAATGATGATAATAATATCATATGATAAGGTTAGAGTATGAAGTTAATTTATTGTTGCGCTTAGCGATAATTTTTATAGGTTTTGTGAATTCAGACATAATGATTTGTTTTTGTATACTAAAAATAAACACCGATTTTTAGAGTCTACTAAATTGTATTTTATTATTAAAAACATAAAAATAAAATTTGTGACAATTATTTCACCTTGTTATAGCATTTTCAAACTATTGATATTAGATTTTTTACTATTTTTTTTAAAGATAAAGAAATATTTGTGTTTTTATGATTTACACAAATATTTCAATTTCATACTATTTCTGTGAGCCTACGCGGCTCATTATTAGAAATAGGTATCAAATTGTGATAGAGTGGGTTCGAACTGAGAAACTATGACTCCAGAGTCCGCGACACTAACCACAGGACCACAACCTGACATTATTGTTAGTAGTTAGACAGTAGTTTAATAGTGCCATAACAAGGTGAAACGATTTTCATTCTTATTTTTATGTGTTTTAATAAGGACTTTTTTTAAAGCTGTCCCACCGCATGCCCAGATCTGATACAGAAGCATCTAGGCTTCCTGACAGATCTGTTCTTGCTAAGCAATTTTTTTTATCTATGTTGCGAAATTTAATGAAAATGTGAAACAATATAAAATTGTAATCCCAATTTATAAAATCCCGATTTTACTGTGAATTTACATTTAAAAGCTTTCAATATACCAGGTGTATTTTAATAAGAACTCAATATCATTTTAGTTGACTCTAAAAATCAGAGTTTAATTTTAATATTTAATATATAAATCAAAATGGAGTTTTTGAAATTAAACGCCAAATCTATAAATAGTAATTTGTACCTGCTATATATAATACATTGTGTGCATTTCGAATTTAGACTTGATTCGTCATGCTGCGATATATCGTAGCTTGTATCGTTCTGTAACACGACTGCAACATCTGGCGGGCTGTGTCATGTCGGTATGTTGGCATCCAACATAGGTACAGTCGGTTCATTACCTTCTCCCGATTTCTGATATCCTGATAACGCCTCCACCTCCGACTCCTTTCTGCAAATTCGCACACATGTTTTTACCACCTTACCGTTTTTTTATTTGTCATATTATTTATTTCATTACTTGATTCGGCAGTCAGTTTGTGGCATATCTATCCATTTTTAATTTTAGTTTTACTTGGTAAACACCACTACAATAAAAATAAAACTATTGTGACAAGCGTTTAGATCCATTCCGTATCATCTTCGGTCAAACATCACATACGGTGATTGAAAATGATGCGGAATGCATCAAAACACGTGTCACAATAGATTTTAAGAAATAGCATTATTTACCATTAAAACTTAAATTGAAATATCGCTCACTCCTTTCAACGTCATATATCAAAAGACTTGATTTCTCAGGAGATCGTTTTTAAAGTTTAAAATATAATGAAATGTATTAAAAATAAATGTCAAGCCACTTATTGAACTTTTTACTGTGCAACAGATCTTTTTAGGTAAAACCTGAATGTTTTTTTCTCCATTAAAATAATTATCAATGCCTTTTCTTCAAACTGCAAAAACTGCACTTTCTGCCCTGTAAATATTAAGTTAAAAATTAAGTTAAAAACATGTAATATGTAATTATTAAGTTAAAAATATGCCACTTTTGCTGGAATATAATACGTTTTCTGGACTTTCCGAAAACATGCACAACTGAAAATTGACGATTTTAGATATATGACGTTGTTGAAAGGAGTGAGCGATATGTAGTTAAATTATACGATTTGAGTTTTGTACTGACAGTCTTGGTGGAACTGCATTTTATATAGTAAAACAACAATTTTATAGTTTTTTTACAATATGTTTTTACGAGTAGTTGACCAGTAATTGTTATTTTTGTTTAAATTATACATACAAAATCTATTTCTATACTACAGTTTATATATTATAAAAAACCCAATTAAAATGCTTACCATAGTTTATGTGAAATTATTGTTACAAATTCATTCAATATAAATTTATTTATTTATAGAATTTGCGTTTAATTTGTAGAACTCTATTTTAATTTTGTGACAATTGTTTCGCCTTGTTATAGCATTTTCAAACTAATGTTCAAACGAATGAACATTCGTTTGAAAACGCCATAACTAGGCGAAAGAATTGACACAAAATATTTTTTTGTGTTTTTTAAGAATAAAATACAACTTAGTAAACTCAAAAATGTGTGATTGATTTTAACATTTAATATATGATTTGAATTCATTTTCTCAGAAAAATAAAATAAAATCATGGTTTTTAACCCATATCTTTTTGTGTATGTAAAATTTTATCTAACCTCCCACCAGTCTGATGATGTCGGTTACGACGAAACTCGGTCACTGGTTAAATGAAATAAAAATGGAAAAGTAACTACAATGTTTACCTACCCTTGTAGAAAACGCCATAATGGAAGTAGTAAAAGTAATTAAAGGTGCGCTTTATGTCAGACATTGGTGGTAACATGTTAAGTTGACACCTCCTACCGTTGAATTTCATTAAGTTCGTTAATAAATTAAAAAGTTTTGCTAAAATATAGAACGTGGAGTTAAATGATGTTAATTTTATGTAAAATATTCGACAATAATAGTCAGACTGTGAATATTACGCAAAAAAAACGAAACGCATATGTCACTTTGCAACCGGTTAAAAGTTGCTAACTTACGACCATCAACATACTATGTATGTGTTTAAAAGATCACATATCTATATTTTAATATCAATTTGTAATTCATAAATTAAGTTTTGTATGATACGGTTGGTTGTAAAGAATATATATTTTTTTGTTGGTATTTTTTTACAGAATTTCCGTTTATCATATAAAATGGCTTCACTGTTTATAGCAGATGACAAAAGGATGCAAAAGGTGTGGCCTTTAATTTAATGGATTTACTTTTATATGTCATGCTGCTGAATGCTTAGTGTAAAAATAGACCAGCATATAAATGGTGTATTTATTATCAATCTACATAATAAAAATGTAATTAAAACTAACTAATTGACTAACCGTCACGCTTTTCCGCAGGAGCATACAGAGAGAAAAGAACTCCACGCCAATATGTTTTTTCCAACAATCTTCGACATTCTTTTCCACATTCATACATCGCTCACTCCTTTCAACAATGTCATATATCAAAAAACTTGATTTTTCAGAAGATCGTTTTTAAAGTTGAAGAATATAATAAAATGTATTAAAAATCAATATCAAGCCACTTATTGAACTGTTTACTGTGCAACAGATATTTTTAGTTAAAACCTGAATGTTTTTTTTCCATTTAAAAAATATTTAATATATTTAAAAAAATAATTAAACGATACCTTTTCTTCAAAATGCAAAAACAACACTTTCTCCCCTGTAGTGGGTGAATATTAAGTTAAAAATATGCCGCTTTTGCTGGAATATAGTACATTTTCTGGGCATTCCGTAAACATGAACAACTGAAAATTTACGATTTTTGATATATGACTTTGTTGAAAGGAGTGAGCGACATCTACTCATACCTACCCGCTGATTATTCCGACTCCTGAACTCACCACTTATGAGCATTTGAAATATTTGATCATGCCAAGTTTTCTTCGGTATTTCTCTGATTCTATTATAAACCACATTCGCGTCATAAATTTTATTTACTGTTATTTCTTCACTCATTCAATTTGCATGCCCAAAAAATCTCAAATCAACTTTCTTAATTTGATGGATAATGCTGATATCAGCCTTGCATTATTTCCTTATATCACCATTCGATTATCTATTATATATTGTTTATCAGAAACTAAATAATGAAATGCGCTCCCTCAGACGAATGTGTGGAAAATCATTGTATGACAGAATTAAAAACGAAGATATAAGTAGGAATGTAAGGCTGAACAAGGAATAATTGAAAAGATTGGGAAGAGTTCTTTACGGTGGTATGGACATGTAAAGCGAATGGATAACAAGAAAATGACTAAGAAAATATATGTGGCGAATGTGAGTGGGGAAACAGAACGAGGACGACCGAAAAAGACTTGGCACGATCAGATCAATCAGAACCTAAAATCTGGCGATGTCGAAAGTCTGCGTAATCGGAGGGCATGTATGTATAGATATATGGATGTGAAGGAGGCGAGGAGTATGTCAGGACAGAAGAGTGTGGCGTTCCATCCTTTCTGCCTACTCCTGCGGCGAAACGGCGTGATGGTAGTAGTAGTAGTAGCAGCTTGCTAGTAAATGTTGTGTGTTGGAGTAAATGTGTGTTGGAGTATTTCGTTTGAGCATGCTTAAAACGAGAATGCTTATTTCAAGCAAATGTATACAGGCTAGAGATCATGCTCATTTTAAGCAGCTACATGTTCAATAACTAACATGTGTATCCTTAAACGAAAGTATGGGTATAAGAGAGACATCATTATAAGATGAAAATGTCCAGGTCCGTTGGGAATCCTTATATCCATGTCCGACTGTTGCTCCAATATACTGTACTTTAGAACTATGTATCTTTTACAGAATACAGTACATATTGCTCACTCCTTTCAAGAATGTCATCAATCAAAAAACTTCATTTTTCAGGAGAACATTTTTAAAGTCTAAAAATATAATACAATGCATTAAAAATAAATATCAAGCCACTAATTGAACTTTTTACCGTGCAACAGATCTTTTTAGGTAAAACCTGAAAGTTTTTACTCCATCTGAAAAATATTACTTTATTTAAAAAAAATAATTAAACAGTACCTTTTCTTCAAAATGCAAAAACAACACTATCTGCCCTGTAGCGAGTAAATATTAAGTAAAAAATATGCCGCTTTTGCTGGGATATAGTATAGTAGTCTCTGGGCATTTCGAAAACATGCACAACTGAAAATGGACGATTTTTGATTTATGACGTTCTTGAAAGGAATAAGCGATATCCTATCAATGAAATGTCACCGTATGTCGTCAAGTCTATCAGGCTGCAAGTCTGTACAATCCTAGCACTACCCGCGATTAGCAGCTCCGTTTCAAAATGCCAATCTAGAAAAAAAATCCTCGCATCGCTGTCCATCGATCATACGACTATACCTTGTTGAAATGCGCCGAGCGATCTCCGCTATTGCGCAAAAACTGCTCTCATAGTCCACAATGCTCGGTCGACAATGCGACAATAGCTCCGGCTAGCTGCGACAGTTGACAATAACAACATTGGGTAATTTCGTGCGATTTGGTTCCCACGATGCTCTTCCAGCTGATTCAGATCACGTCTCTCCTGCGTTTTGTACGACACGTCAATTGTACACCAGATCTTCGGTAAGCAGATATATATATATATCACCATCTGCGTGCGTTTTTTTTCCTCTATCCGACGTGTATTGTTTTGTTTTGTCGCTCTTTTATACTTTTGACCCCCGACCGGGACTTGTTTGAACGTGATCTCGTGGCTCTGTAGACGTCTTATCGAAAGTGTTACGAAAATATGTATTCATCTCGCGTTACCGCCAGTGACGTGCATACACGATTAGATATTTCAATGAATGATGATGGTCCAAATATTATACGTGTTTTTACGATTTCTAGTCGAGCTTTCTGAGAAGTTGCCATCTCTACTTGCCGTGGATACATTTCACTAGAACCGTTATTTTTCGTTTTCTTAACACATTGGTGTCGGGCGGTTTTTTCATCAACCCCGATCCTAATAAGTGTATTAATTAGGGTCGTTTACTAGTTACAAATAATCGCAAATCTAACTCTAATCTGTACAATGTCTTTTGGCGTCTCGTGCAGTACCAAAAGTAAGCAAATAGAACGCCTATAAGCGTCTCCCTCTCTCTACCAACAGTATGTTAAATATGCTTTTAAGCGTTTCCCGCAAACAATGTGTAAGATGGGAGTTGCATTTATTATTTACCTTACTTATTATGTACAAGGTTTATATATCATTGAGTGGATTTTTGTTTTCTCTAGTCAAAAAACATGATTTATTTTAATCTGTGTTGGGAAAAGGAGGGACAAGTCAATGTGGGCCAATGAGGAACTTGTCAGCATTTGCTCATTGCTGGGAGGAAACCACGTAAACCTCCTCAGGACAAGCCGGACTGTTGACTATCGTTAACAGACCTTCCGTTCCGCTAGAAGAGAAGGTTATAAAGAAAGTTTTATTTTTATTTTATAAAGTAAGTTAGTTAGTTAATAATAATGATATTTTTGCATAATTTATACAGCGCCATTTTCGTAAAATACTATCTAAAGGGCGCTTATACAGATACGCAGTGGTGATGGTAAATATGTATATTAGGAACCCCCTACAAAATTGGTTTATGTCTTTAAATACTGCGACTCTTGGAATTCTTGCAATCTTTTCGGATTGTATATATTTTGATGGATTTTACCTACCTTATTACCTGCTATCCCGACCTACGACAGTTGGAGGTGTAGTTTATTCATAAACTCTATTTTTACTAATTTCAAGGGTAAGTTTTATATGTGAAACATTGCTCTCCAGTTATTTTATTAATCAGTGAAAAAGCGCATTTTTTGTACATTTCATTTAAACCTTCATTATTTAGTATTAAATGCCGAAAAAACCTGATTTGAGTGAAACTGAGCGGTCTCAAATAATTTTTTTGAATTCAGAAGGGTTGACCCGGGTAAAAATAACTAAAAAAATTCAATGCTCCCAGTGCGCGGTCCGAATTACTTTTCAATATTCTTTGAATCTTTTTCTTATGAAAACTGCCCAAAACTACCAGAAAAGGAATCACTTCAAGTCGCAAAGACTGAATTTCAGGTATTGAATCATTAAAAAAACCGTCTTAGTATGTCTTTAAAGCTATCTGCTGAACTGGAAAGTGAATGCAACATAAAAATTTTGACACGCATAGTGAGAAAATTTTTCATGCCAACTCTATGCCAACTCTAATGCCGACACTATGCTTCACTTCATACTTAAGCTTTGACTCCATTGAGTATACATATATTGAATTATATATAGGTTTACAACATTTTGAGTGTGTCCAAATACTTGTTCACAAAATCTGGATTATCTCCAATTAATAATAATAATAAAACCCTTACCGCACCCCAATGGTGCATAGGGCACTGCTTCATATAAACGCAGTTTTATCTCGATCGATTACACATGAAGGAAAGGTGATCAGCCCTCCACTTCAGGTACCAGTCCAGTGTAATATTGAATAAATATTAGAGTGAAAAAATCACTTATATTTATTAAACCCCCCTGAGAATCGAACCCGGGACCTCCAGAACGGTAGCCGAGCATGCTGACCATTGCACTACGGAGGCAATACTCCAATTACAGGAGTTATTTTCATATTATTTTTTGACATCTCATCAAAGATGATAATGGGTAGAATTGGTGAATGTTGCACGTGTGTAAAGTGACCACATAAACCAGCCTATGACGGTTGTCAGCCCCGTAAATGCCCAGACTTCCATATTCTTCTTCATCTTTGATGAGATGTCAAAAAATAGAATAAATATATATATAGGTCGATTTAGGTCCTGCAGAATTCGATCGCTTTTTTTCTGTTCACACACGTACATTGCACTAATTAGTATATTATAATTTCACATTCTTGGCATTACCAAATTGTGTAGACCTTTTAAATGCGTTTTTACAGAATTTTTCACTTTTCTCCGTAGGCGGTGTCAGATAAACTCATGAATTATTTATCCTGTGACTAGGTATAATGTTTGCGTCGAGTTTTTTTTTCTCCATTTATTTATATTGCAACACTTTATCAGGAAAGTAGCAGGTGATTGGTTAACAATGTGCTCTCCAACAATGGGATAATTGTGCACGAACTCGACTCCAAATGTCGAAGGTAAAAAAGTCACATAAATTGTATTGACAGATGATTCATAGGAATATTCATGAAGCTTATTTTTTTTTTGCTTACCTGCAGTTGGTGATACTTTTTCTTTCTTGAGCTTTTCATCTGACGCATTTAACCCTCTCCTACCCTCAGCCTCAGTTAAACCCTCATATCGCTCACTCCTTTCAAGAACGTCATAAATCTAAATACTTGATTATTCAGGCGAACGTTTTTAAAGTTTAAAAATATAATACTATGTATTAAAAATAAATATCAAGCCACTTATTGAACTTTTTACTGTGCAACAGAACCTTTAAGGTAAAACCTGAAGGTTTTTTCTCCATTTGAAAAATATTTAGTGTATTTAAAAAAAATATATACAATACCTTTTCTTCAAAATGCAAAAACAACACTTTCTGCCCTGCAGCGCGGGTAAATATTAAGTTAAAAATATGCCTCTTTTGCTGGGATATAGTACATTTTCTGGGCATTCCAAAAACATGCACAACTGAAAATTGTCAATTTTTGATTTATGACGTTCTTGAAAGGAGTGTTATAGTATAATAGTTATTCCCCCCCCCCCCCGTTTGGGAATCGAACCTCCAGAACGGTAGCCAAGCGTGCTGACCATTACACTACGGAGGCGGACATTTATTTACGTCATAAACTCCACGCTTAAAATTTATTATACTCATTTTAAAAAAATGTACTAAAGGGTTAATAAAATGTAAGAAAAAACGACAGGCAGCCGTAGTATTATTGCCATCTTTGTATTCAAATGGTTATACGCCAAGTACACAGTGTGCCTACATGTGATTCTGACCGCCCGTTGTTGGGTTTACTTAAACTTGCCATTGTCACTCCATCCTACATGTTAAATGGCATTGTGCAGTACCTACGTAGAAATTTTATGTCTACATTTATTGAGTCGTTTGTCATCTACTTAAATTTTGTGTCTAAATACATTGGCTAGTTTATCATCATAAAATAATTAGAAATAAGTAAAGTAATCAATAAAGATTTACCCATAGTATATAATCAACTAAATTTAACTTCGAGTCCACTTTGAAAATATTCCCATTGTGATTCATTTGTCTTCTTTCTCTCTTTAATTTTTTTTTTATTCAAATCGCTCACTCCTTTCAAGAACGTCATAAATCAAAAAACTTGATTTTTCAGGAAAACGTTTTTATATTAAAAAAAATTAAACAATACCTTTTCTTCAAAACGTAAAACAACACTTACTGCCCTGTAGCGGGTAAATATTAAGATCAAAATATGCCTCTTTTGCTGGGATAAAGTACATTTTCTGGGCATTCCGAAAAGATGCACAGCTGAAAAATGTCGATTTTTGATTTATGACGTTCTTGAAAGGAGTGAGCGAAATGTCAAATCGTAATAACTTTATTTTAATGCCCTGACGATGGAATGATTTTCCGAAACCGGTAGTCACGAATAAGTGTTTATAAAAGTGGTATTACACAAAGTGTCAATGGATGATAAGGAGTGTTTTATTACCATACCACAAAGTTGTCAATGCTTTTAATATAAAAAATAGTTTATCATTTACCTTAATTTTATATAATTTTTAAATTTTTTAAAATTTGTATACATTTATTTAAATCACAATTTATACATATTTACAACTTTTTTTTGCAAAGACCCTTAATATATGGAGATATCTTAATACATTGGCTAGTTTTTCATCTACCAAAATTTTGTATCTAAATATATTGCCTAGTTTGTCATCTACCAAAATTTTGTACCTAAATATATTGCCTAGTTTGTCATCTACCAAAATTTTGTGTCTAAATATATTGCCTAGTTTGTCATCTACCTAATTTAGATATTTATTGTACTGATATGGGTAGTTTGTCGTCTACCCCATTTCCTCCCTCTCCTTTCCCCTTTTCCACTTGTTTTGTCATATTCGTTTATGTGTATAATTTGCTCTTATTCATCTGTTAAATTCTCAAAAACTTGTTAACACTATGCTGATGTTTTACTTTCTCCCTCAGGCATACGAGTTATCAACGCTGACCGGCACGCAAGTGATGCTGCTGGTCGCGTCGGAGACCGGCCACGTGTACACGTTCGCGACGCGGAAGCTGCAGCCGATGATCACGTCGGACTCGGGCAAGCGGCTCATCCAGACGTGCCTGAACTCGCCGGACCCGCCGCAGGGCGCCGGGCCGGGCCACGGCGGCGACCAGCGCATGTCGGCCACCGGCTTCGAGGAGACGGAGCTGACCTACAACATCGCCGACGAGGAGACCAAAGTAAGGCAGTTGGTGTACGGCGGCTCGCCCATGGGCGGGCCGCCGCAGGGCTACCAGCACATGGAGCACCACGGCATGGGCGTGTCGCCGCAGGGCTACCACCAGCACGGGCCGTGCGCCTCCCCCCTGCCGCTGCCGCCCTCGCTGGCGCAGCAGTACGGCCACCCTCACATGTCCCACCACACGCAGCGGTAGTGTGCGACGCTTCGGCCGCACGGGGCGCTGCCGGCCGAACCGAACCCACTCTCGCGTGCACTCCTGGCGACGTCGTCAGCTCGACCAGTCTGTAGTATCAATCTCATTACTTCTGAACCATCCCTAAGTCATAATCAACAAAACTACTGCTCATAGCTGGCTTCATCAGCTTGACCAGTCTGTAATATCATTCAAACTTGTTCTGAACCAACCTTGAATTGTTTTCATCGAAACTACTGCTTTTAGCAGGGTTCATCAGCTTGACTAGTATGTGTTAAATCAACCAATCTAGTTCTGAACCATCCCTGAGTTGTTTGTAACAAAACTACTGGTTTTAGCTGTATCATTGGCTTCATCAGCCTGAACAGCCTGTAATATCGATCGAACCATCTAGCTCTGAATCATCCCTTTGATTGTTTTCAACAAAACTACTCATTTATGCTGTATCGTTGGTTTCATCAGCTTGACCAGTCTGTAACATCGATTCAACTAGTTCTGAACCAACCCAAAATTGTTTTGACGAAATTACTGGTTTTAGCTGTATGATCAAAACTGTACACGATGTGGTGAAAGAGGCACTCTTTATCATTGACCTGACCTGCTCGGTTGCTTTTAAATTCCAAAAATGTCTTGCTACATCTGAATCTTGTATTGTCTGATACTTGAATCGAATTAACCAGATTCTAATGATTTTTTTTGGCTTTGGCAAACCAAATCCAATGTGGCTTCAAAAGCCCGTCCAATCATTTTGTTTCCAACAGGTTATAAACACCTACGGCAAACATTGACTAAGGTATTTTAAGCGATTCAACACATCTGACCGTGTACGATAATTATGGTATCCATCAAAATTGAAACGTCACTTACTTTTTGCGCGGTTGCGCGTTCGGCTGGCAGATAGCTCGGCACGGGTGTGGTTGGGATGCTGCACGCCCGTAGTTGCTTGGTATCATTAGTGCAGTTTTCATTTGTTTTGTGTGTTCATAGTTGTGCTTTTGTTTTTTCCATATTACGAAGTGGACTGCATTTGTTTTTATTTTTTTATTCATTTTCTGTCATGTCGTCTTCACCGGTGCTTTTACTGTTTTACTCAAAGTTGTAATGCAACTTGTGCCGTTTAAAATAAAACCTTGTTTTTGACCACGAGAAATATATCCCGTGAAAAAAACACCCTAACAATGGTGATATTTATAAATAAATCCCCATGTATAATTTGTATAGGATTCTAAAGTGGTTATTATAAAACATTGTTTTACGCCACAATTTTTTTAAACAAAGATACTGACCGATGATAGTTTTTGTAAACATTTGCCTAATGTTTAATTAGTTGTTAAATCCATTTCTTTATATGATTTTAAGGTGGTTAGTATAAAACTTTGTTCAAAACCACAAGAAATGTGTTTTCTGAAATTTGGAAACTAAAAAACCCCTCTAACAATGTTAAAATTTATGCATTCTTAAACAAATTATACGTTTTTCTAGTGGTTAACTTAAAACGTTGTTTTAAACCAGGAAAGGATTTATTTATTTTGCTTTCTTAACTTTTTAATTTACCACTTCAAAGGAAAATGCACCCTGCCAACAATTAAAAAACATCAAATTATTGGGTAAAATCGCTCAATTGTTTTTTTAAAATGAAGCTAGATCTGTCAACTGTTCAATAACTTTGTGTTATACAGTAGTTGAGAAATTGATTAGCGCTAAAAGTTGCTTAAATGCAACTTTTCAGACAACCCAATCATAAACAAAAATATTTAGTGGTGTCATACAAAGTTTCCTTTCAAATGTCTTTTACAATTTACAATTTCCTGGTTCTACTGTGGAATTACTCACACATGACTTTGGATCACTTTAAGTAAAGCAGTAAACAGCCATGTATTGTTTCCATTTCATTATTTAAATCCACAATCTCTATGGTGTATTTAGTCATATTATATATTTTATAAAATAATGCAATAGAACTTAGAATATAAACAATTAATCGTAATTTGACCATGTGGAATAGTGGAAGATTCTTCGGGAGATAGGTAAGAATATTATTTTTGATAACTACATATTTTTATGAAGAAAATATATATTTTAATTTTTATACCTTTGAAAGCAATGAATTTCATAGAATGGATGTCTTATATATGTACTTAGACAGAAAAATTTATAACTCTGTCTCTAAATTTATCTTTATATATGTATATGTATATGTATATATATATATATATATATATATATATTATATATATATATATATATATATATATATATATATATATATATATATATATATATATATATATATATATATATATATATATATATATATATTTTTTTTTTTTTTTTTTTTTTTAATTTTCTAAGGACCCTTTTTATGTAATTTTTTTTTTTTTTTTTAAATTTACTTGTCTCAATTAAATCTAGATTTTTTTTAAAATCATTCGTCTAAACATGTAAGCAATTAAAGAGCTTCTCTTGAAACTATATGCGCTTATGTGAAAAGGGGACTATATAATATATTTTCTTTTCTAAAAATACTACGAAGCAAAGGTTTGTATTTTATTTTATTTGAGTATTTTTCTATGGTTTTAATTTGATAGTAATATCTATTATATGTTTTTATTATTTTATTTTGTATATTTTTATGCACGGTTTGGTTTTGTGTTGTTTTCTTTATGAATTATTATATACATTATTTTTGTTTTTGTTTTACATAATGAGGTCTGTTGTGAAATGCAATGTTATTTTTAAATGAAAGTAAATATTTTTTTACTTTCTTCTTTTTCTAAATTTTTAAAAGTACGATTGCATTTTGCGAACCGGTCTAATGGCGCAACATCTGTCATTTCCCATTAAGAGGAATGTTTTTAACCCTTGACTACCGTGTAGTCATTATTACGAGCTACTTTATTAAGAAAAATATATTAATTATGAATAATTAGATGTTTAAATCATTATTTTTTTAAATATTAATATCCGTCCATAGCAACCGAGGAGAGACATGGCCATATTGAAGTTTTTAATTAACTTTACAAATATTATGTGCCTTATAATGTTATTGATAGACTAATTATTTAGGTATAATTTACTAAGGACCAATGATACATTGTATAAAGTTTATACGAATTTAGCAAAAAAATATTTTTGTTGATTTTTGACTTAGTTATTTTACTTTTTTACCCAAATATTTTTTAACCTAAAACATTTTTTTAAATCTTCGTATCTAATCAAAACATCATTTTATTTACAATTATCGTGGTTGGCGCATTTAAATATCATCAGATAGATATCTGATGAAATTTCAATGTGATGAAATTGAATACCACAAGTTAAATGATGAATTAAACCAGATAGATATCTGATGAAATTTCAATGTGATGAAATTGAATACCACAAGTTAAATGATGAATTAAGCCACGATTCTTATGATGAAACTAATTCCAAGCCCTCTGGACCCTAAATATCGAGGCCCCGGTCATCTCGATATTAAAACACAATTTTTTAATAAATTACTCAAAAGGTTAAACCGATGAAACTAGGTCTTATCTGCTTCTTGGTGAAACACTTGATGAAACAATTATGTTTTTACTCAAAGTACCAATTTTCGAGATTAATTAAGAGACATGTCACCCAAAAATGTTTTACAGTACGTATGAAGGAAATATTACAAACAAAAAAGATTTTTTAACATTTTTTTTCTTCAATATTGACATTCACTGGACAATGTATCGTATGATAAAATGCAAATCTTCCGAAAAAATTCAAATGTGGATATTATGATAAAATTTAAACGAAAGTCTTTTGATGAAGTTAAAACACATAATCTTACGATGAAATTTAAGTACTTTTACATAATCTATGATGAACGTTAAATACACAAATCTTATATCAAAATTCAAATGTGGATCTTACGATGAAATTTAAATTTATATCTTATGATGAAAATTAAATATACACAAATCTTACGGTGAAATTCAAATGTAGATCTAATGATCAAAATATTTGAAAACGCAAATATCTTATGATTCAATTAAAATAATTAACCCTAGATTACGTAACTATCCTACGAGTGACGTTGTTGCGAAACATTCGTAAAAAATACGACATAAAAATACAACGGAAAAAAAAACATCAAAAAAACTTTTATTATTTTAGAAGCAATAGTAATTCTTTGGGTTTAAGATTAAGAAGTCACATAAAAATTAAAAAAATATTTTTAATAAATGTATATTAGGAAGGTTCTGTGAAGCTGGGGGAGGAATCGTCATTTTGCCGTCGTAATTTTTACGATAGTTTAGTATTCTAGGGTTAAATCTTATGATGAAATTTAAATATATGCTACATATCTTACGATGAAATTTAAATTCAAATATCTCTGTCCTTTTTTTTCTTCTTCTTTTTTCTTCCGTCCGTGATTCACCTGCAAGGCGAACAACGTAAAATGCTGCAAGTACATTATTTTTGACATACCAATTTCTGTTATTATTGTGGTCCGGTCAGTTTGGGTACGAGGAGCAATCAATTGGTCCGTTATGTTTTCCAATCACTTTTGACGTGTCTATTTCCTTATCGCACCTCTCCATCTGCGGTCCATTGATCTCGCATCCTCCGCCCGCCAATCAAAACGCGACATTTTGTATTTGGAATATTCTGAGAAAAAAAGTTCGACACGTCTGCCATTCTTGCTACAAAAAAGACATTATTTTATTCTCAATATTATCTATATTTTAAGCATTTGCTTTGTGGTAAGTCATTTTTACTTATATTTTTTTCACAAACATGTTTGTAATATTAGTATATAACCACTCACCGAGATTTTTTGTTTACCGGTCTCGAGACGTACTCGTCTCTTCGTCAGGACAATCACTAGAACAGCACGCAAATAATACTGTATTAAAGCATACAAACAAAATTTTTTTTATTTATTTATTTTATCGCCAATTGAGTGTTGGTTGCATTTTTTGGGCATTTGCGCCTTGTGTTACTCGCAAAAAGGCGGGATAATCGATAGCCCGCAAATGAATTTTCTTTAAATCCAGGTAACATTTATCGTAAAAGTTGTATTGAAAAAAATAAGTTTTTTCCGGAATAAATATATGGTTTTGAACAGAAAGCAGTTAAAAAATGGTCATAAATATTTTTTCAATATGTGTTAAAAAAATATATATTTCCGATATACATTCTTTAAAAAAATGTGCGCGGCGACACGTGTGGCTTCTCGCGCGGCTGGTCGCGTACTGAATTATATATTTGTGAGTGCATTCTTAAGACGTTTCAGCCAGTGTGACGGATAGTTAGACACTACGATTTGGTCCATACAATCATGGTTTAATATTAGCCTGAATGATGGATTTTGTCGATAACGCTTATCTCAGCCTTGCATTTTATCCTTGTTACACCTGTATAATACATTGCTTCGCCGCACATTCGTCTGAGAGATCGCATTTCGACTGCATTCAGTCTACTTTTATCCTTCTTTTGACAATTTCATTTCGATGCATTAGGGCTGCTACCAGGACACGATTGATGCTCTTACCTCTAATTACTATTCGAACATCTATCGTGCATCGTTTTTCCACACATTCGTCTGAGAGAATAAAATATGATTAAAATAATGTTATCGAAAAACCTCCATTAGTCGATTGAATGTCCAATTAAGGATATTATTGTTTTTTTTTTGCTGGTATTTGTATATCGGTAATTGGTAGCGCATATTAACGTAGGTACTTCCCACGTGGCTTATTCCGTGCCCATTTTCGGTCATTTTCGGCCGCATTCGGCCTTAATCGGAAAACTTCGGTTGCTCTTAGATACGCCTTTGTAATCGTAAAATGCCAAAACCCAGTATACTTACTCGTATTGAAAAATAATTGGAATACTCCAACTTGTATACACAAGTCCCTCGAGTTTCTGAGACGATGTATGATAGATGTTCGAATAGTGATGTAAGGAAAGAATGCAAGGCTGAGATAAGCACTATCGATAAAATTAAGAAAGGTGTGTTGAAATGGTTTGGGCATGTTTTTTTTCGATGGGAGTTTCGTTTATTTTTTATCTTGCTTATTACATACAAGGTTTCTTCGATCAATTTACACAAGATCAGATCAAGATCAGTTTCCACAAGACAACGGTTTCGACAAGAACCTTGTCATCATCAGGGTTTATTATAAAACATTAAAAACATTAAAATACTCATATTCAATTGCATTCCCTTACCAAATACTCCGTAAAAAATTATGAGTATTTTAATGCTTTTAATGTTTTAGAATTTCATAAACCATGATGATGACAAGGTGCTTGTCGAAACCGGTAGATTAAAGTGTACTTATAATAAAAAGCGGTTAAAACAAAATTGTTTAGTTTTATAAGTTTATAAAATGTGTCATAAAGTATCTGCGAAAAACATTCAAGAAATGATTTTTATTTGCACTAGCTAGGAACATATTTCATTTTAATATGTGTTGGGAACACAAAGGACAATCTAGTGTGGGCTAATCAGGAACATCTCAGCATTTTCTCATTGCTGGGATGGTTTAGGCATGTGAATGGAATAAGTGGAGAAAGAGTAAAACAAAATTATGAGAATCTACGAGAAGAAAACCGCGTAAAACTCCTTAAGAGAAGCCGGTATGTTGACTGTCGACAACAGACCTTCTGTTCCACTAGAAGAGGGTTCGGCATTTGGTTCCAGTTTTAATTATGGCATTTCCAAACGAATGACATGACTAGGCGAAACAATTGTCTAAAAATTTATGTGTTATTTAACAATAAAATCAACTTAGTAGACTTAAAAAAATTAATGTTTAATTTTAACATGTAATTTATTGATTTGGCGTTTAATTTGTAGAACTCCATTTTAATTTATGTATTAATTTTTAAATCAAACACAGATTTGTTGAGTCTACTAAGTTGTATTTTATTAACAAAAACACATCAAAAATAAATATTGGGACAATTGTTTCATTGCGACATTCGTTTGATAATGCCATAAGGCGAAACAATCGTCACAATTTTTTTTATGTGTTTTTGTTAATAAAATACAACTTAGTAGACTCAAAAATATGTGTTTGATTTAAAAATTAATACATAAATTAACATGTAATCTATAAATTCGCTAATTATGTTTAAGTTCCACAAGTCCACTGTGACCCTGGCATATCGGCGCGTGTATCCCGTTGATAATTGTCGTTTTTTTAAATATATTTTTATGTACACATAATGTATACATTTTAATCGTCCAATCGCTCGCGTGGGAGTCCACCACGAGCCAGGACATACAAGGCAATACGGAGATACGTACGTCTGAATGTAAACACGTACAATCTGTTGACACGAACTCCCAACTAGGTAGCGGCGAAAACGACAAAAATAATTGGAGCATTTCTACGTTAAAAAAAAATATATTAGTCTTCTTCTTCTACTACTTCTTGGTGTAGGCCTTGTGACCTGTTTTTATGAGGGATTAGTCTTATGCAATATCGATTCCCAGCTGTCAATCCATCTCTTTGACGGTCTACTTTGGGGTTGGCCGTGCAATGCAATGTGGGGGAGTCTGGATGGTTCTATTCTCCTCACATGCGCATACTATTATCTTCTTCGTTGCCTTCCCCACCTAACGACATCTTCGATCTCGCATATGTCTCTTATCCTGGTGTTCCTTATTCTATCTCGTAGACTCTTGCCAGATATGCTCCTAAGAGTTTCATTTCTGTAAATTACTAAAGTTTTTAAAACGTAACTAACCAATCGTCACGCTGTTTCCCCACAGGGGTAGGCAGAGACAATAGAAAGCCACGCCAATCTGTCTTTGTGA
Organism: Brachycentrus maculatus; assembly: GCF_059751285.1. Classification (NCBI taxonomy): domain Eukaryota; kingdom Metazoa; phylum Arthropoda; class Insecta; order Trichoptera; family Brachycentridae; genus Brachycentrus; species Brachycentrus maculatus. Next base: position 186,187 of record NW_028280877.1, on the reverse strand, counting down.
ACATCATTCGCACCTTCCACATTCGTGCATTTCCTCATACATACATGGCAATTATTCTGACCCAAGTATTTGAAATTCTTTTCGTGCCAAGTTTTCCTCGGTTTTTCTCTGCATCTATTACCAACCAAATTTGCCTCATAATTTGTTTTACATATTGTTCTTTCTTCTCTTATTCGTTCTGCATGTTCAAACCATCTCCACACACCTTTCTTAATTTCATCGGTAATGCTCATCTCAGCCTTGCGTTTTTTCCTTATATCACCATTTGAACATCGTTTTGGCGCACATTCGTGTAATGGAAAATTCAACCTTTTCATTAAGATTTTCGAGAGGTTAAAATGTATTGTGACACCTTTTTCGATGCATTTCGCATCATTTTCAAACACCGAAGAAACAGCTCCTACCCTTTATTTATCCTTTAACGACCCATCTCTACGATTTACACTTAGCTTCACATACGGTGTTTGAAAATGATGCGGAATGCATCGAAACACGTGTCATAATAGATTTTGAGAAAAAGTGGTGTTTATCAAGTAATTTTTCAAATAAAATGGATTGATGTAACCACAATGTGACTGTCGAATCAATTGATGACAATTGTTTATCCGCTTATGAATCGAGTTTTCGTCTCGAACCATCTAAATTCATAAATACGTACATAATATATATTTTCTTTTTCTTCTAACCTTTATACGCACCCAATGGTCCATAGGACACTGCATCGTATAAAAGCAGTGTTATCTTGATCGTTTAATTACACGAAGGAAAGGTGATCAACCTTGCGCTTCAGGTATAAGTACTAGACTGAAAAATCAAAAAAAAATTTGACCCTCTTGGGAATCGAACCTAGGGTCTCCAGCATGGTAGCCTAACGCGTTATATATACATATACATATATATATATATATATATATATATATATATATATATATATATATATATATATATATATATATATATATATATATATATATATATATATATATATATATATATATATATATATATATATATATATATATATATATATATATATATATATATATATATATATATATATATATATATATACATACATATATATATATATATATATATATATATATATATATATATATATATATATATATTCGTATATTCAGCGTCACATTTTCCTATTGGAAATTCTAAGCCAGTTTCCTGCTTCGGATGTCGCTCACCAAAATAGTATGCGAGGAAAAGAGACGCCTTAACGAAAGAGACGGAGTCCGCGAGTGCGAGCGGGACGGAGCGACCGGCGCAAGGCGCGAGGGAGCGAGAGAGAGAATTGGCCCCAAACAGAACGCATCCAGCGACCAGGCCGGTTACGGAAATAGAACTTAAATGGTCTCCCCAGACTCCCGGATTGCTCTAATATAGGAGGACCACTGCGCCGATGAGAGTATTTTCAAATTACACCTTTTTAACCCTAGACCGCTGGACCTGCTTCAATGTGCCTTAATACGGGGCCGTTGTAAAATGTACGGCGATAAAAAAATCTCTATCCAAATCATTTTACCAAAAAAATTTACTCAAAACATTTCAAATATTATAGATTTAACCCTTACTGGTCCAATGTCAAATCTCATTCGACATCGATTTTTGGCTCTTATGGTAGGTCCCATGTCGGATGTTATTCGACATTTTTTTATCATTCGTAATATTTATTTAAATTTCAAGCTTACATTTTTGTCACTCGTATCAATTACAACAGTATGTGGAGCAGAGGACAAAATATTTTTTTCCAATTGGAATGCTACTGTCTACCTAGATTTTATTTTTAATTTTGGGGGACCGAAAAGGGTTAAGTTTTGTACTGACTTCCATAATCTTCTTCATCTATATTGATATATCAATATAAAATAACTCCTAAGTGGAGAAATCCTGATTTGTGAACAAAGATTTAAACGTAATTTTTTTTTTTTAAAACGCCTGTTATGTTTTTATTAAACCATTCGCCAGGATGATTTAAATCCACTCGTCTCTTCATCAGGACAATCAATATACCAGCATGCAATCATCACAATACACCAATATCTTGTGTACAGCACTATTCGCATACTTACATCTACGCAAAATATTAATATATGTGTTATTCGTCGGGTTATTAGTCAGTATTATAAACCGACTGGATGAATATTTCACTCAGATGTAAGTGTGCTAAAAGTGATTAGTGTCCTGACGAAGAGATGGGTAGACTAAAAACTCGGTTGATGTAAACCGTCTTGATGAATTTTCGTTTGAATGTCAGTTTGGTAATAGTAGTTTAATGATTGTCCTGACGAAGGGACTCATAATAAAATCTTGGTCATATACTAACATCTTAAAACGTCTGACAATGTGGATACTTAAAATATTAAAAATAAAATTTGGTGTATTTTCTCCTTAAATAGAAATTGTACATCTTTTCCAGTTAGGCTATTCTACCTTATATGGTTGTTATTTGTACCTAATGCATATGTGGTGCATAGGATACCACACGTAGGTTTAGTATATTACCACCCTTTAAGCCTCGAGTTCGATTCCTCATATAAATTTTTCAAGCAATGCAATTTAAAAATGCCTTCCAAAAACATGTCGTGTTTTAGTTACTAAATACGTTTCTGTAAACCTTACCTTCGGAGATTCATTAAGCTCCTAACCTTGTTCCGCGGCCGAGCGGTTATCGAGTCGACTTGCGGTCCGTGGGTGTCGAGTTTGCATCCCACAATCGTAAATTCGTCTCGGCTCACACACCAGGTTGCGTAGTTGGTTTGCTGAGAAATCGCCGGATGTTAGCTGTGATTTCGTAATGTTTTAATTGTGCAAGATCATGGTATTAAAAAAGTGTCTCTGAATCAGTAGAAATATATTGTACATTCTTCTTAATTTGTCTATGAATCCGTAGAATGATATTGTACATCCTTCTTAATTTGTCTCTGAATCTGTATAATGATATTGTACATCCTTCTTATTTCGTCTCTGAATCCGAGAATGTATTGTACATCCTTCTTACTTTGTCTTTCAATCCGTAGAATGATATTGTATATCCTTCTTAATTTGTCTGTGAATCCATAGAATGATATTGTACATCCTTCTTATTTCGTCTCTGAATCCGAGAATGTATTGTACATCCTTCTTAATTTGTCTTTCAATCCGTAGAATGATATTGTACATCCTTCTTAATTTGTCTGTGAATCCATAGAATGATATTGTACATCCTTCTTAATTTGTCTCTGAATCCGTAGAATGATATTTTACATCCTTCTTAATTTGTCTATAAATCTGTAGATTGATATTGTACATCCTTCTTAATTTGTTTATAAATCCGTATAATGATATTTTACATCCTTCTTAATTTGTCTCTGAATCCGTAGAATGATATTGTATATTATTCTTCCCCTATATAACCAGAAAAATTATAAAATTTAACCTTGCGATGCGCATGAATAACGGAATAATGTTTTTTTAAAAATCATGCCCACTCTATCCGCTCTTCTAATTCTCTCCCTTATCTGCATACAATTGTACTTGGATATGCCACTACATTAGATTGACGCAGTGTTATCTTGTTCACTATTTAAATTAAGATACGGTCAAATCAAACTTCAGTAAAACATCGTTTTATCAGTCTTAAGATGTGTTCTTATTACGATATTTCGAGCAGATTCGTACTAAAAATGTTTGCAATAAACAAATTGACCTGACAGATATTCAGTCTAAACAAATAATCCTATAGGGTGAACCATAATTAAGCGAGGGAACAAAATGACCGCCATTTTTGTATTCCTTGTCGCATCTCAGTCTAGTTTGTTTTTTTTTTGGAAAATGAGAACACTTACAATTTGTTATAGAGAGATAGACACACGCCAAAAGCGAGGAAAATAGCTATGTTATATTTGCGTCAAACTTTTCGCGGACGCGTCATCTCGAAATTAGGCGTAAATGGCTACATGGCCACACAGACCGAATGATTTTACACCACCAAACTTTTTAGTCCTAGATGTACATCAATTGTCCATAATTTCCTGCCAATCTGAAAGGCAAGATTTCTTTTTTTCGACAGCAAAATTGCCCTTCCATATACACGCGCAGAAAACAAGCCGATGCTTGCATTCGTTTAGTACTTAAGTATTAGCCATTTCTCGGATATTATTTTTCCTACCCCAGAAAAACCATATGGAATTATGTCAATAAAAATATAAATCGCAATTTATTTTTTTAAAAATAAAACTCAACCATAGTTTTCAACAACTTTTATTTTTGGTACTTTTTTTCCATCTGGTCATCTTCAGGGATGGATACGTACGCGTCCTTGAAGACTACAAGGGGTTTGTCGAAATCAGTTGAAAAAAATCCAAAAATATGAGTGCTTAAAAAGAAAGTTTTGAGTTTTATTAATTACATTTTATAACAAAGTTAGAAAATAATCCATAAATTGTCGGGGAAAAATAATTCAAGAACTCCTATTTTAATTTCATCTTCTTCTAATTTCTTGCATTATTCTACCACCAAATCATTCAGTAATTTTTCTACTTTGTAAATACCACTATTTCTCAAAATCTATCGTGTATTTATCAAATAAAACTTAAATTAATAATATATAGATATTACCACAAAGTGACTTCCGGATCAATTGAAATTCAAGTCCAAATCGTTAAGTTATTATCGGTTCACCCTGTAGTTGTGATTCCCCGCCCACTTGTGATCTCAATTCGGTGTTGCGAGTTTGTATTAATCGGCCTTTTCCCGAGAGATTTTCTCCCGGGTTTTTTCATCGAAGCTTTTGGCGCTTTAATAAATTGGCGCGGTGGGGAATTGGCAGCATGGCCGATTTTCACTTTCTTCCTGAATTTATTTTCTGGCGTGTTTTGACTGGATGTTGTGTTGATGCATGCACACCGGGACGTGAACCGGGACCAGGGTTGCCACCTAAAAAACAAATCAATTAACAAATTGTTAATAATGTCACCATAAATGGAAAAGACCTCTATATTAAAATTAAAAATAGGGGTTTTAAAATTATTCTATGAGTATTCAAACCATTTTGGTAGAAAGCCAGTTTAAAGTAACTAACCATCACGCCGCTTACTACAGGGGTAGGCAGAGAGAATAGAACTCAACACCAATTTATCTTTGAAAATAATATTCGTCTCTTCGACATTTATGCGTCTCCTCATACGAGTATATACTCGCCGATTATTCCGGCTTATGACCTGACCACTTTTTTGTATTTGAAATACTGGATCATGTCGAGTTTTTCTTGGTTTTCCTTTGCTCCTTTTCCACCTACATTCACCTAATAAATTTGTTTTACTATTATTTCTTCACTCATTCGTTCCACTAGTCCTAACCATCTCAACACACCTTTCTTAATTTTATCGATAATGCTTATCTCAGCCTTTCATTCTTTCCTTATATCACCATTTGAACATCTATCATACATAAAGGATAAATCATGAAATTATCAGTTGATGTTTTCACTGTTATGCTGTACATATATTATTATGTATAGTAGACAAGACATATATTATTTAAATTCACATACAAAATCCATTTCTAAAATATAATTATATCAAGTCATGCCTAAAACCTTAACCATAACTTTTAATTATTATTATAATAATACAATACTTAAACTCAATAAATTTAAATTTTTCAGAAAAATTATATAAAATCATGGTTTTCAACTCCTGCCTTGTTGTTTATATAACTGTACCAGTGTGATGATGTCGGTTGCTGCGAAACCCGGTTGCTGGTCAAATAAAATTCATGTGGAAAAAGTTAGATAGTTGTTATTTTATTATATGAAATGCAGTTCCACCAAGAAATGTCAGAACAAAACTTAAAAATGAAATACAAATAAAAAAATTCACAAAAATGCATGATCTTCTAAAAAGTTCAGTAACTCTTCACGCGGTTTCTGTGTAATATCTTCTTCATTTATGTTGATATCTCAAAATGTAAAAAAAATAACTGTTATGTGGAGAAACCCAGATTTGTGAACAAGGATACAGTCAAAAATGTTGTTGAAAAAATTGCGAATTGCTACTTTATTTATTTATTTAAACTTCACGTGCAGAAAAGAAATAAGTACATTGGCGGGCTTATTGCTAAAAAGCAATATCTTTCAATCAACCAAACACAGACTAGTGATATTTGTCAAAACGTTTGATACCATATATAGCTGTTTGCAATCAGAGGGTAGATGATCGTACTTGAACATTTAAATAAAACATAAATTACAAATTGATGATATTATAATAAGGAAGGCAAACGAAAAAGGGAGTTTAGGGAAGGAGGTATTACTTTCCGGTTTTTTGCACCATATATAGCTGGTAACTTTTTATACCATATATAGCTGTTCGTATTCAGAGGGTAGATAGTACTTGAACATTTAAATAAAACATAAGTTAGGAATTGATGATTATAAGGAAGGCAAACGAAAAAATGACTTTTGGGAAGGAGGTATCACTTTCCTTTTTTTTTTGTACTACAAAGTTTGCGTTTATAATTTTGGCAGCCCTGATAGAAATGGAGCCATGCGCCAACGCATTTTTTAACCCAGAAGTATAGGCAAATAGCGAAGTATATTGTGAAAAAAAATGAGGGCATTCGTTGTATTATTTTGGGACCAAAGACCCGGTTTATTTCTATCTAGGAACGTGTGTGTCTACGCCTATTAGCTCATACGACGCACTGCACAGACACCTACCTACCCACTACACGGGCTGGGAAAATACTCACATTTGAGGAAAGCTAGAGGAAGACCTTGGAGTGATTAAAAATAAATATCGTATTTTTACATTATCGCTTTTATCGCGTCGTTACATACAACACTCTACGCATTATGTCCATATCGTAGTCATACAGGAAAAAGTGACCAAATGCATTTTTTTTTACAAAAACGTGATTTTTGACTATTTGATATCTTTTCTAGCTTAATATTGCCCTGAAAAAATCGCAAATCGATTTTAAACTTGGAAGTATAATATATTGACTTGTTAAAAATGACTAACTGCATTGATGTTTATTTTGTTGCCAAGCAAAAGTGACTTAAATGGCCCTCCTGAACATTTTACGTTTTGTTAGTTGGTCACTTTCTCCTGGACGACTACGATATATCTATATTATCCACCTCCGTAGTGTAATGGTCAGCACGCTCGGCTGCCGTACTGGAGGTCCCGGGTTCGATTTCCAGAGGGTGTCGAATAAATATAAGTGATAATATAATTAAAATATAACTTTGTTTTAAAATCACTAAATTTTTTATTATAACTTAATTATAATGTCTACCGGTTTCCAAGCTAACCGCTTCTTTATCATAACTGATTAAACGTATTAATCAGTCTTGATAAAGAAGCGGTTAGCTTCGAAACCGGTAGACATTATAATTAAGTTATAACAAAAAAATATGGTGATTTCAAAATACAATTACATTTTAATTATAAAATGGAAAATCACAAAGTTAATGCTTCAAATATAAATTATAAATACAAGTGATTTATTCACTCTAATATTTATTCAATATTACCCTGGACTGGTACCTGAAACGGAGGGCCGATCACCTTTCATTCGTGTGTTAACCATCAAAATAACACTGCGTTTATATGATGCAATGCCCTATGCACCATTGGGGTGCGGATAAGGGTTTGAATTAATCTATATAATAACTGCTAACTAATTAATCATCACGCAGCTTCCTCCAGGGGTAGGCCAGGGTTTCCCATTTAAAAATATATATATATTTTGATTTTTTTTTTTTGAAATAATGTTGAAAAATTATTGTTATCAAAAAATATTTTTATATATTTTTTTAAACTCCTTACCTATCAAGAACTTTTTCTTTTCAAACACATATATTTATTTCGAGGAAAACATATTTTTCAATACAAAAACGGTGTTTTAAGCAAAAAAATTGTATTATGTCAAATGTTACCTGGGCTTAAAATTAATATGCGTGCTTTCGATTTTCCCGCATTAATGAAAAAGTTTTAAGCTTCGTTAAGCTTTTTATCTAATAAATCCAAAAAAACTGAAAAAGGAAAAAAGTTAATATACAACATTTTGAGGGTGTTCAAATACTGGATTATCTCCAATCATTTTAAGATGTCAAAAAATAGTGTAAAAGTTATGTTCAATTACAATTTAATTTTTGAAATTGTAAAAACACTATGATTTAAAATTGAAAAAAAAAACAAAACGGGATTTAATTATACATACATGTAAATTTGATAATGTAAATCAAAGTTGCCTATAATTGATCAGCAAATATAATGTATGACTGGCTCGCCTGAACAATACTCGGTGGGTGTCGTAACGTTGGCATGTCCAAAATTTTCAAGACAACAGTTATACCAAAGCAATCTTCCTAGCATTTTTCAAAATAATAATTATTATTTATTACCGTCCGATTGCGAATTTGCTATACTTTATTGCAGAAATACGTGATTTCATAATTCGCGCTAGTGAATTTTCCATTTTGCTGGTCGGTTTAGCTGTACATTTACACAATACATAATTTTTTTTCTGTAATAATAGTTTTTCTGGGTGTGAAATAGAAGTAGGAACAGTTGGATGATTTCGTATATTTGGGAAGTTCGTTTTCTAGGGATGGAAAGATCGATAATTATATAGAAAGGGGAGTATCCAAGCATATATGTAAACTTACTAACTATTAACTAGGCAGAGAGAATAGAACGCCAACCCCACTCTGTCTTTGCAAACATTCTTTGCCTCTTCCACGTTCACTTCCTCATACCCGCCAATTATTTTGACTCCTAATTTGACCGCATTCAGGTATTTGGCATACCTGATCGTGCCAAGTTTTCCCCGGTCGTCCTCTGTTCTCTTTTCCAACTACATTCGCCTCATAAACTTGTTTTACCGTTCTTTCCTCACTCAATTGTTCTACATAACCAAACTATGTATATGTGTTTATATTGGAATTAGTTTTTTCTACAAAATATATTGTAAAAATATTTTATATATTTTTTAATATTTTTTTTTTCACTCCTTATCTTTCAATAACTCTTTTATTTTGAAAACCGTATATTTATTTCGAATAAAAACTTATTTTTTCAATACAAAAACAGTGTTTTAACACATTCACTGCCAATCACGCGCCAGCGCATGATGTGTATTCGATATATTATTCATTTTCGGATTAGTCGGCATTGCGTGTCAAGCGAGTGTAGTCATATCGGCGCGGATGAAAAGACGATTTTAAAGACTTTTTCATTTAATTTTGCTTATGGAAAATATTTATCTATATTATCAAGAAAAAATACGTGGCTTTTGGTGAAAAATTCCTTCCCTAACCCGGCATCGAATGTGTTGAGCAAAAAATTCAATTGCGTTAAATGTTACCTGGGTTCAAAGAAAATTTAGTTGCGGGCTGTTGATTATACCCCCTTAAAGACGATCGTCCGATATTAGGGTGTTATCAAAATCATGTAAAAGAAACTGTAATGAAACGTGACGATATACATATGTATATCGTTTCATAGATACACATTTCCATAGCGTTTGAAAAATATAATATATATGATTAATATGGTCGTGTTTAAAACTTACGTAAAGTATTTGTTTTTAAATATTGTACTTATGAGTCATTAAGTATTGAAAAAGTCATTATTTTGTAGCAAATTAAAGATTTCTTATCGAATGACAGCGGTGGGCGATTTTTTATATTACAAACGTATTATTTTATGCCCACATCCGATCGCTATCTTATTTCTATCGGTTTATCAACAAATCATTTAAAAATGGATGAACTATCAATTTGTTCTTTTCAAATTCTATATCTTGTCCTTTCACGTTTTTTTCTGAAATCTGTTGATTTTTTTGGTAACCAAATTCATATTGACGTTTTATAGGTAAATTATCGTATACTTTTTACAGCATTAGGTATGTACTTATGTGTATTTTAACCCTTAGCGTTCGGATGTCGCCATAGAGGCGGCATGCATGGTTTGACGTATTACTTGAGTGCCGCCGCTGTGGCGGAAAGAAAATAATTAATTTCTTTATTTAAAAAAAAAAGTTTTTTTTCAGTATACTTTTTTTTACTTTTCAATATTATTTAACCAGAATCATATTAGTACATCAACAGTTTACAAATAATAAGTTTCGAAATTTGAGTTAGCGGTATGCACATACCATGAAACTTTCAAGTGCAAAGGATTAAAGCACAATTCAAACTCATGATAGTTTGGGAAATAAATGTTTGAAAATATTTTTTTTAAATGTACATTTAAATACATAATCAATATGCCTGTCATGTGTTTATTGAGTTGAAATTTTTGACAGTTTTTTTATTGGAAATTATATAAAAATTTCGATGTGCAATCATAAAATTATTTAGTGCATAAAATACGGATAATGCGATGACCCAATCTGAAATGGAGCCACAACGTACCTCGTAGCATTGTATTTTTTCATATTATCCAAATAATCTAACCGCTCGGCTATAAACGACATCTAGCGAATTAACGATCTTTATCGTTTCTTAACTAATTAAAAATATATCGTCATTTTCACGACCTCCATTGAATGCAAACAATTCCTCGAAATATTTTTATTAGTCATTGTCGGTCGTTAAGTATAATGACCATTGACAATAATCAATTTCTCGGCATGCCGACTGCATACTAAATAGTTAAAAAATACTTTATTACATACTTGCCTGCAGTTCTAGACCAAGCGAATGAAAATAATCCATTTTTAATTTAAGTTTTACTTGATAAATACCACTATTTATTTATAAAAATCCATTGTGACACGTGTTTCGATGCATTCCGCATCATTTTGCGTCATTCCGCATCATACGGTGTTTTTAAATGATGCGGAATGCAATCAAACACGTGTCACAATAGATTTTAAGAAATAGCGGTATTTACCCTGTGTACCATTCACCATTTTGCCCATGATTAATGATAAACAACAATACTGATCGACGACAGGTGTCAATACGCCTAAGTCGTTAAAAAAAAATAAACGCCTTAGTGTAGACAACTTGACCTCACGGTCAAAGTTGTCTACACTAAGGTGTTATCTTTTCACTGTGATTCCAACCCTTATTGAAGATGTTCTGATTTTAAATGATATTATTCGTATTTTGAACGTTTTTCGCATAAATTTCACGATTAATTTACAAAACAAAACTTTGTAAATTGTAACACAATTATATTTTTGACCGCTAGAGTTTGTGTGCTCAAAATAAAGTGTCAAAAATAAATAAAGTCGTGTTTTTATTTATAAAGCTATTGTTATGTATACGAAGGTTGTGCTTGTATTATTTCTGATTTTGAACATTATCTTTGTCATATTATTTCGAGAAATAAAAATACTTTGTGTTCTGATCCATTCACATTTTTATTAACCAACTAGTTTCGCCAACAACCTGTTGCCCACTTCAGGGTTTCATTCATTTATTATAGTAATAAATGAAACCCTGAAGAGGGCAACAGGTTGTTGCCGAAACTAGTTGGTTAATAAAAATGTGAGTGGATCAGAAGACAAAGTATTTTTATTTCTCGAAATAATATATCAATATGATCCACAAAGTTAATGCTTTCAATATTCAAAATATTATCTTTGTTTTTCACCAACATATTTTAAACTCTGCAATGAGTTGAGGATAAGTTACAATCTGGCAAAGTAAAAAAAAAATCTTCACATTTTTATTAAAATGCTGGATTTAAAATGTCTACATATTGGATTTATAACTATTATGTTGGCTTTAAAATGTTCTTCGATTTTAAACAATATTTTAAACCAGATCTTTTTACTATAAACGATGTCTGTGTTTCATTGAATGAATCGTATTTGTATTTAAAAAATATATTTTAACAATTATTATACGATCTATACGAGATTTGCGGTAAAAACAACATCTTTTTTTTTCAATCAATTTTATGCAACTTATGTTACATTCTATACAGAAGTTCTTTTCAATTTTAAACGATGTTTGAATTTCATCCAATTTTTCAACTACTATGTGTTCCGTTCTAGAGGTTGTCTTTTTATTTAAAAATATCACTGACATATCGCTCACTCCTTTCAAGAACGTCATAAATTAAAAATCGTCAATTTTCAGTTGTGCATGTTTTCGGAATGCCCAGAAAATGTACTATATCCCAGCAAAAGAGGCATATTTTTAACTTAATATATACCCGCTACAGGGCAGAAAGTGTTGTTTTTGCATTTTGAAGAAAAGGTATTGTTTACTAATTTTTTGAATATACTAAATATTTTTCAAATGGAGAAAAAACCTTCAGGTTTTACCTAAAAGATCTGTTGCACAGTAAAAAGTTCAATAAGTGGCTTGATATTTATTTTTAATACATTGTATTATATTTTTAAACTTTAAAAACGTTCTCCTAAAAAATCAAGTTTTTTGATTTATGACGTTCTTGAAAGGAGTGAGCGATATGTTGTATGTGAATCAGTATGAGTGTTCAATGCGTGTTTTTATAATTGTTATTTTTTTTTAATTTTAAAACTGTACAAAACTGTATTTAGTAAGAGTATTATATATACATCAGAATGATGTCAATTTAAATTTATACAGTTTTCTAATATTTTCTATAATATCAACATCTTAATTCAAATACTGCTTCGTGTATTTTAAAAATACTCATTTTTTAAATTTTTTAATATGGTTTTTACTTTAAACAAAAAAATGTGGTGCTCATAAACATTCCAATAAAAAATATTTAATGGTTTACATGTACTGAATTCTGTTTCTTTTGTCGTCACAATTAATTTTTCAAAAAAAGTACTTAACATACGAAGTGTAGTAATTGGGTCAATTTTATTTAATAATATGTAAGCTTAATGACCTTTTTTGATAAATATTATTTGAAAAATTAATTTTCGTCAAAATTGTTGCCTCTTTTGAAAAAATATTGATGAAAAACCGAAAAACATTGGTTATTTTTCAATTTTATTATTAGTTTATTATCAGCCAATATTTTTCAGTTTTTTCAGTATTTCAGGATCGAAATGCATTTGACTGAATATCATTTTCATGGCATATAGATCAGATGGAAATGATTTTATAGAATGACGTTTTATTTAAGATAAATCGGCGACCGCGTCGATTTTGATAAGGTAATTATATGGTAGACAATAAATGGCATATTTGATGTATTTTGTAAATATTATTGTATAGAATCCCTACTTTTACGCGTAGAGTACGAAACATAGTAAAATATTTAAGCTATATTATTTTGAATTATATTATTTTAAGATTACTGAATTACATCGAGTCTAGGTTAAGGATGAACCCTTTTTATATTTATTTTATTGTTGTACTGTTATTGCAACGTGATAATAAATCGATCGAAATGATACTCATTGTACTTAAATATATTTTTTATTTATTTATTAATATTCTTATATTATGATCCCCTAATAACGAAAACGATGTGAACATTTTCTTTCAGCGGTACAATCGAAAAGTTTAAACAAAATGGTTGACATGCGTTTAAATAATATACGACAATACATTAAAAGGTGTTAACAGAGTTTCAAGAAAAAATGAAAAAAAGGCATTAATAAAAGTCGAATAGAAAGTGTGATTTCATATTTAACAAAATAATTGAAAGTAGCAAATAAGACAGTAATATAGTAGTATCTATGTATCTTTGTCTATGTATTGTATAATATATATGAAAAGTTTTGGGAAAGGGGTTTTCAAGGGTATTAAAAGATCGTACACAGTTTTTGGTATATTTTTTTATTTACTAAGAAAATCTACTCCTAAAGACAATATACTCACTTATGTGTCGTAACACATAATACACGCAACATACTAAAAACACAAATGAATAGTAAAGTAGTCCCTTATAAAGGACATAAAATAAATTAAAATTTTTCAGCAATATTGGAGCGAACGAATGACGAAAGGATGACTAAAAGAATATATTTTACAAAAGTATATCAGTCAGAAACTGAAATCTGATCGAGTCAAAATTCTAAGCATGTATAATAAAAGCACATGGATGTAAAGGAAGCTAGGAGTATATGTCAGGACAGACAAGTGTGGCGTCCCATCCTCTCTGCGTACTCCTGCGGTGAAATGGGGTGATGAATTTTCGCTAAAAACATAGAAGAAATACGACATATATCTATAATAATATATGCAAACAATTTTTGTAACCAGCTTTTCAAAGCTGTATTACTGTTTTTCCTGTTGTTTTTCAATAGTAATAATATACTGTTGGAAAAACTTTTTTTGTTGTTCAGAATATATATTGTTAAAACTTAATTAAAAATTGGGAAACGACCTAGCAGGCATTTAAAAAAAACTCATTGGGAAAATCGTAGATTTTAGATGTAAACTAATAATTGTATGTACACCTAGATGATAATCCTGAAAAATGCGACTTGTTACTGCTAGTAACTCTCTATTTAAACGTAGCTATCGGCATACTCTTTCACATATTAAGAGTGCAGTTTTTCTAACATCATAATATTATGATTTATATTAAATGCCACGTTTATAAAAACAGATGATTCCCCTTTGATTTTTCTTTTTCTTTAAGAGTCTTTCTTGTAGGAATGTTTATTGTATCGGTTCAGTAATAAATATTAAAAGAATTTTAAGATCAGTTATCGTTTGTTACGCTTAAGAAATGTTAATATAGAAACGAAACAATATAAATTTAATAAATTACGTAAATATTATTTCTTCTTCGGTCAAAACGAATCAATCTCTTCATGTTCGGTCATCGCTCATCGGCCGAACAAAATAAATTGAAATTCAGTCAGTATTACGCCATTAAGGAACTAAATGGTACCTTAACCCTTTCAAGATAAGAAAAAAACAGTTTTCTAATTTTTATTTATTTTTCGTTCTTAAGATGTACATTTTGCAATATGCGAGAAGTATAATTTCACCAGAAACATAACAAAACAAGTATAAATATTTGCCCCCAAAAAAGCGGGTACTTAATTTTTCTTAAGGTGTTAAACAGGGATGTGTTATGTCACCGTGGCTGTTATATGTATATGCATGTACGATTGTTTGAAATAACTGAAAGGTTTAAATATGGGAGCTGGAATGAACGATATTACTATCAATCAAATGGAGACGATGCAGTGCTTCTTACTGATAACAAAGTGGATTTGCAGGCGCTGATGGATGATAAAGATGTGTGAATGTTGATGAATGTTGACAAACTCAAAGTTATGATTTCTGAAACTCTGATTTGGAAATTGTGAATGCTTGGAACTGATAGATGAATTCGTGTATTTGGGAAGAATGTTCTCTAGGGATGGAACGATTGTGACATATTTAGAAAGGAGAGTGTATGATGGAAACTGAGCGAATGGAGTAGCCAAAGGAGGGATGAAAGTAGACTGAATGTTCAAATGATGAATTAAGAAAAAATGCATAATGCAGAAAAGCATCATCCAAAGAATTAAGATGGTTTGGACTTTTGCAACAAATGACTGAGAAAAGAATGGTAAAAAAATCTATGTGGCGAGTGAAGTTTTGGAAGTAGATGTCGGAAAGAGGTCAGGAGTTTGAATAATCGACAGGGATGTATGAGGAGATACATGAACGTGGAAGAGGCGAAGAATGTTCACAAGATAGATATTAATGTGGCTATTTTCTTAACTGGTAATGTCGATTTGAATAAATGTTGTTTTTAAATTCGGGAAAAACGTTTTTTCTTGTCTTTTTTTAATTTAAGTTTAACCTAGTAAATACCACTACTTACAAAGTAAAATTAAAATTTTAAATTGATGGATTCTACCACAAAGTGACTTCCGAATCAATGAATGAAATAATCTAAGGCGTTTCAAGTTAAGGGGTTAGTTTAAAAAAAGCTGCACAATATCATTGCTATCAATTTATACGTTGTCGCATTAATAATGGAGTCTACAAATAAATATGATTTGATGTTTAATTCAGTCTGGTTTCTCTCTCTGGCTCGTGTTCCGCGGCGTCTTCCTCGAGACTCGCCCATAAATATAATAATATATTAATAAATAAATAATATTCTACCGCATACGCCCAGCCACCCGCCGGCATCTTTGTTTGAAAGTTGAAACATGATACTATTAAATTATATTTGAAATTCGCCGTCACAAATAACGCGCGACAATGGCGAATTTTCTTCCGACTGACTCAATTCTAACGAAAATACCGAAATGACTCTATTTTATAAATAATAAAATCGTTTTAAACATAAAAAAACACTTGTATTACTTTTTTTAAATTTGTTTGTGTTAACACGATAAGTTTCGAGATCTATAGATTTTCCCATCAACACGTGAAGTTACATTCTATAGTTCTTGAAACTAGTCGTGTTTACATTAATAAACTAAAAAAAAGTGGTTGGTTTAAGATAGTAATGTAAAAGAAGTGGTCTTAAACAATTGTTTTATTTGCATATTCATATCATCATATTGTTAATATTACACAATTATATAATTCATTCCAGATTAGTAAATAATATTGTAATTAAAAATCCTAGCTCCTTGTACATTCATTGTGTCAATTAAACTTTTGATAACGCCCTTTCAAGGCAAAACGACTGACACAAAAGTATAGAAATTCAAGAAAATCATGAATCGTGTTTTGAGTAACATCAACAATAGTAATTAATAAATTAATCTCCTATTTTTATCGATTGCTTTTGTACAAATATATTCTATTTTAGTACATTTTTTACGTAGATCGCAATGTATTACAACTGAGGAGAATTTTGTAAACACACCTCTTAAGAAAAAAAAAAACTTTTTTTTTCATTAATTTTTTTTTAAACCTCATTATTTTCCGGCTGCATCGTGCGCCGCAGCGCTGTGGATAGCACGCTTTTCATTCGTTGGGTTGTTTTCGTCGGCGCGGAGGGGAAAAAAGCCTTGCCTCGCGGACCGACGCTTCGGCCGCGAGATCGGATTACGTATTCAGGGCCCGTAATGTCGCAGTAGAGAGATCCCGCCATTTTTTTTCATTTTTTATCGCGAACCAAGAACATATTGACGGTGGATTCTGTCCGTCTGTCTCGCGGACGTAATTAATGGCGGGAGTCCTTTCACCAAACCCAGTGGACATTTTCAACTTTTACCGACCTCTAAAGTAATTAAAAAAATTAAACACTTTTTTAAATTATTTTAGAGTATTATACCAATTATTGAGTTTTATTTCATTACACACGACTAGTTTCATATTGTTGTTATCATATAATAATTTTAATTAATTTAATCAAAATTGGTTTGATTCTATAATTTGCATTAAATTTTATTAGATTTTTACAGGTAATTTTTTCAAACATTTAGTTTACTCAATTTCACAACATTATAGGTATTAATGGAGAATAAAATAAAAAAATTTTACATCTACATTTGTGTTTTTATTTTAGTTAACCAACTACAAATAGCTTTGTAATGGGTTCATAATTTTTTTCTCTCTAATATGTGTAAAAGTTTTGTCATTTTGCATTTTGTAATCCGTCAGCAAAATTAGATGTCAATAGTAATTATTTTTATGTCATTTAGTATGTATTTTATAATTAAGCTAGGAAAATTGTTGAAATTTCGAAATTTATCCATAGTTTGTTTGAAATCATTTGATCAATATTTCATTTGTTTGTTTTAATGTGGCAACTTTTGTCGATCCAAAACGAAATATTTTACTATCGTTGTGATTTATTTAACGCATTATACAACCATAAGATACATAAGATTATTTTCCTGATAATACAATAAATTTTTCTTATTCTTAAAATAAGCTTGATTGTAGTCATAAAAAATTCCTATTATGAAAGATGTTATTATCTCTAGAATCATTGATTTGGTAGCACAAATGTTTAGTACAAATGTATTTATTTTTAACTGATATTCTGTAGTACATTTTATAAAATTAATAAAACACAACCATTGTTTTAAACCGCTTTAACTTTTGGTACTCCTATTCCAACCGATTTCGACAAGTACCTTGTCTTCTTACGAGATGGATACGTACGTGTCTATTAACGATATTTTTTTCCCTCGTTTAAAACATTTTTCCCTCGAGTTTAACAAGTCCACTGGGTTAATATAAGAACGAAAGCACATCGGCAGTAGGTCCGCCATCTTTTGGCGGTAAAATTTGAAAAGATAAATTAGCGCGGGAGAGGAATGCCGTTGTCTTTTTTACGTCGTATCAATGGCTGTTTCGAAATTAATTTCATTATCGATGACATGACGGTTGCGATTTCGATGTCATCCGATGAGTTGATGATGTACACTGAGCTCCCGAAACGCGAATATCGATAAATTTGACAAATTTAGTAGATTTGATGATCAATTTGGGTAGTTTCATTTTCTGACGTTCATACCGTTGGAGGGGTCATTTGCAAAGTGTTTGAAGTTGTATTTCAGACATTTTGAAGACTAGAGGTCATATTCAGAATGTCTGAAATTGTATTTCAGACATTCTGAAATACAATTTCAGACTTGACAGATCTTGAGAGTGTCTAATTTTTTTTCCACTGTAAATAAGACCCAGATTTGCAAAAGCGCGGCGACAATTAATTTAAGTTCACAGTAATCATGAAAATTTACTTTTCTAATTTGTATTTATTTTTCTGAAGAGATTGATTGATAGACATAATGTTATGTACAAATAACGTTTTGAATTTTAATTTTCGTAAAAAATCTATGTTTTTTTTTAATTTTAAGCAAACTTTTTCAATGTTTTCCCGTCTTTTAAAAAAAAAACATTTCCTACTTTTTTTCCTATTTTCATAATATTTATATTATTTTACGCGTGTTTACATTTTCTAACATAACAATAAAATAAATGCTTTGATCAGATCTATTTATGTACCTACTATTTTTATTTTATTCACATCAAATTTTGTTCTTATACATGTTTAAACTTTTCGATTATTACCGTTTGAAACGAAATAAAATAAAAATTATTAAAAAGAAACAGTTTATTTTTATTACTGTTTTGCATCAATCTTTCATCGTGTTCACTTGTTATTTTAGGTAGGGGGATAAATAAAACAAGGTTAAAAATATGTTTATTTCATTTTTTATACAATACAATGTGTCTAGTCAAAATTATTCAATTAAGAACTAGAAGCTGTGCTTAAAAAAACTAAAATATTTTATATTGTAAATGAATAACATTTTTTTTACCACTTGAGCTATATTAATTTAGTTCAAATAAATATAGCTCAAGTGGTAAAAAACAAGTATTTTCATTTACAATTTCATCATGTCTTACCACAAAGTGAATGCCGAAACAAATAATAAAACAATATTATTAATATTTAAAGCATTTACTTTGTGGTTGGTTATTTTGACTTTTTTATTTACGAAAATGTCAGTAATTAACTAACATTTTCGTAAAAAGGTCTTAATTAATGTCTAAAAAATACAGGAATAATACAGTATCTACTCAATGAATTAGGGCCACCCATTATTTTTTTGAATACTCTGAAATCTTTTGGATTATTATATTTATTTTACATAAATACTTTAAGTTTTCTATTGACATCTAATATCATGTATATTACCTTCAATAATATGTAAAATATACCTGGATTATTTAAGCCTTTACAAAATTTCAAACCCTTTTTCTGAGAAAGGTCCCTAATTAGCACAGGTAGACAGATAGTTGAAAGTTAAAATAATAGTCCTATCTCATTTATTAGTGAAGTTTCTTGAGTTCTGGTTGTTGTTTTGTTCAGAGAGGTTATATAGTTATCGTGTCTTGTGAAAAAAACTTAATTTTTAATTTTAGTTCATAAAGTATAAAAATTTTTTGTAAACACAAGTGTTTTTTTTTGAAAAGGACAAAATGGGAAAAAGTAAAGACATTTCTGAGGAAAAAAAGTCTAGTGTTATAGTGCTACTGAAATTAGGAATACTATCTAATAGAGAAATTTCAAAAAAAGAAAACGTTTCTCGTCAAACAGTGGACATAATTTCAAAATCAATAAAAAATCAGTCACCCGCCACCAGCAATCGGCGAAAGAACTGTCGTAGGATTAGAAAAACAACACCGAGGACTGATTGAAAAATCGTTCAAAGTGCCTTAGAAAACCGTAGTGCATCAGCAAAAACATTAAAAATAAAATTGGAAGAAGAGGGTATAAATATATCGGTATCAACACTGAGGCGACGTCTTTACGAAGTAAATCTGAAATGCAGGCGCCCTGTAAAAGTACCAAAATTGACACCACGAATGAAAGCGGATCGATTAAAATGGGCCAGGCTACATCGAAATTACTCGGTTGATGATTGGAAAAAGGTATTTATTTAAATTGAATTTTCAACATATCATTTTAGTAAATAAACTTATATATTTGAATTAAACTTAAATTTTCATTATTTTTCAGGTCATCTTTAGTGATGAGTGCGGTTAGAAGCCGTGACAGAGAGCCGTCAATTCGTCAGGAGAACATCAATGGAACGTTACAATGAGGCCTGTGTGGTAAAAGTTATCAAACAACCCCCGGCAACAATGATATGGTCATGTATTATTAACAATTTACCTGGACCGTTGTTTTTCGTGGAAGGAACAATGAACCAAAATTCCTATAAGCAGGTCCTCGAACGAATTTTATTGCCCTTCTACCATACACTCGACCCAATAGAAGGTCCATACACCTTCATGCAGGATGGGGCACCTTGCCACCGGGCTAAATCAATAATAAAATTTTTGTCTAACAAAAATCTGCCTTTGCTCCCCTGGCCTGGAAATTCTCCGGACCTTAATCCTATAGAAAACGTATGGAGCATGTTAAAAAATAAGGTATACTCATTTCCAAATCCGACAGTAGACTGTCTAAAAAAAATGTTCAAAAAATTTGGTCAGAAGACGAAGAAATAAAAAACATGATAAAACAGTGCATTTTAAGTATGCCAAAAAGAATTGAGGCAGTTATTTCTGCCAAAGGTGGAAATACTAAATACTAACTATATTTATATGAAAATATATGCATAATTTAAGCGTAATAAAGTGTTCATGTGTAAATAAAATTCAATGTTGTTTTATTCAAGGTTTTCTCTGAGTTATTCCTGTTTGAATTGAGAAATTGCGCGAAATTCTGCGTGGCCCTAATTCATTGAGTAGATACTGTATTAAATAAGTTGTAACATTGTAACTATAATAAAACTCAAGGGAATCGAAGAAACGTAGAGTGGGGAAACTTGACACAGGTGTATTTTTTTTCAAGTTGAATATTGTATATATTATTCGCGACCATTTTTGGAATTGATAATGTGAAGCCAAAAATGGACACCATATTAAAAAAAATCATCTGGCGTAAAGTAGTCTGTCATTGGTGCAATATAGACAGGTAGACCCCACTCTACGCTAATTTTTTTTTTTAAATAGTTAGTCCAGAATTGAACTGTAATACTATGTATTCAGCGAGTTAAACTATATATTCATATGAAAAATAACAAAGTTTCAGGAGATTATTCCTGAAAAATTATCAATCTTTAAACCTTTTTTATGTAACTCTTACAACTCCCGAATTCCTTATTTTTTTCTTAGAACCAATAATTTAAATTATTTACCAAAAAAGATTAAAAGGGTACTCCTCACATTAATTTGTCATTCAAATTTTGTACAATAAACATTAATTTTTCATTAAAAATAATATTGGAAATTGAGTCATATAATGTCGAGTAAAACCCGACATCGATGTTGGCGTAATAAATACAATGTCGAGTCACACTCGACATATGAGCAGTAAGGGTTAAAAAAGGATAACGAATCATGTTATCAACATTTTTGCAAATTTACCACACTTTATGCTAGTGTAGAAAAAAAGGGTTATTTGATTGTACTGTTTTTAAATGGTGCCAATTTTTTTTAACCTTAAACCCATAGTTTTATCGCTGACTACAATATAATCCATTACTTTACTTAATATATTTTATAAATACCTATATTTAAGACTGTAATTTTCCAGATATACGAATAAATATTTATAAATTTTCTCCTATACATTTTTACTTAAATCGGACCAAATTGTTAATAATTTCCTGTTATAAACTGAATTTTTTTAATTAGTATCGTTTATAATATCGGTAGTGTAAAGGCAAAGGGGTATATCTGTCAAATTTTTCAATTTCTAAGTTTGTTCCACAAAATGTCTAAAATAGTATATTTCATAATCTGGCAAATGAATATAGCTGAAGTTGCAATAATTATTTAGTTTTATTAAGATATGTATATATAAAAATGCATAAAACAAATGAGTTATTTAATTGAACAAGTTTGTTTTTGCTCTCCTGTAAAATTTGGACTGAGACAGATATACCCCTTTGCCTTTACACTACCGATTTATGTAATTATATAACTGTCATTTTGTGTGCATAAAAATGTTTTCATTAATCAATTTAATAAAATTAAAAAAAAACCTAAAGCAATCATTTTATAATATTTTAGGCGTTCGGATTATAGAGATCCTTGTGTGTATTTTTCACACATCCATGTTGGTGTTGCTTTTTTCTTTTTCTTTTTTGTTTTCACATCATCAGCATCTGAAACAATAAAAAAATGTATAATTTTAATACGTTGTTCATTCAAACAAGAAATAGTTATATTTAATTTAAATTGCACTTGGTAAATTCCAATATCTATTGTGACACGTGTTTCGATGATATCCTCATCATTTGTAAAGATAAATAAATAAATAAATTATCTGGTCAAATTATAAGCTTAATGATAAAAATGAAAATGGTATTTTCTGGCGTTTCTCATGTGTGTGATTATAATCCAGGATTCGGATCTCACATACTAATATAAGAGTTTCTGCTTAATAAAAAGCTTCTTTACATCTCACCAATAGATGTCTCTAGTGAAGTTCTAGTGATTCAAGAACAAGGTTTCTAAATTGGTTCATGTATATAGAACTTCCAAGAATTTGAGTAGTGTGGTTGTCAATAATGGGTAGAATTGGTGAATGTTACACGTGTGTAAAGTGATCACTTAAACCAGCCTATGACGGTCGTCAGCCCCGTAAATGCCCAGACTTCCATATTCTTCTTCATCTTTGATGAGATGTCAAAAAATAATTTGTAGAGATAATGGTATTTATCAAGTGAAATTTAAATTAAAAATTGATAGGTTTTACTAAAAAGAGACTGCCGAATCAATTAATGAAAAAATATAGAGTCAATGTAGACGAAATATTTTTAGTTTTTTGTAAAATTGGTAATCATTCATATTCAACAAATTTTTTGTCACCACATTTTCATTTTAAGGTTTTTATGCAAGTAATGTGAAAAACTGTAATCATTTTCTGTCATTTCAATTTTCTGCTTAATTTCGAACAAGAGCCATTAAAATGACCCAAAATACATAAAAGTCTATGTAAAAAATATATTTTTTTACTTTCAGCAAAATATTCCTTTATAAAACGAAATTGACTTGTGAGTCTTAGGATAGTTCTGTATTTATGCGACGAAATGGTACACCTTGCATCATAGTTTGTATAATTTTTGTACACATTGTTATTTTGTATATATTTTAGTATATTGAAGAAAATTGTGAATTGATTGTTTTCCGAATTAACATGTATTTTAAAATTATAATTATCTTATGATAAATAAAAACGCTGGTGCATATGTTCGATAACTTAATAAACTTGATATAGGTTTTTGGATGTTTGTTTGTTCTGGCTGTAAGCGGGTTTCTGTAAATTTTGGACCTAGTAAAAGAAAAAAAAAAGTCATTTCTATGGCATTCACTAGGTTACTAGTAAAAAAAGGTGTATAATAGTGTATAAAATTCCAATGCAGTATAATGGTTGCGTGCAATTTAGCTGTTGGATAAACAGTGGTACCCCAGAAATCCGAACTTTTATGGGCCGTGACCTGTTCGGATTTGGAAAAGTTCGGATTAGCCGACAATTCAATGTGTAATACAGTACATACATAATACTCTACACTACAGTAATTACGTTGAACGCACCGCCCTATGCCGTCTAATATTGAACAATCTAATTTTTTAAAATATTTTTTATTATTTGTACCCTGCTTATACAAACAAGGTAAATTTACAAAAGAGTTTGTTGCATATTTTCTACATGTTCAAAATCATATTGTATGGACAATTAACAATCTAAAATTTCAGTACTTGGGTAGCACTAATGTGTAAAGGCAACTAGCCGTAACTCAAGTTGCGGCTGTTTGGCGTAACGCGGCTCAAAGCATTCTTATAACAAGCCTCTATCTGATAGAGGCTTGATAGAGTAGAGATAGGATAGAGTCTATCATATACAATCACAGATTTTGCTCCATCTCTTTCCTTTACCGAGGTATTCATTATCCAAATAGCCGCAAAATTGTATTCATTTGATACATGTGTCGGCAGAAAGCATCATTTTAAGTTAACTTTAAACTCTTTTATCTCAAAACTACTGTTTTTAACATGCGGCTGTTTGCCTTTGCAGATTAGTGCAATACAGGTACAGTACTGTACACTTTTCAATATTTTAAAAACAAAATTAGGTAACTAACTAACTAACTAACCATCACGCCGCTTCCCCGCAGGGGTAGGCAGAGAGAATCGAACGCCACACCACTCTGTCTTTGCAAACATTCTTTGCCTCTTCTACATTCATGCATCTCCTCATACATACCCGACGATTATTACGACTCCTGACCCGGCCGCTTTCAAGTATTTGACATACCTGATTGTGCCAAGTTTTCCTCGGTCGTCCTCTGCTTCTTTTTCCAACTACATTCGCTCCATAAATTTGTTTAACCGTTCTTTCTTCGCTCATACGCTCCACATGTCCAAACCATCTCAACACACCTTTCTTAATTTTATCGATAATGCTTATCTCAGCCTTACATTCTTTCCTTATTTCATCATTCGAACATCTATCAAACATCGTTTTGCCACACATTCGTCTGAGGGATCGCATTTCGACTGCATTCAGTCTGCTTTCATCCTTCTTTTGCCAACTCCATGCTTCGCTTCCATACATAAGGGTTGGAACCAGAACTCCATTAGGTTACACGTAATAATTATATGTTATAATAAATGTGTTCTTCAGTCCTTGCATGTTTTTTTTAATGTTTCCCTACAGATGTTTTTATTTAAAATATTGTTCGGATTTCCGGGGTTCTATGTACCATATGTTTGTTTTTTAATGTTATTATGAGAAAATCGTCAAATAAATTTAAACTATCCACAAATTTTATAACGCGTATATGAACGTATAAAATAAATATCGTTAAACCTCGATATCCCGAATCTCGTTAGTACGTCTAGCTTGTTAAGACGTAATCTTTATTGTTCCAGCGGTTAGAATCTTGCGCCGACAAAAGTTGACAGCCGACTAACCTGCGGGTCATGTAGGCTTCCTTTTAACTGTAGAAACCCACTCGTTCGAATAATATACTGACCGCGTTAAAACATGTTTAAAAATTCATCGAAAATCTCCAAACAAGTGTAAGACCTCGCGATAATTGCATAGAACTGAAAAGCTCTTTCGACTTTACCCGCTTTAAATGGTAATGCAGAAAAGCAAGCGTTCGATGGTTTGGACCTTGATTCAAAATATAGCAAAGAAATATTTCTCTACAGACAAGACGCCGAAGCAAAAGGGTGCTTTTGTTTACACGGATTAAAAATCTATCTAGCCGGGACTATCGCCCTTTTTGTGAGGTGTTTTCGTTTTGACGTCTCGTTTCGTGGCGCAGAGAATGCAAGTGGCGAGGAATGAGTCAGCTCGACCCACGGTCGCGTCACAGAGGAGCAAGATATAATATTTACATACAAAACAGAGTGCGATGGAAGCAGATATGAATCGGATTTAATAATATCAAATTTGAAGCTACAGCTGTGAAATTGAATTAATACACACGTTTGAATGTGTGCCATTGCATCAAACTAGAAATGTACGCATTCAAATCATTACGTTAACTTTCAAGTCCATGAAATAGTGCGTTGATCTAACGTTTTTGTACAGATTAATGTCGACGCAACCTCACGTCCTGTTGAAATTATTTGTTTTTTTTTATCTTGAATGTTTTGTTGAGATACTTTTTGGCACTATTATAAACTGCACAAAATAATTCACAAACTTTGCTTTTCACCGCATTTATTTTTGGTACTTTTTCACTAACCGGATTCGACAAGCACCTTGTCATCTTCAGAGATAGTACATATAATACATATCTGAAGATGACAAGATACTACTTCCTAGTACA